>NC_043968.1:36007322-36356489 GCF_902148855.1 Sphaeramia orbicularis | reverse complement strand
TCTCCTGAGCTCCAGGGAAAAGGTGTCTCTTAAAAACACCGACATGAAACTCTTAACTCGCAGCTATAGATGCACAGCAAAAGGTGAGCAGGTCAGTTTCATATCGCTAACGTGTTGTTTTTTTCCCTGCCCTATGAAAGGAGCCTGGAGGAGGTGGAGGAAAAAACAGGGAGGTGGGGGAGAGGGAGAAGGGGCAGGTGAAATTGAAATAGAAATCCAAGTCAGTGGATAAAGAAAACGGACTCTTCATTTCGCCTTGTTGTGCAACCATGTATATTTCCTCCCCGCCATCGTTCTTTCTCTGTGTCTCTGTCTCCCTGCCCTGCAGCGTCCCCGTGATGATTGATACGCACCAAGAGCAAAGCTAGCTAGAGAGACACAGAGAAAATCATGCATAAAAGATGAGCACAGTTTATTGTGTTTTCCTGGGGGCCAAGGGGAGAGCCAAAGTTATGGATTTATACGGTGTGTGATTGGATGAGAGTCCGGACCTGTGGGACAGGCAGGACAGGTAAAGGCGGTTCAGTGTTTAGAGGCGGAGAACACCAGTATTGGACAGGTGTGGATCAGCTGATGACAAGTGGAGGTGCTTAGTTGTTATTGCTGCTACCTACAGGCCCTTCAAAACTTCTACAGGTCCTTACTTCTTTCTTTGCAATAGAATTATTCTTCCTAATTATATTATAACCGTTTAGTCTCACCTCTTCATTTGGCTGTGAACAAACCAATGGGCCGAGTGGGGTTGTCTGAACGACGGCAAGTGAATGTCACCTCAGTGGTTTACACTGATTAATTGGTTTGCTAATGTGTCAGGTCACTGCTTATTCAAAATTGGATATCGGCTGGCGTGATGGATGTGACGCAGTTTGTTTGATGACAGTTTTTAATTGATCAATTTCTATGGGAAGCCATTAAACTGAAATCATTCTAATGAGACATTTTGATTGGATTCTACACAAGTATGCTTGAATATTTTTTCTTCTTATTATCGAGTTTAAGTGTCATATTATACACATACATGATGTTAATGAGCTTTTTCACTCAGCTAAGACTGAAATTATGATGAAAACTGAATCACTGCGAACATTATACACTCTGCACTGGTATATCTTAACATTACATTTCAACCAGATTTTTTTTTTTTTCTCCACAGTTTTGAATCCCATTTTATATTCCTGCTGATTTTTTTTTTTTTTTTTTGGTGAGTTGTTTCATAATAACACATTGTTCTGTACTGTGATGAAGTCTAATATTCATACTCATCTTATTTGAGCGTCTCTTCATTAAACTATGTAAGAGTGCTTAGCGTCATAATTTGAAAGCTGCAAAATACATAATTGTTAATGTGTGGACAGTTAGCTGTTCATGACTGGATAAAAGTATGTATTAATCTTAATGAAGCCGCATATACAATTTTGTAAATCTCTGTGGATTGACAGTTACCAAACAGTATGTATAAGTACTTGTAAGTGCTTGTACGAGAGTTTTCAGTGATATATGTATTGAAGACTCAGTGCAATAATAACTCATAATGTTGTCAATAACTATTTTGTAAATAATTACGTGACCTGTATGATATATTAGCCAACATATTTTATAAGAACCTTAATGCACCGATCAGCCATAACATTTTGACCGCTGACAGGCAAAGTAGTACTAATGTTGAGTATCTCATTACAATGGTACCTGTCAGCGGGTGGGATATTTTAGGCAGCAAGTGAACATTTGGTCCTCCAAGCTGATGTGTTAGAAACAGTAAAATGGGTAAGAGTAAAAATCTGAGCAACTTTGACAAGGGAGAAATTGTGGTGGTCAAATCACGGGGTCAGATCATCTCCAGATCTTGTTCATTCCCAGTGTAAAGTGGTTCGTACCTACCAAAAGTATCTAAAGAACAACAACCAGATCTCAACCAATCAAACATCTATGGGATCATAACATTATTACCACCTGTCTAAAATGCTGTATGTCCCCCTTTTCCACAAAAACCAGCTCTGACCCAAGGCCTAGACTCCACCAGACCCCTGAAGGTGTGTGTGGTATCTGGAACAAGACATTAGCAGCAGATCCCTGAAGTAGAGCAGTGGACCTCCATGGATCAGATTTATTTGTCCAACACCCCCCACGGATGATCAATTGTCCTGAGATTGGGATGTCCTTCCTTAGTCCATTTTTGGTCGGTACTAACCACTGCAGACCAGGAACACCCAACAACACCTGCAGTTGAGGAGATGCTCTCACCCAGTCATCACCGTTAATATATGGACCTGGTCAAAGTCACTCACTTCCTTACGTTGATTATTTTGCTGCTTCCATCACATCCACTTCAATCCCAATTCATCCCTTGGCCCTCCCCCTTACCCTTACCCCTCCATTTTGCATGTTCACGTGAAGAGGTAGGGGTGTCCCAGTTCTCGATGATTTGGAGGGGAAGGGCTAAGGAGAAGGGCTGTTGGGCCTTCGAAACGGAGATTTTTCAGGACCACACATTAAATGGAGGGGTATGAGAAATGTCCCATAATTCTGTTAAAATCATCGGCAACATGGAGGTAAACACAGCTAAAAAGTGCAGCAGTGTGATGAAAGAAACGCACAAATGTATGTATTTTCTTTGTAAATTGATTGTCCGTTTAATGCTGTTTCAATGTGTTATAGCTTGTATATCTGCGGTTTGCGGTTGATAGCCGCAAAAAGATGCCCAAAGCCCATACAACAGAGATGGTTACAGCTGCTGACGGCATGGTGAATTCTGTCGCAAACAAAGTTGTCGCATCTGTTTATAGTGGCATCGATGACTGTTGATGATGTAACAGGTCTCGAAGGGTTGTTTAATTTCGTAAGGGAATATTTCAGCCCCTACCCCTTGCAACTCAGTTTCAAGGGGTAGTGCCAAATGCAAGGGCCAAGGAGGTGAGGTAAGGGGGAGGGCCAAGGGGTGAATTGGGATTGGGCCTTTATATTCACTTTCTGCCTAATATGTCCAACCCAGTGAAAGTACCACTGTAATGAAATTATCAATATTATTAGTAGGGATGCACCGTTACCGATATGAGTATTGGCATCAGCTCCGATACTCAGTGTGTGTACTCGTAAAAGATATCCGTTACAAATGCACCGATACCACTTACAGCCGTGTGACATTCACAGTTCAGTGCAGCAGGTACGCGGCAATGGAATAATGTGTGGGGAGTGAGAAGAGTGTGGAGGTTTTTCAAAATAAATGGCGGTGATAAAAGTAACACTGACTGACAGTAACGCTAAAGACACAGACAGATACGGACGGAGCGTTCTGTCCGTCCTCTGCGTACATTCCATCCATTTACCAGGTGCTCATGGATGCGTAAACAGAATGAGAATACCAGCGGGTGTACAGAGCAGTGCGGACCGCCGCCAACAGAAGTGAAAACCAAACTTATCGCTCATTTCTCTTTTTTCTACCTGCTGTAGCTTCGCTTTTAAACCTTACCAGTGAAAACGCTGCAATATTAGTATCACAGTAGTTTTGCCTCTGTCATCTCCATGTTTGTTATTACTGACTTTCTTCTTCTTCTTCTCAAAAAACTTTACTCTTCTTCGTGGTATTTGTCCAGTATAGTTAATTAAGAGCGGCGCACCCCTGGTGGATTAATTGAGAAACGCTCATTCCAACACATTAAATGTCAGTAGCAGTACCTTGTTCCAGTCAGACTAATGACAATGACAATATAGCACATTTACAAAAGGAACTAAGAAATGGAATGGGATTATTAAGTACTCGTATTGGTACTCGGTATCGGCAAGTACTCAAATGTAAGTACTCGTACTCGTACTCGGTCTGGAAAAAACTGGTATCGTTGCATCCCTAATTATTAGGCCTACCACTTCTGCTGTTAATGATCACAGTGTTATGGCTGATTAGTGGAGAAAAGCTTCACTAATTTAAGCTTTTAAAGTTTTTTGTCACATATAAAATTTATAGTGATTAGTGCTAATTTGACATTTCATATGAAATGATTTCAGGACAGTCTTAAATCTTGCTTGCATTGCTGTAAAAAAAAAAAAAAAAAGAAAAGAAAAATAAATAAATAAACAAATAAATAAAGACAACAGAAGTTTGTGATGTTGTGGCCATTGTCAGGAGAAACTGCTGAAAAAAAAATCATACTACATAAGTCTAATGGGAAACTGCCTTTTTGTAAGAGAAGACTGGACTAGTCTGGTAGTTACACACATGTAAAACAGAATGGCTTAATGGAGTGGTGGGAGCTGTGCTAGGCGCTTGGTTGGGAAGCATCACACTCAATTGAAAAGCAATGGCTCAGCTGACACACAGTGTTTTACCGCTCGTGAATTGTGAGCTTAAAGTTTTCTATCATGCATCATTTGAGGGCAAACGATCCAAGAACATAAGAGCTTCATTTGACTGTCTGACTGAGAGATATGCAACTTTACTGCATCTGGTGGATTATTGGGCCTCTTGGTTTTAAAAGGCCACACACATTTTTAATTAATTCTTCTGGAAACATTTTAACAGAATGCCCCCAGTTAAGTCTCATCGTCTCCTTTACCCTCTTGATCTTCCATGCTGACATTTTACATATAGATCACCTTTTATGTGTTACCTTTGATACGTAGTTAAATGCTCTTTCATTAATCCCCACAGATGATCGTGGTCATGTGCAGAGCTCTCAGTAAGTGCTCCTTTTATAAAAATTTACAGACAGGTTAGCTGTGACTCGGTGATCTCTAATCATGTCCAGCTCTCAGAACAGCTCCTATTGATCGGTGGTCAGAGTGAAGGAGTGAATCTACCTTATTGATCTACTTTGATTCCTTTGTTTCATCTCCTGCTAGCTCAACTAATTGGGCTATTCTTTGTCGACAAGATTGACTTTTATGCCTGATATTACCAAGCTGTATTTATTCCCTTGAGGGGAAAAACAAATTAAAGCGAATGTTTTTCTCCCATCATCTCCCCCTTCTTTTTTATTCTGATATAATTCACATAAACCCCCTTTTCTCCAAGATGCTCATAAATTCAGAGAAGAAATCATTATTTTCTCATAAATGTGATGATATTGCTCTCATCGGGCAGGGTGTGATGTAAAAGCACTTTATGAGATGGGCTATCTATCCCACAAGTCACATGACAGCTGTGTCTCGTTCTGATTGGCTGGGCCACGTTGGTGGTAATGCCATTTCATTAAATAGAGACATATGGACGTTTTCCATCAGGGAACAGACAATTCTCCTCATTCATCTTTGTGCCAAGGGAGAGTTAAAGATGAAGAGTGACCTGATGCCATCTTTTCACTTTTCTTTTCACCCTACAAGGGACATGGTGACTCTATAAAGATCGTCTGTCTCCTTGACTGGCCGTCTAGTAAACAGAGATGCATTGATGCCAGTGCGTACCCTTTAGCCTTGAGGCCAGTATTGACCAATGCATTACTAGGAGGTTTTGTCCAACTGGAGTGATTACAGCATTTAGCTGAGATTTACACAGCATTTAGGGAGACAGGACTGTCTGAGGGAGATGGACTGCTCTATAGGCAAGAAGTTGAGGGTTCAGATCCCCAGGGACTGTTCTGTGTCTGTGCTGAGCCTCTTAAAACTGCTTCATTAAACGATGTGGGTTATTCACAGGGAGGATTATGGATGCATGCATTCACAAACAGCTAAGCGACTGGTTTGGGAAAAGGGTGGGTGGCACAGCTTGGTCAGATGTGGGTTGTCAGCATTAGGTGAAGTGCAAGGAAATATATAATCCTCCATAATTTTGTAAAAACCCCAATAATGCAGCCTTTGTGGTGTGGTAACTGCAGAGAAACGAGAATATGAAATCAGATTTTTTTTTTATTCACATTTCCATCTATTACTGTTATAGTAGAGTTGGTTCATTTAGATGTGCAGTTGTTACACATTTAACAGCCCATGAATTCAAAAAGGTCAGGACTGTCAAGACTGAAACAATGATTAATCGTTATCAAGCTCCTGTCTTGTAATTTATTATTACTTTAATAGCATATAAAGTAAATAAATGTAATATGACAATAGCATACAATCTGTGCTGGTGATTGAGGAGCAGAGCCTTTTTCAGGATTAAATTTGGCCTAAAACCTGATGCTTTTGTTATCTGATACTTCTTGGTCATATATCCACATTTGCCAATATTTTGTCAAGGCTTTATCAAACAGTGGTTTCTGCAGGTCTTCATACATGGTGGTGTTTTGTGTTTTGTGTGTTTTGTGAAATTTGGCTTAGTTGTTCTGTTCAGATTCCTCTCCATAGTTTATGTGATCCAAAAATGAGTAAAACATGATCTGAACTGTGAGTTTTGTGCTCTGTTTTATCACTCTGATTTTCTTCTCAGAATTTTTAACTCTTGAATTAGAAATGTTTGGAGCTGGATGTAAATTCTCTCATACTGTAAATGGAAACAACATAGTTTTGTATTTCTTTTGTAAAGCAAAAATATTAAAGAGAAGTGGAAAATATGCTCTAAAAAAAGAAAAAATGTATTGCAGTACATCGTTCACTCATGAACAGGAACTCCTCAGTGAATATATTTCACAGTGTGTGAGGCCATTCACCGTGTGAACGCATGCTCTGCTGTCCTTCACTGTGAACATTTTCTTCCTTCATCCCTCCTGTTTAACAGCCTATTATTCAGCAGCCCAACAACTCGGTGTCATTCATTATCATTCATACATATATTCGGTATGATTCATATGCATACAGCACATCCTTATTCATTTTGGCTCTGTGCTCAGTGCTTGGCATTCCCCCTGTGGGTTCTTGTGTGTGACAGCATCATTCTTCTGGCGAGTAGCCTAGAAGGTCTCTCAGAGACACTCTTCTGTTTGTACATTCATAACTTTTGTTCAGCACTGACAAACGATAAAAACAGTCATTTGCACCCTTTGAAACAAGTTCCATCTAGCCCTAAATGCATGTTTGCCTGAAACAGTTTTAAGTTAGGTCTGAGATCCTATAAGTATTATATAATGTCAGTATGTGCTAAACATTGTACTAAAGGTGAGCTGTGATATTAGTCAGACACACCAGTGTTTCCCACACTTTGTCAGGGGACAAACCATCATGACCTAATTCACTACAGTCCTATGAAAGAGGAGTAAATCTGTGCATCGGTGAACTTCTTGACTATTTTACAGCCCCCTCTGAATCATCCTGTAATATTTTCTTGGAATGGTAAAATGCTGTCAACCTTTAAAGACCTAGAACTACTTGCTGTTGCGACTCCCAAATTAATTTCACTCTACATTTAACCTTTCCTAAGTAATTCATCTCTCATTTTTCAAGGCTTTACATTTTTCAGTGAAAATCAGGTATTTTCCTATATTCAATTCACTGATCATGTAGATATTGATAAAAGCTCAGAGTAAACTCAAAAGTTATTATATCAAAAGAGAGGAAATTGAACAAAATGGGACTTTTGGGGGAAAAAAAAAATCAACTGAACATCAAGAGAAGCATCTACAAACACTCATTTGTGAGACTACATGGATTTTATTGGTGTCAATATTACAGAAGATGACGGTGTTTCCATGTTCACTATGGGGCCTCTAAATGTCCAAATGGGTCGTATCTGATGACCATGAAAAGATGACAAACTGTATTTTATCTGAATTACATGTATTTATAGGATTAGTGGTTCAGAAGTTTAGATGCTTTAGGTCTCCAGTTGTTTTGGTTTTTAAGGGTTAAAAGACACATACAAATGTCAAATCCCAATTTTATTTTATCTAAGTCTTACTGAAAACATATACACATAAATATTTTACAAATTAAATAAATTAGATGGACTTTGGCAAAATCAGTCGGCTCTCTTTTTTTATCCCATCGGTATGTCAAAGAGAACGTACACATGCTTTTTATTCTTTATTCACTTAGAAGTCATGAACATTCAGTACTATTGAAAACATAACTCTTGTTGAAAGCTTTGTGAAAGTGCAGTTTGGTGATTCAAATAAAAACAACCGCCTTAATTACAGAATAATGGTCAAGATACAGCATTTACCATTGTACAAGCAACACAGTACAGTGAGTACACCATTAAATAGAATTTTATACAACTGTGTATTTTTGGTCTTACACTTTTTATGTAGCTTTATGATCAAGTTATTGCAGCACATCTTTGCTCAGCAGGATGCTCTGTAGTACACAGTGTATGGATGGTTTCTGTTCCTCTTTAAATGTCTGAAATCCACTGATGTCAAGGCCTTTTATTCCATCCTATGGTGAAGATTTATATTTATTATGCTGGAAGAAATGCACAGCAGATGAAACCAAGGCTACGTTCAAACAGGAGGTCTTAATGCACAATTCAGATTTTTGAGTGAAATACGATTTTTTTTGTGTGCTTGTTCATATTCCACATTAAATGCGATTTCTATCAGTTTTGAGTCTGAACTGAATACGACCCTGAAGTGACCCACATGCGCAAAAGAGGTCCTGATGTAATATGTGACCACGCAGACACGCATTGTGTTTACGAAAGGAAGTATGTTTTTCCCACCACTCCTCCTCCTGGGACACAGAATTGTGACGTTTGTCGCATTTCAACGACATAACGGTCGGGTAAATGCAACCTGGCCATTCAGACTGAAGTTGCATTGGAAAATATCAGATAGGTATCAGATTTAGGACCACATATGCAAGTAGCCTGGGTTGGATTTGAAAAAAATTGGATTTATGCTGTTCAAACTGTCTTTAACAGATTGGATACAGGTCACATATGGATAAAAAAAAATCTGATTTGGACCACATTTTCCTGCAGTCTGAACATAGCCCAATATATGGTTCAGTAACCATTAATGCAAATTGTGCAGCCTAGTTAGAATTGGTCAGAGAGGACAGTTAATGTCTCACAGTAGAATGTGGGGCTACTGGTCATGGCATTAGAATCAAAATAGCTTGAAATAATAAATCAAAAAATATTTGTGAAAATGATGAACTTGTGGAAGAAGGTAATGAAACTTTGGGTTTAAAGGCCTTAGAGTTATGCGTCATGTACCTCCACGTCCCTTCCTTTGTGTAAACAGCCATACATTTCATGTTATCTGCAGTTGCCTGATCTCCAAGCTGCCTCCAGCTTGCCAGCATCTGAGCTGAATTACATGCATGCAACAGTGAAAGCGGGCCTTGTAATTTCAGCAAGGAGGTGTCATGTTTAGTTATGCTCTCCATAATGGAGAGCCCCTCTTTTCATTACCCTCGCTTTTAAATGGGCCACACCATAGCAACATGTGGCAGTGATCAATTTGAATGTCATTAACACTTGCAGCTTTAAGGTCCAGCCTTCATTCTCCTCACTCCCTAAACCACAGTAATTGAATCAAGGAAACGGGCAGTGTTCGAGAGCCCCTGGTCAAGCAAACAAAAGGATTATTAACATCGCCAATGACTTTGTATTTACAGAGGAGGCTGAGGGAACTGTGCCATTTACAAAGCAATTTGCCTCAGTGATGATGCAAGAATAATAAATGGGAATTTGTTGTTGATTCGTGAATGGGAACAGAGAAGGTGACATGTGGGATGTGGCAGCCCAAGGAGTCATGCACATCCTAAGGCAAGCTTTGAGTGACTGGAGACACTGTTTTAATATGCTGTTTGATACCTCGAGTACATTACACTGATATTCAACATTCAAAACACAACTTGTCCTCCCTTAACCTTTAAGAAGATTAGAACTATGTAAGCAATAATAGCTTTTGAGTTGCGTGCGTGAAAATGTTTATGTGTGCGCCGTGTACTTTATGTGAGTTCAGTCATCTTTGGCTTCCTGGAAGTGTTTATATTTTCTTCTTCCATGTGTGCTTGTTGATTTAGACTGCTGTAGTAGTGTTGCGGATGGCAGCTTTAGTCTATTTTCTGTGAGAATAAAAATCCAAGCCCATCTGCAATTTGTCTTGATTAAGCAGGGTCTCCATCTGCGAGCACCAATCTCTTGTTGGTGTCTTTTCCCATTTGCAATATATTTCATTCCAGCAGCCTCCCTGTCCACTTAACACCCCCACCTTCTTTTCCAAGCAAAAGATTAACAGATTAGAAGTAACATGATTGCCTGCTTCCTCTTTTCTTTTCCGCCTGCTGCCTTTTCCCTCCTTTTTAAGGAAAAAGTGAGGAAAAAATATCATCAGCTCTATGATTTGCCTCTTTGTGTCCGTGTCCGTAATATCAAGCCAGTCGAAGGCACTTAATGTCCCAGCTATTCTAATTTCATCTGTCATTCTCCCCCCCATGTGTATCACATGACACATATGCCCGCACACACATTCATTAGAATTCGGCACACATGTATAGCGTGACCAGGCCTATTTCTCCAGCATAGTATATGGGGGCCTATCACACACCTCAGCAATGCGTAACCAATAACTGAAAAAATGCATGACTGAAAAAATGAAAAGAGATAAAAGCAGATGAAGTGCAGTAGATGAGAGAAAAGAGGAGTGGAGTAGTGACTTTCAGTGAATGTAGAGACCTGAAGTGACAGAGTGAAGAAGCAGGGATAGAAAAAAAAAAAAAAAACGAGGGAGAGAACGGGTGATGGCGAGTGGTGAAGCAAAGGATGGTGGATCTAGCAAGCTGGGTGGCATTAGTAGGGAAAGCCTCTCCACTTCAGCTAGATAAGAGATGGCCCTGGCCAATGATGTGGAATGGTTCTGATTGGCTGAGCCTGATCCCCCAGCAGAGCGAACCAAGCTCCTCTGTCGAAGCCTGGAGCACTACCGTAACACTGTCGGATATTTCATACTTGACTCCTACAACCATGACTGCTGTAGGGTACTGAAACTCTGACCTTATCCCCATGCTGCTGAACATTTCATCTGCTACTTCTACAACAGTGATTACTGTGGGGCACCATAATCATAGTCTCAATCCTGCATTCTTAGGCCAAAAATATGACTAGACTTTGATCACAGTATCCTTATTCTTTCGCTCTTTCTACAATTCTGACTTACTGAGAGTTGAACCTCACCTTAAATCTATACTGTGGTAGTACATAAGAATACAAGGGACTGGTGGAGGTCTCAATGTGTGCAAAAAGTACTGCCAGATGAACCGGTAAACATGGTGATAACACACCATGCAAATTTTTCATGTACTGCAACACCATAGCTGAAACTATACCTGTCAGGCTTCAATTGACAGAAAATTATATACCATTATTTCCTGCCAGGAGTGCTACAGAGTGATGCATGAAGTATTTTGAGAGATGGCCCCCACTAACTGTGCATACCTTTTTTACTAACTGTAAAAAGCGAGTGCAAGCTGCTGAAATGAGTATCCTCTGCAGGGTCACTGGGCTCAGCCTTACAGATAGGGTGAAGAGCTCGGACATCCGGGAGGGACTCCTCATCCATGTCAAGAGGAGCCAGTTTAGGTGGTCCATGCATGTAGTGAGGATGCCTCCTGGACGCCTCCCTGGGTTTCGGGCGTGTCTGTCTGGGAGGAGACCTTGGGGCCAACCGACGACACACTGGAGGGATTATATCTCTTGGCCGACCTGGGAACATCTCATGATTCCCCCAGAAGAGCTGGTGGAAGTGTCTGGGGAGAGGGCTGCCTGGGCTTCTTTGCTGAGGCTGCTGCCCCTGTGACCTGGACCTGGATAAGCGGATGAAGATGGTACGGTACAGAACGGTAATATTATTTATTTTTAACATCACACAACAATTAATTACCCACAACTTTTAATCTCTTTATAACAAATGCAGTAACGGTCAACTTGTGCAAGAAAATGGTCCATTTGGAGGCCATTGAGATATTATTTTAGTAGTCAAAATATTTTACTCCATTCGGAATTCTGTTGGTGCTACACAAATCTGTATAATGGTCCAGGCATGCAGAGAAGTATGCACAGTGAAAACTGATACTGGGATTGTAGAGATTTGGTCCTGCCACAGAGCACTCACAATTACACGGTCACGTAATCACAATTTATCCTTCTGGGAAAAAACTTGATAGCAGATCACTTAAAATACTATTCATCATTGCAACATGGTTCTGACTCTGGTCCTTTTGCTCTCACGAGTATCTTGTCATCACATTACCATCCATAATAAAAAAGTCAAATGTCAACCCAGTCACCCAAGCACAACGTTTTAAATCACTGCCATCTTCTAATTACATTTAACTGCAACAAAATCAGATTAATTTTGCAAAATGTGATGAATGATGTTATGTAGAAATACCATCATTCACACTGAAAGATCATTTTTGTAGTTGACTGAAACCTGTCGATTGTGCTGACTGTACTCTACCATTCACCATGTGGCATTTCAGTATAGATATTGAAATGGCCAACCATGAATGACTGTGTTGGAAAAAAATTTGTATAAGAATGTCAGTCTCACTCTTCAGGTTACACTAAGCCATTATTAGCTCCAGGTAAGTTCAGGTCTCCTCAATTTGATATTACTTTGCAAAGGTTTCTTTGACAGTTGACCAGCTGTAATTTCTCTCAGCATTACTAATCTTCGAGGGAAATGGAGAGTACAGAAGGGCCTGACACACTTATATTAGCACTGGGTAAAACCATTGAGTTTTCTATCAAACTAATGCAATTTTGTTTGATTGTGATGATGCTCAACAAAAGAGATTTTTCGGTCACAAGTCAGGAGTTTGTGTTAGTAATATGTTCCCCTGAGTTACCTGCACTAATGTCTGACAGTGCACAACAGTAACACTGCTGTTCCTCCATACTTCATGACCACAACAAGGTCTGCGTTTGGGCACCCTGACCTTACCATTACCCAGCAAACCAGATGGCTATGACTATGTAGTGTGAAGACTTTGGCAGCAGGGGCTGGTAAGCCATCTGGAGCAGCAGGACGCTTTTCCCAATGGACTGATCAACCTGTGGACCAGCAGCGGAGAGAGGCCTGCAACACTGATACAAAGAGCAAAAAAAAAAAAAAAAGTCCTGCTGTGTGTATAAGCAGGCACAATTGGCATAAAGAACTGGATGAGTACAATGTGGAAGTCTGAATGTTAGATCAGAAAGTAGCTGAAAAAAATGGGGCAAAGAGTAAAGAGCCTGAAAATGTCAAGTCCAAGCAAAAGTTTTGCTTTGACAAAAATCAATCACGGCACGACAAAATTTCAAACATTCTAAAGACATTTTGTATTTTTAGACTTTAGAAACATTTGTTCTTGTACGCTCTTCACTACTTTGCAGTTCTTATTTGCTTAAACCGATGCTGTCACCTGCTGATTTTAGGGGGAATGTCAGCATTTCTTAACCCGTCAAAAACTACAAAAACCTACACTTTGACTTGGTAATACACCCTGTTATTAGGATCTGCATGGTGAACATAATACGATGAACTGAGTGCCATTTTAGTGACAGTTTTCACAGTGTAACAGATAGTTAAAATATTTGACTCTGACAGCTACAGTAGATAAAGCTGAAGTGGATTGGCACTAATTTAGGATCCACTATATTTAACGCATTTAACAGCATGTAACAAGCCACTAAGTGACTTTACTTCAAGTGTTAATTAAATTTGATTATTTTAGATAAAACTTAAATGATGCTTGAAGGGAGATGGGGTCAGAACGGTAGAGAAATAGAAAGCGTGGCTAGGATAAAAACATGGAATATATAGTGGGATGCAGGTAATTAGTACAACAGCATCAGCTCTGCCATGTTTTGCAGTGCAGCAGATGTGATTATCAACCTAGTAGATGTAAGCACTTCAGTGAAAACAGTGCATACACACTTACAGTAATCTATGTGTCACACAGTTTGAGCCGGTCTTTGTGTTTTGCTCCATATGGCCCCATACCTGGCCCCTTCAATCCACTGTCTGCACTCTGACTGCTTATAGCTAAAGCTTATAGCTGCGAGGTCAAAGCCAAAGTCCGAGCCTCAAAGGCCCACACAGCACGCGGCAGACACAGCTTACTGTCTGACCACGGACAAAAAGGAGTGGAATGTCACCTGCCCTTTTTGAACGTTTCTCCTTCGAGACACACCAGGTTTTGAAGTTGAGTCTTATCGTGGCGAGCTGCACAGATGAGCTGCTCAGTATCCTTGCTTTTATCAGATCAGATGCTGACAGGAGGAATGTTAGGCGATTCAGCAACTTGGAAAAGCTGCTGGAGGACATTAAAAGCTTCCTGAGAGATGACAACTCGGCTCTCTCCTCGTCCTTCTCTTGTGTTCTCTGACTGATGTGCTTTGCCACGTCATTATGTAGGAATGTTTGCAGTGATTGAACAGGTATGCATCTATTACACATGGGAGGGTAATGAAGCACCTGGCTGATAGTTAAAATGTAAGGAGTTAGGTGTAAACAGCTTGCGTTGGGAAAATTTTGGAGCCAGAAGTGGAAAACAGTTGTGTATCAATAAATCCTGATAATTTTCACAATGACTTTTGCAAAGAAAAACTGCTCCTCTGTTTGTGATCTTGCGGTGTTGAAGGAAACTGAATAGCGCCATAGAACTATAGCTGTAGCAAGCAATTATTATTTTTATTTATCTTTTTTCTGTTAGATTCATTAATAATCTAATTTATATTTTTATGTTGTATTCTGATAGACCTTTATTTTTAAACTTACCTTAACTTAACCTCCTAAGACCCATCTTATACTATAAGAGTTTCACAGCTTTATACAAAAATAAAAACAACTGTCCACCACAAAGGACATTCCATGGACATAAATAAATAAATAAAGCATTTGACAAAACTGTTGGATCAAGATGTTTCCAATATAGGCAATTATTTAATTAAAAAAAAAAAAAGCCAAAACTTTTCCTTTCCTGGGTCTCAGGAGGTTAAGAATGTCTGTAAACTCTACTATTCATTTCCCAGTCTTTCACATTAATAGTTTCTGTTGAAGTAAATTCTGTTGAATTAAGCTGCATGCATCATTTGTAAAGTTAAAAAAAAAAAGTTCCTTGCTAGTCATCTGACTTAGATTTTAAAAATATTTCCTAATATTTACTGTGATTGTAGAGTGTTTGTATGTTTACAGGCATACAGCTAACACTGCTCCTCTTTACTCTTAATCCCCCTCTCTCTTTTATGTTGATTCATGTAATTGCTAAATTCAGCTTAGCTGTTACTTAACAAATGAGTGAAATGAGAAGGGAATTTAACAAATCATTGAGCAGATGTAATAGTGAGCATATTTGATGAAATTAACAAGCTTTTAGTGCATAATTTCTAATTTATGGAGCATGGATTCCTTTCTGAAGAACAGACATATGCTGTTAAATGTATGTGTGAAACTGGCCAACCCAGAAAAACTATGCATTCCATTGTTCAGTTCAACAGCACTGTCTTTTTTAACAAGTAGAAGGACATATCCTACTCAGTTGAAGGGAAAAAAGCAGTTGCTGTACTTCCCTTATTACTTTTCTATCCTCAGGACAAATTTCAAGGCATATGTTCTAATTCCATTTTTACATCTACTGTGATTGTTCCGGGCTTTTGGACTATTCAAATGGATTTGCAGGTCTCCCTAAAATAAGGAGTGTTCAGGTCAGGTGGTCTTGTTCTGTATCAAATGGAACCATGCATCAGCTCTTGCACAGTATGAGAACATTTTTGGACAGTGAGAACTTTTGGACCAATGGTAGGAACTTACACAAGGCTGTTGTTGTAAAAAACAAAAAGAGAAAAACTAATAAGACAGAGGAAGTTAAGAGTGAGGTGAATTTACAAAAATGACAATGTCTGATGTAGTCCTGTCTGTAAAGATGAAGAAGATGATGATGGCAGGACTCATTGGTCCACTGCTAAAACTGCAATGTGAAAGCACGCAGCAGACCAGACTAATTCATTTCAAGATACAGTGAAGCTAGAAACATGTGGATCCACACTTCACTTGTATCCTAATCAACTGGAAACATTCCACAGTCATTCATACAGGTAGTTCACCCTTTATCGGGCAATTGACTATTTTTGTAATGTTGTAATTTCTGCACACATTATAATACAATGACAGCAGCAGTTACAGTGAGGACAGTGAGGCAACAATCTCAGGTCCAATTTGGTCTACAGGGTCTGGAAGGTCCACCTCTGCATGACCAGTGAGTGTACGTGGGGCACGTTTCTGGGTTAAATAGTGAACGCAGCCGTTTGCGTGCCCTTCAGTGCAAATAGTGAGCTAACAATGGGTCGGTGAACATGGAGGCTTAACGGACGCAAAATCCATTTCTGCGCTCATTGCATTCACTAAACCATTGTTAGCTCACTATTTGCACAGAAGGGTGCGCTAAACAGGTGTGTTCACTATTTAACCCAGAACAACGCCTCCACTCCCCCAAATGTAAATAATATTTCAAAGGAAATATATGACAGAAATGAAGTGAAATGAAGCTACAAGAATACATCCTCAGTCAAATGCGGACCTCGGCAGCCCTGGAACGAGGAACTGGGCGAGTGCACACTTTTAACCAACTAGTGCAGAAACGGGATAACGCATTTTGCATTGCGTTGGGGTTAAGGAACTAATGCACTAATGCATTTTGTGTTGTGTTGATTGTTAACGAACAAAGAGGGAGCCCAGAAACGGGATAGCGCAAAATGCGTCCATTTAATGCATTTTGTGTTGCGCTGGGCTTAATGATTTCATGAGCTAGTGCAGAAACGAGCCCCTGCTTTGTTAGGTACCATGAAGTAACGGTACTAATGTAAGGAATGATGTTCAAAGGGATAATGTGGATGTGGACAGGAGTCTGGATCAGCACTTATGTTGGTCTAATGTTCTAAACATATACATGTACATGTTCCTTTCACCTTACATGTGTTTTTCCTTGTATTTTTCATATTTACCTCTGCCAAGGAGGTTATGTTTTTGCCAGGGTTTGTTTGTTTGTTTGTTTGTCTGTCCGTTAGTGTGCAACATAACTCAAAAAGTTATGGACAGATTTGGATGAAATTTTCAGGGTTTGTTGGAAATGGGATAAGGAAGAAATGATTAAATTTTGGTGGTGATCGGGGGTGGGGGGGCCCACGGGGGGGGGGGGCACTGATTGTTAGTGTGCAACATAACTCAAAAAGTTCTGAACAGATTTGGATGAAATTTTCAGGGTTTGTTGGAAATGGGATAAGGAAGAAATGATTAAATTTTGGTGGTGATCGGGGGTGGGGGGGGCCCACGGGGGAATTTTTTTTTAAAATTCACAAAAGCAATAAAGTCTTGTTAGGTCCTCCATCTAAGGTTGAAAATTTGAATTTCAGAGTATTTCTATGAGTGCCCTATAAAGGGTTAAAGTAAACATTTAACAGAGAAAGCCTTGGTGTTGGTCACATCTGCCTTTCTCTCTTGTCTATTTTTCTCCGTCCTTTCTCTCCCCCTTTCTCCTCAACCAGATGTCACCACATGTCTCCACTTCTTGCATCCGTTGTTTCAAGTTAAAAGACCTCTGTAGTGTCATGTAATTGCAATGTTGTGATAATACATAAAAAGGATGTAATGAAAATTTCACACCGTTTGATGATTGGGTTTGGGCTTTTTTGGATTACAAGGATCAGAAGCAGGAACCATGAATGTAAACAGTGTTATATATGGGCACATTCCACACAACTCAACATATTTACATAATGGATATAACTGACATGTTATTCTAGCTTTACACAGTGCAGTTTCAAAAGCCCAACGTTGGACATGTCCCTCAGCCGTCAAATCAAACTACGTGTGCATCCTATGCCGGCTTTGGAATGTTTAACGCATGTAGTCTCTTGTTTAAGTGTTAACATAAGTAGAGAACTTGTACTTGTTTTTATTCCAGTATAAGTATTTGCTAATTTCCATGTGTGTCATTTATTTTTTGGTGCAGAACTTGTGGGTGGTTTCTTCTCTTCTGGCTCAGCTCCAAATAGCTGCACTTCCTCTCCAACGATACCACAGCCTTCAGCAAGAGCTTATACTGGGAAAGCGGAGGTTATTGGCTACACTGTTCCTTGGATGAGCAGGGATCAACCCGGAGAGAGAGAGTATACCTTCAGGTGAGAAATTAATTGAGCCTGTAGATTTGGGTTGCAGTGCGATACCTTAGCTGATAGGCTGTATTCACACTCCGACTGTGTATCTTGTTTCTCAAATACCCTAAGAACATTTTAGCAGTAGTTTGTGGAACACCCTGAATAGAGAGGCATTAGGTCTGAGAAGTCAGACTTTATATATGTGCCTATCTGCTGCAGTCAGGACTGTTTTCTCTCAGTCGAGCTGATGACTCCATAACCACATCCACGAGGCAAAGCGATGTCAAAAAACCAGGAAATCACAAGTAGCACTTAAATTATCCTGTTTCATTTTTGAACTGAGGGGAAATAAAAATCTTCACAATGTGTGTGCGCGTTCCTTGTTTTTATGTGGGGCAAGGTTTCCATAGAGACTAGGCCATCTAATCCGACGAGCTGTGGAAGACGGAGAGAGCAGCTCTGAAGTGCTCAGCATTACGGCGGCTTCTAAAAGCTCCCTGCCTCTCAGTGTCTTAGTCTTCATTACCTCCACATCCCCTTTTGATTGGCTGCGTTTATCCTGAGTACCCCAGGTTTGGGAGGGAACCGTAACCCCATATACCCCCTGCCATCAACAAAACACACCACCAGCATCATCTGGGTTGTCATAGCAACCCTTGGAGGCAAGAATTTGGACTTGCATTATTGTATCATGTCCTGTACGTGGTAGTTTCCAGAGAATACACCGTTCCTCTTTGGCCTGCTAACATACCAGTAATTATGGGGAAAAAAATACACAAAAGAATGATTACAGTGTATGGTTTGTGGGTGTTGAAATGATAAGAAAAAAAAATTTTGCAGTCCTTTAGGTGGGTTAAGTGGCAAGATAATTTGGCTTTCCCTTTGTATTGGATTCTGTTGGTTTGTACAACACTTTGGAAAGGATTCAGTCATCCTGTGATTGAAATAGAAAATTAGCTGGGGGTCTTAAGCCCCTGTGCTCGTGCCGCGCAGCATTCAGTGTTTTCACTCTGCTTATCTGGAGTTGACGCAGACACTCCAGCTTACGTAGGGGGTTGGATAAATGTTGGCAAGGCCTTGGACCACAGGCAATGGGGCTTTGGTTGTAGTGCAAGTGTTGGATAAAGTTTTTAGATCTTATACTCACACAAATGTGGCACAAGAAAAGGAAAATATTAAAAAGCAACTTAATGTTCTGCATTCCAGCAGAAAGTGCAGGTGACTTAGTATTAGAAGCAAAATAAACTCATTTTTTACTTGCCAAAATGCACTGTGCTCTGAGATTGAACACGCATTTCATTTGCATTCATTCATGGTAAACATTTGAAAAAAGTTTTGTTGTTGTTTGGTTTTTTGTTTTGTTTTTTAACCAACTAAGATAACATCAGTGAGCAGCTATGTCCTTGTCTTCTGCTGTTCTTAGCTGACAACTGTTATCAGTAGAGCAACAGAAAACTGTCACCTCTTCCTTGTACACATTTTAGTGGACCAAGCGATAAAAAAACATGTCGACAATACATTGTTTTATTGTATAAGATTGTGCAGCATCTTAACCCTGTAAAGCCTGAACCATTAAATCATTGACCGAAAATTCTATTTCTATGAAACTGGAGCCTTTATTGGTCCTTCTGAACAGCCCAATTTTTTTTTTTTTCCAAGTATCAATTTCCATGTATGAGCTTCAATTTTGTATCATATTTGATACATCGGGTCTCAATGCTCAAATATTATTTTTGAACAAACAAAAACATAATATAACACAAACATGTCTAACAAATTGGTAATTCCCTTTCAAAATTGTCAAAGTTCTGCCTCCTTCCTCATTAATGACAGTCTAGTAGTGTCACTGGAAAGGCCTCTGGTGAACGAATCCCCCCCCCCCCCCCCCCCCCCCCAGTGGATTATCTGTGTATTGCATTGTATACATCAGGTTTTTCAAGAAAAAAAATATCACACTGATCTTGTAGAGGGCTTCAAAACTCATGTATCAGATATGTTACATTTGGCGTTATAGGGTTGAATCCTAATGGTTTCAATAAGTTACTTCCATCTGGATTTTCCTCCAAAAGACTGAAACTTTCACACTAAATACACAAAGCTGAGAATTAGATCCTAGTATTCTGTAAGAAAGTGTACTATTAACTGTTGTGACACTCTTAGCACAACTCCACTGGATCCATAGTGGGTAAATAAGGAGGTTATTAGCTGTGTGAACTGTGCTACATTTACCCAAGTGCTGCAGCGTTCTCACAGATGTTACTACATATTTATTTTATGCATATATTATCATTGACAGCCACACAGAAAAACACACAAGTGTATGTGCAACTCCCCTGAAGGGACTCAAACGTAAACAAGCAGGCTTGTATGAATATTCTTCACAGGACTTCAGAGAACTGTTAAAGCTGCAGTCGGATCTCGGTGTAAATGATTAAATTACAAAGTTAGATGAAAATATAGATCATCCAAAACCCAAATCATAGTCCTTGATTATGTGAGTAAACTGTGGAAATCAACTTTATTTGAATGTCAAAAGATTAAATACATATATAGACATTGTTAACATGTAGCTTAAGTCCTGATAACTTCACATTATGTATTCATTTATGTATTTAGGGTATTTATTAATGTACATACAATAGATACACTGCCTGACCAAAAAAAAAAGTTGCACATGCAATATTTGACTGCACCACCTTTGGTTTTGACCACAGGACATATTCACTGTCACATCTTTCTTGACACATAATTCTCATGTAGTGTCACAATAAGGTTCAATTTTTATTTTTTTTTTTTTCCATCCATAGTTGCATTAATATTTGTTTTTTGATGATGGAGAATCGGACCACTTCATCAAGTCTTCATCACATCCTAAATTAGAGTCTGGACTTTATGGTTAGAGTTACATAAACAGCCTGGGCAAAAAAAAAAGTAACTGCCTGGATTAGGGGTGTAATTTTGGTTCGATACGTTTTCGGTACAGGGGTCTTAGTTCGATACATTTTCTTTATGTTTTCGGTACAGTGAGGGAGACCATTGAAGGGTGGGGGCACTCCGTAAACTACTAAAAACCAAAATTAAAACTTAACATGCTTTGAACGTCCAACCTGGCTTCTGTGCCTCTGTTATGTTCTCTATTGTCATGTTTTCCCCCCCTTATCGGCGTCCCAGTCTCAGAATGAAGAGTTTTCTTTTTTTGCAGCGGTGCTGAGAATTCAGCAATGGTGCGGCGCTGCTGCAGAATGGATTCTGCTTGCGGCCACCCTGCTTCCTGAGTGTTTGCGTTCTTCACGTAGGCTACATGTATTTGTTCTGTACACCTCTATTGTATTGAAGGCCCTGAACCAAAACGCTTCGGTACAAATGAGTGCACTGCTCCACCCCTAGCCTGGATTTAACTAAATAAGTAGTTCAGATCCGTCCATGGGTAAGTACTGCAGTGGTTAGTAATGTTTAACAGGTTATTTAACTGTAACTGATGCAGTAAGTGTCCTCTCATGTCTTTAACGTCAAAAAGATTGGACAATGCCAGGATTGATCAGGATCATCAGACTTGTGACAGAATGGTTCAGGGAGAATGAGACATCATTTACACACATGGGTCGGCCTCCATAAAGTCCAGACTCTAATGCAGTGGTCCCTGACCTTTTTTTTTTGTACTACGGACCAGTTTCATGCATGAAAATTTTACACGGACCGGGTAGAGGTGCAGGGGTTCCAATAACAAAAACCTTTATCGGTTCAGAGCATGTGATCTGAGACACTTCCACTGTGTATCAGACAATTCCAATGATTCTACAGTAGAATATCAACTCACCCTAATGCAGAACCAGTGGAACCCTGGACTCGTTTCCCTGGAAGTAGACGGTCCCATTTGGGGCTGATGGAGACACACAGTCCAGGTGTGTAATGTATATAAACCCACACACACAAAGATGTGAGGTTGGAAACAGAAGGACTTTCAGGGCTTTTGTGATGATATCCGCATATGCTGCTTTGACTTGAATCCAGAATGCACAGAGGTTTGAAGTCGTCTCAAACATGGGTTAATGTGTGGGAGAGGTTTGTGTGTCACCTGTTGGGATGAACCTGGAACTGAGGCAGGAATCCTCATATTTCCTTCTAAACGCAGCTTTCTGTTTGCAGGCAGTCTGTGAGCCTTCTGCAGATTCACCGTTTCCTCGTTTCTTCCCAAAAAAGTTCTCCAGTGAATTTTGTTTTGGGCTCATTTCTTTAGCTGGTGTTACTACTGATTCATGAAATGGTGCACCAGAGTCTAGCGGTTGGGAGGCGAGGGCGGAAACGGTCACTTTTCAAAATAAAATCTCTGCAAGACTAATGGAAAAAATTGCTTTAATATTAGCCACAATTTTTTTTTCTTTGCGGCCCGGAACCAAATGATCCATGGACTGGTGGTAATGGACTCTATGTGCAGCCCCACTACTTCCTGAGCTTCAGGTGGGTCCTTTATTTCCTGTCTGTCATTATTGGACACACTGATTAATCCAGGTGTGTCTAATTAATCAGTAGTCACAACAAGAAGTAGCAGACACACCTAGATTAAACAGTGTGTCCAATAATGACAGACAGGAAATAAAGGACCCACCTGAAGTTCAGGAAGTAGTGGGGCTGTGCATAGAGTCCATTGAAGACCCTACTGCTAAAAATACTGAAGTCACAAAAAAAGTCTGTTTAAAATATTTATTGGGTGGGCTTAGCTAAACAAATACAACATGTTTATATGCTCAACTTGAATTGTCCAAAAATGTGACTTTAATACTTTTAGCACCAGGGTCTTCAATTTGGGATGTGATGAAGACTTGATGCAGCAATCCGATTCTCCATTATCAATCAAAAATTAATGCAACTATGGATGGAAAAAATATTATGAACCTCATTATGACACTACATAAGCATTATGTGGCAAAAAAAGACGTGACAGTGAATGTCTCCTGTAATCAAAACCAAAGGTGGTGCAGTCAAATATTGCATGTGCAACTTTTTTTGTCCGGGCGGTGTATAATGATGTAAGTATCGCCATGGTTATAAATAAGCTATAGTGAGTGCAACAGGATACCCTAATGGGCACACTGATATTTTATATAGAAACTATACATGAATACTGGTTTGTTGCCAAATTAACAGGATTGGACACTTCTATAGATTGTTGCAGTTTACACAAATGGCCAGGTACCAACGTTTAGAGCTTTACTTCTTCACAAATAAGCTGTCTAATCAAAAATAAACAGAGGTACGTAATAGACCTACAGTTGTGACATGAAGCTGATAATAGTATTGTAATTTCTTGGAGTGTTTACAGAGAAGTTGCAGAACATGTCCATTTAAGCATTAGAATATTTATTTTATGTATTGAAAGTCAATGAACTTTGCGAAAGTTTTTTAACCCATAAAGACCCAAACAGGCACTGGTGACCAAAACCATCTACTGATCTAAAATGTTTAATACCTGTTGATCCACTAATTCAATCAATACATGTAAATAATTGGTGTAACATGCAGTTTGTTGTCTTTTCACGGTCATCAGATATGACCCATTTGGTTCGGAGGCTCCATAGTTACCGTGGAAACACCGTCGTCTTCTACAACATTGATTGACCAGTAAAACCCATGGATTTAAGTCAATGACAGTGGATGCAGACACAAGGTTTTATGGTGAGTTATTGATATCTTAGATGAAAAAAGTCATTTTATCTTCAGTTTTCTCTGTTTTTGACATAATAACCCTCAACTTTAATCTGAGCTTTTATGAACATCTATAAGATATATCGTAAAATACAAGATTTACTCTGAGAAAAAAAAACAAAACAAAATACACAGGATAATATAAATCATTTAAGAAAAGTTAAATATAGAGGAAATTAATAGGTTGTAACTGCCACAAAAGTAGCACGGGGGTTTATGGGTTAATTATAATATGATGCTGTACTCATTTATTTATTTGTACTAATATGGTATGACAAACTTTAAATAGTAGGTTTATACAAAGATTTATGATCGATTTGTTGTAGAAATATCCTGAATTAATGAATATATTACAGGCCACTCAATTTGGAGGCTCACGACACACTAGGCTATGTGACAAACAGCACAGATTTTGCCATAGAGGCCACAGTTGGAGTGCAGTTTCCTGCCAATTTATTACAAGCAATATGTAGTGAAGTATCAGTATATTTTTGTGTCTTTTTAAAGTTCTGACAGTTTATTGGCTGTGAGGGAAAACTAACAGAAACATGGAAGCTTGGAGAACTCCTTGGTGTACATCCTCAGTCTACAAGTGTTCTTTTTAAGAAACACAGTTTGTAGTTACTACATTAAATGAATGGGCACCAGAAATATGAAATATGTCTTTGACTTTGAACACGGAAGTTGATGTTGAACTTTAGACGTATGAAAAGCAACACAATATAAGTTATAAAATAATAGCATTTTAGTCTAATCTTTTAATCGGGTCCCTTTTCCTGTGTTAAGATAAAAATATATATAAATAACAGCTTTAAATCTAAAAAGTAGTTTTCAAGTCACCTTTAACCTCACTCCAGAATGCTATGATTTTAGTGAAGCTGCAGCCAAAAGTCAATGATTCTTCTAAAAATGTGTCACTTCAAAGACACAGGTGTATGGGCAATAGAAAGACATACACACACACATACATACACACAGATGTACTTAACACTGGTCTTTGCTGCCAAGAGGTAATGCATTGGTCACCATTATTTCATTCCCAAAAGGCTATGCTTTCATCTTGAGTCAGCATCCTGTCTTTATTTCTATTCCTTTCTCTATGCAAAATCACATGCTGAAAGCTTTTCATCCTGTTCTCTCACACTTTTTCTCCACTCTCATTTTAGGCTCACCCTGACCCACATACTTTTTTATTCCCCTTTAAATTCTTCCACAGTCACCCTTTATATCATCTTCATTTCAACCTTTACCTTTTCCTTTCTTTCTACTATGCCTCTTACTTTACTGTAGGGCTTTCTGAAGGAATGTTTTTTTGTCTTGGATTGCTGATACTCTGTGCAAAAAATTCATTGAATTTAAATGTGACTGTTTCAATTTGAATGATATTCTCGCTCCTGTGGAAAAGCCAGCAAAACCTTCAAATGCATTACTGGGTACCAGGGTCATAACAACAAAAATAAGACAAACAATACTTACAAACAGGGATAAACCAAGCCTTGTTATAGCCTTGAGCAAAATCTTTCTTGAAAACTGTGACAGACCATAAAATTCTTGGATAACTTCTGCAGCACAGCCCAAGTTTTCTGAGACAAAACACTCAGATTTAAGGTCTAAAGTGCAGCACTATTGATTGTATTGTTCAAGCCTCAGAAGTCATGTAATAGTTAAGTTACTGACCATTTTGAAGCTTTAGAGAAACTTAATGAATTGTGTTTTTTGGTTGACAACTGAGACAAAGCTCCACAGACTGCATTATAATGGAAGTGGTATTTTATCACTAACTAAAGACAGTCAACTTGAAGTGATCATTTTTGAAGTGGTGTTGCAGGAGGCACTTACCTATAGTCAGTGTTACCTGCAGCACACAGCAGAACCACAATGAAACAAACATGGTTCTGCCAGTGGTGTAGTCCAGGGTATAGGCCTGTGTATACCTACTTATTTTTCAGTCATCATTGTGCATACCCACTTCTAAATCCGCCCTGATGTGCACCATTCAGTCGTATCTGAGCCAAATTGCCCGATTTTCCACTTAGGATGGTGAAGCCATGACCCACCCTATTCTGCCTCTAATTGGCTAGTACTCACTGCCTTCACTGATTAGATTGGTTAACTTTAGGCCTGAGGACTGATGAGCCAATCAGAGGCAGAGTAGGGTGGGTCATGCAGAAGAAAATATTGGAAACTAGTGCTGACCACCTCTGGAACCTGACTGGACACCTCAGGTGTCAATGCCACCCCAGTTGATTGACAGGTCACTGCACGTCTCATTGAAAGATGTGTGATTATTGAAAATGCGAACTAGAAAAGCAGAATAAACATATTTCAAGTGAGTGACACATATTGAGAGAACCTACTTTCATGGAATACATAATTATGAGGTAAGTTTTAATGTGGTTTCAGAATGAGTCACTATTTTAAACTACTGACCATATGACTGCACATTTAGAGGAGAGATTTTGTGTGAGTAGGCTAACATTATGAAAGGCTAACATTGTAAATGGCTAACATTTTGAAAGGCTAATGTTATGAAAGGATAATATTATAAAATGCTAACATTATGAAAGGCTAACATTATGAAAGGCTAACGTTATGAAAGACTAACATTACGAAAGGCTAACTTTATAAAAGGCTAACGTTATGAAAGGCTAACATTATAAAAGGCTAACATTATGAAAAGCTAACATTATAAAAGGCTAACGTTAAAAAAGGCTAATGTTATGAAAGGCTAACGTTATGAAAGACTAATATTATGAAAGGCTAACATTATAAAAGGCCAACGTTATGAAAGGCTAACATTATAAAAGGCTAGCGTTAGGAGAGGCTAACATTATATAAGGCCAACGTTATGAAAGGCTAACATTATAAAAGGCTAGCGTTAGGAAAGGCTAACATTATGAAAGGCTAAAATTATAAAAGGCTAACTTTATAAAAGGCTAACATTATGAAAGGCTAACGTTATAAAAGGCTAACCTTATGAAAGGCTAACGTTATCCTATGTTTGCTTCATGTTGAATCCATTTCCATTCCTGCAGCTGCTTGTGTGACCAGTAATACCTACAAACTGCTCCTGATCAAGTCATGATAATTTTATAGTAGTGACCCAATATTACTGATGGATTTTTGGGTAAACTAAATAGAGTAGTCTTACATGTCACTGTTTCTATAACAGGGCATTTTTCTGGACAACTTAAAAAAAAAAAATAATAATAATAATAATAAAATGGGCGACACGGTGGTGCAGTGGTTAGCACACGTGCCTCACAGCAAGAAGGTCCTGGGTTCGATTCCAACACCAGTCGACGGGGGGTGGGACCTTTCTGTGTGGAGTTTGCATGTTCTCCCCGTGTCTGCGTGGGTTCTCTCCGGGTACTCCGGCTTCCTCCCACAGTCCAAAAACATGCACTAATAGGTTAATTGGTTAATCTAAATTGCCCATAGGTGTGAATGTGAGAGTGATTGTTTGTCTCTATATGTCAGCCCTGCGATGAACTGGCGACTTGTCCAGGGTGTACCCCGCCTTCGCCCCTATGTAGCTGGGATAGGCTCCAAGCGACCCCCGTGACCCTAGTGAGGATAAAGCGGGTTCAGAAAATGAATAATAATAATTGAGAGTATACCCACTCTTCCAGGAACCATTACACCACTGTGTTCTGCTGTGGATGGAGCTGGCTGTCAAAACACTATTTTCACCCCTTAAAAAAGCCTTATGTCTACTGCCTATGGGTGCAACATCACTTCAAATAATCCAAACTATCCCTTTAATGTTGCAGAACATTGTTAACAAGAACAGTTAAAACCTCAAGCTCAGCAGGTTTTCTAAACAGTACAATGAATAAAAGTAATCCTTGTTTCTGCTCTGAGCAAATGTGTGAACTTGTCATTCTGTCACCCAGGTTTAGTACAGCTCGGTTTAGTTCATACGTTATAAAATAAACCATTCACTTATCCACAGAGAGAGAGCTGTTTTTCACCTTGAAAATAATTTCTGTATTTGAAAAACTTGCTCACATATCTTTTTTTTCTGCTCTAATACTGTATGCTTTATTACATTTTGATGTAAAGCACTGAAGATGATTTTAAATTCTGCACAAATATGGGTGCTTATACAATTACTGTAGTTTATATGGGCAGGATAAGAGTCAGTGATTCATTTTTGACAAGTAGAGGTTTTAAAGTTGTAAAATTGGGCGAATGATTCGAAATAATCAGCCATCCAGACCATATTCTGTTGACAGAATTTGTATTGCTGCCTTCCCACAAACGTCATAATGTGCCCAAAAGCAAAACAAATCGCTGCACAAAGTCCTTTATTTCTTCTGCTATTAAGCTTAGTAACATGGAATCCACACATTTTTAGATGAAATGGACTATTTTTAGAAGATTTATTTATTGAATTTTATTTATTTATTTTTATTTATTTGATAATTTTATGGGCCCATATTTCTGGTAATGTTTCCTTTACTGATTGTTGTTATATGCATATGAGAAAGCTGCAAATTTGTGATTAAGCTGTCTGAACCAAGGTAATTATCGTTAACAAAAACTAATGAAATGACGAAAACTAGAATTGAAGAAACATTTTCGTTAACTGAAATAAATAAAAACTATAATTAAAAGAAAAAATGATTACTAACTGAAACTGTATTGTGTGCTTAAAAAACTAACTAAAACGTATAAAAATTATGGAGAAAATTCCCTTCGTTTTCGTCTTTGTCAATGTTGGATTGATATGAAATCGATTTATTTCGCTCGAGCAATTTTAGCTGGCGGCACCATGCAGCACTTGGGAGAAAGCAGCAGAATCCTGTAGGGAATTTCTTTGAATATAACGAGGAAGAGGAAAGATATGAAAAAGATAAAACTAATACTAAAACTAAACATTTAGAAAAAACAAAAACTAATGAAAACTAGCAAACCTGCTCTAAAAACTAATTAAAACTTACTGAAATAAAGAAAAAAGTCAAAACTATATAAAACTAAACTATAATGAAAAATCCAAAACTATTAGAACCTTGGTCTGAACATAACTGAAATAGGCATATGAATGTTTTTATGTTCAGATGGTATAGTATTTTTAATATAAAAATACATAAATACAAAGGGTGAAAGTGAAACCCATTGTAATTTAGAAGCAGGTGAAAAGGCAGATGGACTTGGAGTTAGTATTTCCTGGATTTATCCAAGATCATACCATTGGATAATAACTGCAGTGATTAATATGTTTGAGCTGCAACAAGTTCTTTAATGGGTTCTGTGAGAAACGTCTCATTTCATAAACATCAGCTGATAGAAAGTATAAAGATTGTGACCGTGAAAGACTGTGTTTCAATGGAAAAGGGTCTTGTGGTCTGATGAGTCCAGATTCAGAATAGGGATGGAGAGATTAACCAAGACAGACGTTTGTGATGCGACTGCACCAGTAGCTTCAGTGTGCGTCGGATACAACTGCTGGCTAAATGCGCAATGTATCTTTTTTAGCGCATCTGCATCGGTAAAACCCATGGTTACATTGATTATTACATACAGGGTGTCCCATAAGTCTCCATACATAGGAGACATAATACATTCCATACATATATGGTTCTAACATGTATTTCTTTATATTTCTTCTTTATAGTTCTTCAGCAGTGGAGGACATGCATTGAAATGTGTTCCCGACAAAATGGCAGTCATATAGAGCATATTATATAAATAAAAATGGTTTGTGTCAAGAAACATTTATTTTTCCTATGTATGGAGACTTATGGGACACCCTGTAGTGTATCTCCTCTGCACCCATGTTTTCAAGGCACCTTGAACGGACCATCACTATCTTTAGGCGTTTTGTTATTTAAACATATGGGAGTCGGGTAGCGCAGCCGAAGTTAGTGTAACGTGAGGGTTCGTTTGTGGTTCATGGTTCATTCTTTATAAAATGAGACAGCAGGATGGAGATGAAATTCTTTTTAAATGGTGCTTTACTTTTCACATACTGAACTACTGCCCCAACACTTCCTGAAACATCATCTCACATGACCGAACACACCAATCAGGAGTTAACAGTACTTAGACCGGTAAATGTGATTTAGAAAGGCACATTCAACAGATTATTTTAGCTGCTAGTATACAACAAATGAAAATAATTAAATGTGTAAATAATAATTCTGCAAACATATTCATGGATGACACCACCCACCCTGCACATGGATTTTTTACATCTCTCCCATCAGGCAGGAGCCTGCAGCATATCCAAGCACGGACCACCAGACTCTGAAACAGCTTTTATCCAGAGGCAGTTAGACAAATGAACTCTTGCTGAACTTGAGCCCCAGAATGCACTTAAAATTGGCACTTTACTGATGTGCACTTTAGAAATAAAACTTTTTAGCTATTTATAGATAATTTTTAGAGGGGGGGGGGCAGTTATTTGTTAATGTTATTGTTTTTTATATCAGTATTTTATTATTTTATTATTTTTATCAGTAATTTAAAATAGAATACAAAACCTCCTATCTGAAAAAAATCACTTTTTTCAGGAAACAAAAAAAAAGTTTAGTTTTATTATAATCTTTGCTAAAGATATCCAAGCATATTCTACTGTTCTCAGACTCTCTTTCTATATTATGTGTTAACAATACATAGTAGGTATTTATGCCTCCCAAAGTGCAGTCCATTTAATGTGAAAACTCAAAATCTAAAAATTTGCAGATAGGAGGTTTTGTTTTTTGGCCATCGTTATACAATTTACTAAATGCTGCTGACACTTGGGGACCTGAGCACAATGTTTCGTTTCTGTGTATTCTATATGCTGAAATGACAAATAAATTTGAAATTTGAATCTTGAATAAATGTGAATAGTTATTTGGGTAAACACTGTCAATATATTTTTAATACATAGATGAATTAACTTTTTTCCCTGTAATTTATTCCACTGGTAAACCTAACATTTTGTCAACATAAATTATTTTAACTTCTGAGCCTTACATTAGTAAAAACAGCAAATGCAGGGAAGCAAGAGAGCAGGTGAAGAGGAGAAATTCAGTGTAACTTTTTTATAAAGATGCCAAAAAGAAATTGCCTAAATAAATGTATTATATAAGAAGAGAATGAGATTAAAATCAAATGTAATGAGTAAAAAATGTGTTTATGATTTAGTGTTTATTAGGAGTAAAACCATCCTCTGTCTTGTACTACATTGAATTGCATCTTCTTTTTAAAGTTGGTTTCACTGTTTTTCTTCATAGAAAACACTCAAGTATCAAATACACCCTTCACAGGGGAAGAGATTGGGCAAGATAATTGTGATGTCGTTTGGAAACCAGATTCAGGCTTTTAAATTCTTTATTGTGTTGAATCATTTTGAATCACATCATAAATCGTATCGAACCGAATCACGTTGTATAAAGTCAAATTGTTGTCAAATCCTTAATGAACTGCATGGTATTGTGAACAGGGGTGAATCGTACGGCATCATATCGGCAGGGGGCTTCACTGTATTATTAATATGTCATATCGTTGGCCTCAGTGGGGGGGATTCACATCCCTAATTCAGGCCCTGTTCCAGAGTGACTGGTGCATCGTGCAGAGAAGAGTAGAGGATGTAGCGATTACCCATCATGCCTAGTGCCTACAGTACAAGCATGTGGGGGCAGTGTTATAATTTGGGGTTAATTCAGTTGGTCTAGATTCAGTAACATTATGGGTTTTCATGCTGGGAAATTGCATAAGCTTATCGAAGGGACGCTGCTGTGAATACATGCTGATATCAGAGCCAAAGGTGGTCCGATGAAATACAGGAGTTTTTTTTTTTTTTTGGCCAGGCTGTGTGTTTCTCTCTCTTTTGATTTACTGCTTCTCTACCATAGGCACAGTGTGTCAGTCTAACCCTAATCATATATTCTCATAATGTGAATCGGAGACTCTAATTAGGGTAAGGTCAGCCTGGTAAAGTGGTAATTGCTTCCTATCAACTGCACATCATAAATTATGTAGAACAGCCATGAAATGATATTTATGGCTGTGGCTATGGCTGAAACGCCTATTAGCCATGCTGGTTAGCAAATGAAACCTCACCGTCGTCTCTTAATCTCAGAGGAGATGATTCATGGTTACAGAAGACCAGAGGCAGAGTGGGCTGCAGGGGTAAAGATTATAACCTCTACTAAATCGTGCAAGTCTGTCTGTGTGATATTGTGTGTGTCTGCATGCTTTTCATGCACATATGTATCCTTGCTGGCATTAATGTGAACCCAGGAGTGTATTTAATTGGTGGCTGTGGCTCTCGCTTGCCAGAGTAGCACGTGCTTGATGGGCGGTGTGTTCGCTGCTGCCTACACACACACAATACCAGCTATAAATCCATAATAGAGGGAAAGACAATGGCACGTGAGGTAATTTCTGTACAACCACACCCACTAGGCTCTAATTGTGCTGCAAGGCATGTACAGGAAAATCAGCGACTGTGCGAGGAGACTGTCAAACCCTGAGAACACTGTGGCTCTGACAACTTTAATTGGTAGTTGTCGTGTATATCCCTGTCTTCATTAGCAGCCCGAGACTACCTGCTTCTCCTCCCACACACATGCACACATACGCAGGCTCAGCTATTGGTGAAAAGGTCATTAGATGTGCTTGGTTTAATAGCAGATTGTCATCCGGAACCGCCGCTGTTCCACGGACACTTACATGAAAAAGCACCTAGAGGTATTTTCATTCACTTAATTCAGATTTTGCGACTACCTGCACTGTAGTCGAGCTGTTTTTAAAATAAACAATTACAGCGCAACAACTGACAGGACAACTGCAGCATTTTTAAAGCGTTTCAGGCTATGAGAACATGTTGCTGAAGAGCTCATAAAGAATTCTCTGCGTTTTTTTCTCTCCTCACTAAAATGTGATAGATATCTGTAGCTCCAACCTTCATTCACGACAAACTGTGCGTCTTGATGCTGCACATATCATTTATGTAAGCAGCCTGCCAGCAACAGCGAGGATGTCTAACAGGACCAAAATGAAACCACAGTACAGGGTTTTTATTCCACCAAGAGCGTGTGAATGAATTTAACATGTTTTAATTAATTTTTTATTAATTTAGTGAAATTAACCTAGGCAGTAAAACATTTTAATGAAAGTCGTTTTTGCAATAAGCCAAGCCTAATGTATAAATAAGAAAAGCACTTGAGAAAATATGGTAAAAGGTTACATGAAGGCACATGGTGTAAAATGTTGACATCCAAATATATTTCTAATTAGAGAAATATATTTGTAATATATTTCTGAACCTAAAAAAAAAAAAAAAATGTTCGTTGTAATATGTGTATATCAGCGTTGAAGTGTTTTAACTCATGGTGTGTCTGATGTTTTAAGGGAATGGAAACATAATAATAAATATGTCTTAACAAAATTACTGCAATAGTAATCTGATTGGGGAAGATATCAGGATCTGGTTTAATAGAAAAAAAAACCTGTGTTGAAATTGACTCATTAGCCACTGTCCCCATTTATTCTTGAATGTGTCACAGACCTGAATGGGAATAATTGACGTACAGTTGACCAGACATAAGATGTAATATGTTGTGGTCCTTGAGCTCAAAGTAAAAATACATTTTATTCTCATTACATTCTTTTTTTAATCCATTTAATTCAGTGTTTTTCAACTTTGGGGTCGCCTGGAATTCAAATGGGGTCACCTGAAATTTCTGGTAATTGATAAAAAAATAAATAAAAAATTACTAATAATTTTTTTTTAATGATTCAATATATATTTCATTATATTTAAAACACTACATATTTTTCCTAATAAAAATCAAGTTCAAATAAAATGTATGATATAATATCTGAGAAGACATATTTGGATTGACCCGATCATGTGACTGCGTGCGTTACTACACTTCAACCTGCCCGGACACAGTCACAGTCTGAAAACTGGACCGAACAGAGAATGGAAAGATTTCTTGGCCTGCCTGGCCCCACTAGGATATCTAACAGAAACAGAGAAGCAGACTCCAAAAGGTGCATTTGTGAAAGGTTAAAATGCCTTAGAGCATTTTTTTTTTTCTAAATGTTCTTCATAGGTCATTAATGTTTATTTGTTCTCAGGTGTTATTGTAGATTTATGCATGTTGTTGCTAAAGTGCAAAGGTACTGTGTAATTACATTTTTATTTAATTAATGATGAAAAATATAGGTTTATATCAATTTAATTTTATATTTAAAATAGTTATTTAAATTGTTACATATTTTGTTTAAAACTCAAATATATTTAAAAAAGGTTTTATTTAAAACAAGTAATGCACAGTTTGTTCGATGTTTCGTGCCTGATTGATTTATGTTGTCTAGAAAGGAAGCAGTTGTGGTGAGTGTTGTTATGGCGGCTGTTGAATAAAGCACGGACGAGTGAGGAAAACGCAGCGAGTTCGTTGTCATTTCAACACCACATACAGCACAGCCACCTCCCTCGAACGTCCGGGTGGAGAGCGCAACACATTCTATACGTTATATAGCTTAAATGTTGTCTAAAATTAACATTTACTTGCAACATAGTATAGCAAACTATTACATGATCAAAAACAAATTAATTTTAGCAAAAAAATGGTCTGTGTTTTGAATGTCTGGGGTTGCTAGAAATTTATGATGTTAAAATGGGGTCCTGAAAAATGGCTTCAACTTGATCCACCGGTGCTGGAGAACTGGTTGAAAATTGTAGATGAAATTCATAAAACGGAGAGATTAACATTTATGATGAGACAACAAGATGAACTCTACATGAGAAGGTGGGGCAAATGGATTAGTTTCTTTAAAGACTATTAATGTGTAGTTTATCTCATCGTCCTGGGAGTGTTGTGTGAACTGCTGCTCTAAAAATTTGATTGTGTAAATTGATTGCTGTTTCATAACTGTAGCCATTATTATCTTTGCTATTGGATTAAAACCACTGTCTATTGCCGATTGTTGTTTGTTATGCTTTGTATAACAACATTTTTTCAGTTTTTTTCCAGTTGAGGCAGCTGGCCAAAATTAAACCAGTTCTTTCTAGGCAGCATTTTGAAATAGTCATTCCTGCTTTTGTGACCACCAGGCTGGATTGTTGCAATGGTCTTTATGTGGGGGCTAGTGGTTCCTCCGTCACCCGTCTTCAGATGGTGCAAAATGCTGCTGCACGTCTTTTAACCGGCACATGTAAACACAAGCACATTTCTCCCATTTTAGCCTCACTCCACTAGCTGCCCATACATTTTAGGATCCGTTTTAAAATTATTTTATTTACTTTTAAATCCCTAAATGGCCTCGCCCCATCCTACCCCTCTGAGCTGCTGCAGCTTTATATATACCCCCCCCTCTCTCAGGTCAGCTGACCAACTGCTCCTGAGTGTACCAAAAGCTACGCACAAGTTCAGGGGTGAGCGTGCCTTTGCTGCAGCAGCTCCTAAACTATGGAACGATCTGCCTCTCCATATCAGACAGGCCTCCTCTATGTCTGTTTTTAAATCCCTTCTTAAAACCCATCTTTTCTCCTTGGCTTTTGAAACCATGTGAGATGTTCGAAGGTACTATCTTTATTCTATTGTTTTTATTTGGTAGTGGTTTATTGTTCTTATTTATCTATTTTATTTATTTATTTATTTTGTTGTTTTTAATTATAAGGCTTTTTAGTCTATCCTTGTATTTTAGTCTTTTTATTTTGGTTTTATTTATTCTTCTGTATAGCACTTTTTTCTTTTTTGTAGAGTTTCTATGTCTTCAAATCTATTCTGTATTTTATTCTTCTATTTTGGTTCTAATTATTCTTCTGTACAGCACTTTGGTCCACTGTAGTTGTTTTTAAAGTGCTTTACAAATAAAGTTGGATTGGATTGGAAAATGATAAATAACAACAAAAAAAAAGTGTCAAAAAAAAAAAAAATTAAAAAATGAGGTCATGAGCCAAAAAAGGTTGGGAACCACTGATTCAATTCCTTTTTTTAAGAACCGATAAGAAGGCAAGAACTACAACAATCAATAAGACATACTGTTAAGCCTGTTCTGTGTTCACTCTATCAGGCCAAGTTCCAACTATTATTTTTCAGGATTGTAATTGTCTCATTGGTACCTTGGTAATCTTCTTCTTTAATACTTTTTTTTCTCCTTTTATCTCAGGATCTATACTTGCAAAGCAATAATTAAAGGTCACAACTATGTGTTAATATGCATCCATACATTAAGAGCTTTTCTGACCTGGATTACAGAGGCCGGACAGTAAAACTAGTCATCACTATCAGCACCACAACATACCGTCGGCCTGGACTATCAAACATTTATACGTATAGATAAGGGTGTGTCAGTTAGTGACACTATGAATGTGAACCTTGTCCGCTTTGCTGGCATCGAAGACAGCTACTCTATGTGACTGAGGAAAAGCCATGCATTATTGAGGAAAGGCTTAAGGGGGGTAAGAGTGGATTAGTCTGATATTAACCTCCAGAGGAAGAGAGAAAGGGAAGGGGATGACATGATGAGGATCACCCCTGGCCATTTAAACTGCTTTAATTAAATCCTGGATGGAGAGGCCACCACTCACACACTGAGACTAAGGCAGAAAGACCAGAAGACCAAAGGGATGAAAATGAGGGAAGGTATTGAGCGGTGAAAAAGACTGATTGGAAAAATGGAGAAAAGGAAATAGGCGAGGAAAGAAAATAGGTGTGAGTGTGTATGTCGTGTGTGCGCGCATGCTTGCAAAACCTCCTACTGTGATGAGGCAGACTAATGAGTTAGTCTTTTGCCATGCCAGTCACATGTGTGAGGCTGACAGGGACTGGGGCAAGCTGATAAATCAGCAGCAGAAATGAGATTTATAAAAACCTGATCTCCATCTCAGCTTCCTGTCTCACTCCAAGGCCACGCTGTCACCTTACTATCTTCATCTGCAGAACTTAGAAAGGCCAGAGGGCGGAGACTGATCTGTCAGATATGTGCAAGGAAATGTGCTTTAAATAAGTGTCCAGCAATGGAGTCACACGGCTGCACTAGTTACTAATTAAATGACTTATTTTCCATAAAATGACACACACACAAAAAAAGCATGTGTATGAATGAATGAATGAATTTATTTTTGGTTTTACATCAATCATTGTACTCAGTACATCAATCATAATAAACATAAAAACCAAAAAAAGAATAGGCTAGAAGAAAAAGCTTATTTTTTTGCCTATCCTTTTCAACCAATACGCTGCTTACATCAACTTAAATGTGTACAGCGTCGAGCATTCACACCATAATAATAACAAATTTTTAAAAAAAAATCAACAACAAAAACACGTCTACCATCTCAATTCAATATTTCTGAATAATTTAAACTTAAAGTACTGGGTTTTTTGTTTTTTTTTAAACTTCGTCAAAGGAGTGGATAACTTAAGTGCATCATAAGGTCCATCCCATAATTTCACACCCACAATCCCAGTTCATCTAGACTTCACATCTGCCCTCACTTTAATCCACTCACACATATGAAAATCTCTGAAATTCAAATTACTCTCTCTTAATTCCAAGAAACCACGACTGGTCTTTGAGACAATTCTGTTTTTATCCTTCATGTTCCATATACCTATTTAGAAACAGTTCTTTATACCTCCTTTTAAATATATTTATGTTTGTACTTTCCTTTATATCCTGTTCTAGAATGTTCCACATTGTTTGTTTGCATCTGGCTTAGTTTAAATGCTTGGTAATTATCAAAAAACACAAATGCAGCACATAAACATGTCTTTTCTCAAATCTAAGAAAAGATATTTTGCTTACCGTCATCATATCATGTAGGTGTTAATCAAGCCCTGGGTCTAACGCAAGAACTGATACAAACATTTGTTCTTAAATGCCATGTACAGATGGTTTAAGAGACTTTGTGGCATTCATTGCTTTTCTCATACTTGTTTTTTTTCCACACAGATGAACAAAATTCACAAGGGGTTCAGACTCTCATATGAGTGAATCGCAGTCTGCCTTTATCTACAAAAGAAAAACACTTTAAAGCTGCAGGGAGGCTGAAATCAGGGGGAAAAAACAGGAAAATTGAAAATACATACCTTTCGTTTTTGTAGCTCTCTTACCCCATCACGGGGAAGGTTTTTTACAGCCCTGAAATATAAGCCCTGAGACAGATACAATGTTTTTGTTTCCACTCCTATTTTTCTTTGATTAACATTGTTTTTGGATTTTCTTACATTTTTTAAATCCTCAACTCTTTTGCCATTTGCTCCTCAAGGACTCGACTAAACCTTCACAGGATGTTGCTTTTATACCAGATCTCAATTACATTTGTTTTTCATATCACCTGTTTTACATCACATTGTTATTTCATTATTAGCCCTAAATTGCCTTGGATGTGTTGTCGCTGAATGTCAGGAATGGATGTATATTTATAATATAGAAGATGAACAGATGAAACAGGAAATAATTTGTGCTTGTACTGTCTACAGCAGTGTTTCCTGGTTGGTTGGTTTCTGTTCAGCTTTTTAAGAAAAAAAAAAAAAGTAATAATTAAATAATATCATTTAATAATGAAATAGTATTACTTATTGAGTCATGATACACTCAATGACATAGTACACATGTTTTGTCCATGCAATTAATTCTTCTTGGTTTCTCATAACAGAGCTCTAGACTCTCCTGTAGGGAAACTCTGCACCTATTATGGTCCAATCCACAGATTAACACTAGGACCATTTTATCTGAAACACTCACCTTTCATTGTAGCCACTTAGTGTAGAAAATAAAAATCCCTTCATACGCCGATCTTCCGATTACCTCAAAAAGGTGCAGTGTCACGTATAATTTTTACCCCTGTATTATTTTTGTACTTCCGGTGTTTTCGCACCTGCGTACTATGTGTGTAAATTTGGTTCAGCACACAGCATTCTAGTTTTACCCCCATATTATTTTGACCACATTAACTGTGTAGTTTGGAATATCCAAATAAAGTGAAATGTTCTATAGTAAACAATAAATAAACAGGGTAAATTCAGTATGACAGGTTTCAATCCTGGATCACTACTGGATGTTTACATCAAAATGAATGTGATTGTGCATGCCCGACGGTTTGGAGCATGTGCATTATTCTTAAGGGTAAAAAAAAATAAAAAATTCTGAGGAAAAAATTGTACAGTAGCATGGAGCATGTGGCTTCTTATTGAAAATAGTAGGCCTATTATATATTGTACATATGTACTGGGGCGCCGTAAAGGGGGGGTAAACATGACAAATTCATGGGGCCCAGCATTTCTGGGGCACCCATAGAGCAGTGGAGGGGGTCCAGTGGATACAGGTTAGAAGATGTGAAAATTTTGTGTGAGGTCTGCGGTAAAATAGAGGCGTAGAAGCCAGGAGTCGGATGTCGAAAGCATATTAAGTTTCCCCTTCACTTTACGCCAGCGTTAGTTTTGTTAGTTATGGACCGCACACCCACGTATATAACTGCTGCACCCCCCCATCGACAACATAATGAATTTTAAAAAAGGCCCACAACTTTCATTGGGCCCACAATTGCTAGCGACGCCCCAGCATATGAATAATAAGTCTAATACGACATTGATAATTTTTTTGTGTCAAACGGATGGTGTGGCGGCAAGGATTTTGCCGTGGCACACCTTACTAGTGGAAACAGTAAAGTGAAATACAGGGTGGGGAAGCAAAATTTACAATATTTTGAGGCAGGGATTGAAAGACAGTGTATGACCAATTAGTTTATTGAAAGTCATGAGAATTTATTTGCCACAAGAAAATGTACATAATAGAAAATGTTTTTATTCTATGTGTCCTCCTTCTTTCTCAATAACTGCCTTCACACACTTCCTGAAACTCGCGCAAGTGTTCCTCAAATATTCGGGTGACAACTTCTCCCATTCTTCTTTAATAGTATCTTCCAGACTTTCTCCTAATAGTTTTGCTCATAGTCATTCTCTTCTTTACATTATAAACAGTCTTTATGGACACTCCAACTATTTTTGAAATCTCCTTTGGTGTGACGAGTGCATGCAGCAAATCACACACTCTTTGACGTTTGCTTTCCTGATTACTCATATGGGCAAAAGTTTCTGAAAAGGTATGGATAATAGTGTTAGGTATGATTATGACATCAATATATGTTTGGTTTCAAAACAATTGACGTAGTGCCTGCTGAGAAAAAACAACTAAATGTTCATTGTAAATTTTGCTTCCCCACCCTGTACAAGGACTCAACATGTGTAATGTTGTCTGTGGATGATGTTGACATGGATATGGATGCTTTCATATATACATGAATTTATTATATTCTTATTATCTGCTAATAATGTTAATTCACCTTAATGTTGCTTTGAGAAATATAATAAACGAATTTACAGGTGTGACATAAATGACCATCGGAGTCTTTTCAGTCTTAACTTAAGCCTGTACATGTGCCTTCTGAATGGTCATTCTGTCTGTACAGGACCAGTCTGCCACCCTACACAGCAAGTCAAGCATCAGATGTGGAGATGTTCTGTAATGAAAGAGTGGTACACTTAAGTTGAATAACTGTAATTATCATTAAATTATAATGTTCAGCGAGCGTGGTGATGGACATGTGAAAGTAGAGGCTGCATTGGATAAAAAAATGAGATCTCTACATTATATCTGAATGAGGCTTTTTTTTTTTATTTTTTTAACAACATACTTCCACGCAGCAGTGTCAACTTTGCATGGCCTTGCACATGGATTGAAAATGTGTGTTTCTTTTTTTTTTTTTTTCTGGACTCTTGTTTTCAGATGAAGAGACACTGTTCCCTAAACCTGAATGGTGGCTCATACTGTAAACACAACTTTAACCCTTTCATGCATGAATTACAAGAACCTTGGTTGAGATTTTTTTTCCTGAGTGTTTTTATTCGTCTTTAGGCATAAAAAAAAACAAAGCAATTGATTTTTTTTTTCTTATGAACCTGTTTTTCATGGAGTTAAAGAAACATCCACTCACTATGCATTTAATTTTTGAAGCAAAGACACATCATCAGAAAGTCATATACTGTATGAAAACTATTCATTCATTCATTAATATTTTGTTTATTTCATGCATTTACAGAATACATGCAAATTCAAAATTCCAAAATCATTCATCTACACTCGAAAAGGAGTGGGAAGAAGAAAACCTATGAAACAAAAACATTTTTCACGCAGTTAATCTGATGTTGTCTCACATTTTGACATAGTCTAATACTAGTTATTACTAACTTTATGGAGATAAAATGCAAAAAAAAAAACAACAACTTTTTGATCAGGAAAACTGTTAATTACAGTCTAATACCAATTAGCAATTGATTTAAAACATGTTAGTGCAGATCAGGTTTATGAAGAAGAGCAAAGTTACAATAATGGTATGAATTGCAGTGGATGGGATGATGCATAAATGTCTACTGTGTTGGCTGATATGGAACTAAAACAACAAAACCTATGAATATACAAGAAAACAGCTGTAGAATAACTGTTCACTGTAGTGACCACTATGCATGAAAAGGTTAAAATAGACGCATGGCAGCCAGGCTAAAAATCCACTATATTTTAGCTAAAAAGCCCATTTTCAACACCATTAGAACAGAAGCATCTCTTTAGAAAATGAACTGTCTTGCAGCTAAGGTTAGCTTACCTTAGCATTAGCTTCAGTACTTCTACTGGTTTGAACCATTCAACATATGGGTGATTTAACTGTAATCTTTTAAACTGCTTAAAGAATAGGGGAAAAAAAACCTATACCTTCATATTCAATACATCCTCTTGCAGAAGCCTCTAATAAGTATACTCATAGAGAGACGAGTGTGACAAAGCGATTCTGGGTCACATTACTGGCATAATTTAATGGTCATATGGTATAACTGTCTATATTTATCCAATTGATTACTCATTTCATTATGTATTCCTTTTTACTTAATTTTTATTATTATTTATTTTATCATTTATTTAATTTCTGTTATTCTATACCTTCGACCACCACACATCTTTATTACTGAAAACACACTGTTATTTGTACTTTGGTAAAATAAAGATGTGTGCAGTAAAATTAGTTTGATGTGTAAAACAAAAACACACACACACCAGTGGCCGATGGAAAATTTTGAATTGCATGTGTGTTTTTGTTATACATTCGACCAGTTGTGTCGGATCATTCTAAGCAGGTTGATGATGTGGTGAGTACCTGAACCAGAGTCCTGCACCGGGTCAGGTATCTGAGAGGTAACCCGCAAAAACATGGGGGAGGGGGACGGACATTGGCACCTGCACTTCTGTGTACCTCATGTGTCCAGCATAGAATTAGAGAGGGAGAGGGAGAGGTACATCGCGGTACATATGGAGAACCCCCCCCCCCCAAATCTACGAATTATTCATTCCCCCCTTGGTCTTATGATATATTCAGTCATCACCAAACCCCCCGCCAGGTGCATCTGTGGACAGGTAAAAAAAAAACTAAGAATTTCCACAGGTATGGCCACAGGTAAAATTCAACAAAATGTGGGTGGGTAACAGGCAAGGAAGTGAAAAAATAAAAGAAGATTTGTGGATAAAATTTGCAGGACATTTAATGATGATGATCATCTAATTGGTTGATCAACAGCCGGTTTGTTTTATTGTGATGTTAGCTTCACCTCTGTTTACAGTTGCATTCATACAGCGTTCTAGACAAATGTCTCTGGTCTGTGGACTTCATTTCGTTTAGACTCAGTCCAGTTGGTGTTTTTTTAATTCTCTGCCTTTTCCTGCAGGTTAAAAGGAACGTTCCTGTTAAAACTGTCAGACAGACATTTGACTCAGTCAATGTCAAAGGCTGCACTTTTGAATATTTTTATTACATGATGATGCAGCAGTCACCTTGAAATGAAATATAACCTTATAAAATAGCAATAATCTAATTGGATCTGTACTTAACTGTATTCTTTAAGTGATACTTAAGTTGGACTTTTATAATAAAAACGTATAGTAATTATTTTAAGTCAAATAAGGCATGATTTTTGTATTTGGCTGGGGAAAAATATTTTTGTCTGGTAAATTTTTGGAGGTCACTAGCCAATGGCAGATGAGGTAAAAAGTACATTTTCTGTCCTGTGCAGTATATTCCCAGACCCTGCTCTAAGGTGAACAGGAAAACAAGAATGACTTGTAAATTGTGGAGTTCAGGAAATAAATAAATAAACAAAGTCACAGAGAAGATGTTTCTGACACAGGTTCAACAAAGACTAACAATATTTGCTTCAAAGAGGTAAACTATATTGCAGTGCTGTTGCACAGAATTGCATTAAATTGTTGGATGGTGTTGTTTTGTTCTCTCCCTGTAGCTACAGGCTTCTGTATGTCAAGATGATGAGTCCATCAAAGAGCTAACATGATAAATGGGCAGCACCAGACTGCTACATGTTTTTTTATCATGGCGGTAAAATATCTACAGAGAATTTTAGATTGATGTTCGATGTGTTTTTAAGTTTAAAAAGAATTACAAAGCCCAGTTTGTTTACAGCTTGGTGCATGTCCCTTCATGCTGCTGTGAAACCACGTCTTCATGTTTATCTCACCAACTTCTGCCAAGACTTTCTTGCTTGCACTTCGAACCTTACAGCACATTAGTTTGTGGTTTTGTTGTTTTTTTGCTAGTGGCTCAAAAGTGTGTTTTTGTATGGTTCCAAGATCATCTTCATCTTTCTCTCTTTTTTTCTTGTTTTTTTTTTTTTTTTTTTTTTTTGCTCCAGCAGCATGTTTTTTTTTTTTTTTTTCATTTAAATGCTATATGAAGTTAAAGTGCTCAAAAACCAACAATTTTTTTTTTTTTCTTTTTCGCTGTGCTCCAGGTCCTATGAGTTGAAAAGGGTTCATCTTTTGGAGAGTGACACTACACTGCAAAAAAGGATTAGCTCAATTGACTTGAATTTGGAATATTTATCTTGAAAGATACTTTTTTTTTTTTTTTTTCAATTAGTGATAGTTAACAAGACAATGTGGACAGAAAAACAACAACAACAATACATAAAGGGGAAATCAAATAAACAAACAAACAAACCAAAAACAACAACAACGACAGAGTATTGACAAACAACAACAACAACATCATATTACAATGAAAAGAATTATAAATGTAAATAGCAACTAAACAGTATAGCTTGGTTAGGGGTGATAAGGAAAGGGGGAGTATGAATGAAAGTGAGAAAGAGAGAGGGGAGAGTGAGGGGGAAAAAAATAATTGTTGTAATAATACAAAAATACATACTAATAATACCAGTAGCCTAATTTGCTAGTATTATTGTGGTGGCGGTAGCGGCAGAGGCAGTCACAATACAACAATGGGTTAAATAATTTAATATTTGTAATAATGTATTTGTATCAGTTACTATCAGTTTTGAGTTTATATGGATTAATTTAAATTAATATGGCTATGGGGGGGGATACTTTTTTTTAAAAATGTATTTGAAGTTGAAGTTTATTTATTTCCTTATGGAGACTTAATCTTGTTAAGATTATTTGAATTGTTCCAAGAATTTTCATCTTGAGCTACCCCACTTAGATAATACAACTAATTTTAAGCAATATTTAGAACAAACAAAGTTCCATTTTGGGAGGATGAGTATGGTGGATACAAGAACTGTTTGCCCTCAAGAAATGTTTTACTTGTTTTCTGCAGGTTTGCCTATAAATATGTATCTGTTGAGTCAGTACGTCTTCATAAGAACACACACAAATATTGATGTCAGGTCATTTCTGTTTTTGAAGGAGGAATATGCCATAAACAGCCTCATCACTCAAGAGGCTGGTTCTCAAATAAATTAATGAATAATTTTCAAATGAATGTGCCTCATTATATTAACTGAAAAAAGTCAAAGCTCTGCACTTGACTGAATAAATGGAGAAATAAATAGAGCTTGTACATCTGGACTCTCCAGAGATGTAGGTACTTCTTCCCTTAATAAAGGTCTGACATCAATCAGATACTTCAATGATTAATATATTGATTAATTCATTGTAGGCCGTGTAATAACCAAGTACTCGGTGACACAAGAGTGGAGAAACCTTTTGTCTCCACCGTGTCATCGCTCTTGTGCTTCGAGGACCATGCAGCCATTAGCGGAGCAGAGATGGCGGTATTCCCCACACATAGTCAGCCTCCATGTATTGTGCTGTAAAATGCTGAATTTAAGGATTTTCTTCACTTCACTTTCTGATGCTATTTACAGTGTGTTATAGAACTGACTTCACAAAAGAATTCTTATAACCCATGGATCAAAGCTTTCTCATGCCTTTCAGATCCAACAAGTGTTAACAGAGAGGTGATGTGGAAGTCAAAGAGGTTATCTAATAAAAAAATAAATAATGGGTGTATTTTTAAGGGGTGGAAATGACTTTTCCCCAGAATAACGTGCTGACTTGTGCATTTTTTTCTGCAAACACTTGGTATAGATGATGTCTGAACTTTAGTGGGAGGAAAGGTACAGCAGGGGGTGTGTCAGTAACATTTGAGTATTGCAAAGCAATTCTAGCCTTTCCCCTCAAACGATTAAATCCCTTTAACTATCTGAGGGTGCCAGGAAAGGTATGTGCTTTCAATCTGCAGCCTGCAAATTGAAGGATGAGGTGTGCATTTTCAAAGAGCTGCACCATCACATGTGCCTCACTCAGTGCACGTACCTGATGAAATCTTGCGCAACCAAAAACCAGGGTCAAGGAATATACAAACTAAAGTGGTTTGCTGTAAATTGCTTTTCTGTTCTACGAGGGTTTAATTTCAGCACAGGGTTGTATGTGCTGAAACCATACAGTATTTTGCACATTGACTACACTCTGCTGACAATATTAGTATTTATAAAGCCCATTTTAAACTCACCTCAAGTCACTCAATTCACTGAAATTACTGTTTTTTAATTCGGAAAGTTTGCAATAATCTTCTTGATCTTGATTGGTTAAGCACAAAGTAATTTGTGGTGTTAATTGTACATTTTATGTTGTTCTATTCAAATTAATTACTAAAGCGATACCAAGCCAGGATGAGATACGAAAGAGCTTTAAAAGAGAGTAAAAAAATGCCACAAGAGCTCTTCATACACACACACACACACACACACACACACACACACACACACACACACACACACACACACACACACACATAATGGCATAAATCATACTTTAAAAACTATTACAGTAGCACCACTTAAAATCTAATAAATCTACTGCTGTATTTGCCTTTTTTGTCGGCCTGTCTTTCTCATTTGACTTGTCTGCATTTAATCAGGTTCGCTGATACGAAACTCCTGTCTTTTGTATAAAAACTATTCTCTCGTCGAGTCATCAGGCAGAATGACAGCCTATCTTAGGCTGCTATTGTGCCAAGCTGGATGTGCCACACATTTACTGTGAGAGCTGATAGCACTTTCCATTTACTAATGATTAGTTTGTGCCCCTGTATGAGGGCTGTTTGTACCCACTCTGTACTGGAGAATCATATTTTATCAACGAGAGAGGGGTCAGAAGAACAGCACAGAGAGGCTCTGAGTGTCCTATTGCCTATTCAATAGTTTTGTGTATTTTTATCTAAGAGTCCCATATTTTGCAGTGGCTCTTGTCACTGTAACACTGTGCCCCTTTCCCCTGTGGTCTTTGTATTTATTGATCTTGTTAAGTTTTGCTGATGTACAGCCCATAGCTTCTGTTCCAACCTAGTCCAGGAATTAAATGTTGTCATTGTATGTTTCTGCAAATCTTGGATATATTTATTATCCATGGAATTTGTAGATAAAGTACTTTTTAGTTTAGTTTATGGTGTAGATCACCGACACTGTAGGTTTTTAGGATTAGTATCTACTTTTGTCACCTTCTGAAAAATGTTTGGTTTGGTTCAAATATGGCATTTTATCACATATTTGCAAACTCATTTTGTATTAAACAAAATAAGGTTGACATGTCCTAATGATAAACAAGTCCCATCAGTCTCTTTATGTTTTTGGTTCAGAAATATTGAGATCATAGTACCTGTGGTTTGCAAGACTATAGAATAGCAGCATTCATCTGGAAACTGGGTGGTCAGGTGGTTTTTTTAGAATCCTCTTTAACCTTTTACAGCCACGCTAAGATCTGATTGATTTGTCTGTGATTAATTTGCATGTAGTTGTTTCATTTTTTATGCCAGAGGTGTTTTCACACAGAATGTGAATATTATGCAGCAAAAAGGCTAATTGATTGAATGATTGATTGGAATAAGGTCAGTTTTTTCTTGTTTTTCAGTGTTAATAAAGGTTTCAAACAATCATTTATGTGAAACAGACATGTTATCCAAACAAGGATGGACTCAGATGTGTGGAACAGCACTGATAAACAACTAGACTGAAATAAAATTTTATATCATGAAGGAAATTTACAAATTACAACCATATGCATATGTATTCAGACTCAGGGACATGAAATCCAACACTTTTTTTTTTTTTTACTTCATCTTTCAGTTATTTTAAGTCAGTGTGTGACGAGCAGCTTCCAATTAACTTTGAATTCTGTTTTTTTTTTTTTTTTTTCCAGATCCTTTTACAGCTATATCACCTCATAAATATAGTCTGCATTATACACCAGGAGTAGTGTTAATTGAGTATTTTAAGTCCTTTTTTTTTCTTTTTACCTATGACTGATAAATCTGAAGGCCATGCATCATTTTGACAGATTAGAAAACTAAGGGCAATCAAGGCTACTTTTAAATAGCACTGTAAATAATAAATCATAATCTGCGTCTCCTGGGTTCTCATATTGCATTATTTTTCAATATTCAGACTCGTTTGATAGTGGCTGGAGCTGTGCTGATGCACATGCAGCAAGATTTCCCTCTGGTGAAGGGAATGATCAAACATTCAGAGAGTTTGACCAACTTTGATCAGTTTTAATGTCAGGGAAGTTACTGGAATGTTCCCAGACTGATCATTTTCCAGTTTGGTAAAAGAGCGCAGGGTCAGTGTTCAGAATTAACTCAACATGGCCATGAGATGTGATCTGTGTGACACAAAGACCCAAAGCCTAAAGGCAGTTCTTTAATTGTGTATATCTATAAAACTACAACGCTCAATTTTGCCTGTTGTTTTTCAGTGGATGCAATGTTTTAGTGTCTTCACATCCTTCATCTGTAGACAGCGTCTCTCTTCACCTTCTTTTTCCATGCCTTTCTAAATGCATAATCTGTAAATTGGTTCTAAATGTTAAATAGTTGTATATTAATTATTCAATTTTTGAAACTAAACTGCTATTAAATCTGCTTTATTATCATTAAAAAGAATTAAAACAATGGGTAATAATAGATCATGATGGAATATTTACCACCCTGTCCTTGAACTTGTGGCTCAAGCCTTAAATTGTCGAATCAGAAACTCCTTCACTCTGTGTAAATTACTAAAGCACTTGTTGAGATTTGGTAAAACTCTTGGTCCAGGTTTCACATGATGTTTCTTTTTCCTTTAGTAGGCCCGTTTTTAAGATTGGAGAGGCTCTAATAACTCCCTCAAACCATCAGAACCAAAATTATTTAATGGTGTTAAATACAGTACTTAAAGAGAATAGATCAATAATCTTGTAATCCATTCTGAAGTGGAACTTTCACAGGCTGCAAATGTTACCATTGCTCAAAGTGACTGAACTCAATAAAAATATGTATTTCTTCATGTTTATACAATCTAATAGCATTGCAGTATCACATTAGCCTGTTAATCATGTAATTATCCAGTTTGAAATTCAGTGTGTGTGTGTGTGTGTGTGTGTGTGTGTGTGTGTGTGTGTGTGTAAGTGAGAGAGAGAGAGAGAGAGAGAGAGAGAGAGAGAGCGAACACATTCACAGAAATGTAAGCACTATAAAACTGACCAAATACCAAGCCACATTCAGTTGTAGTTTATGCAAAACAATCATCACATTCATCCACATCATTGCATTCGTTCCTCCCTTCCCTTCTGGCATAACCATGTGGATCCTTTCTCCGCTGTAACTGTTGCCCTCTTATATTTCAACTTGCTGTGAGAATAACAGGCTGCTAAAGCTTCCAATCTGACCACTAACCACAGTGCTAACACATCATCTGGGTTACAGGCTCAACCACAGGCCTTCCACAGCTGACTATGACCCAGTGTGCCAACCTCTGCTGGTTTGGCAGCTCCACTTTGGGTGAGTGTAGTGAACCAGCAACATCTGTATATGTGTACTTCTGTGCATGTACAGTATGGAAGTGAATTGCATGTGTGGTCATTTTTCATAAGCTATTCATACAGATATAATATCCATGTTTTCTGTAACCAGTATGGGTTGAATTTTTGTTTTCATCATACAGGATTGGGGTTTCTATGAGGAAAATAACTAGAGGCAAACCCAAAATTTAAAAAAAAATTAAATAATTGTGCAGCTGTTGCAGGAAACCTGGTGCTACCAAGACACAAAAATTGTATGTAATGCACAAAGCACCGGCATTTTAGCAAATGTCATTGATGTAAGTGAGGGAATATTCCTATATTTGGTGCAAATGTAGATGCTCTCTAAGTCAGTGTCTCTCATTGCCAAAATTGTTTCATTGAAAAAGGACTGTGCAAATTGCTAAGTACAGTTTGGCTTGTGCAAATACTGTCAGCAGAAAGCTGGTGTTAACGGCACAAAGCCACCTCTGATTCACTGGTTCTCTGGATCTTTCTCTTTCTCCAAATCTTTGAGTTTGTGAGGCTTGAACGTATTGAATTACTGCTTAGTGACATCAATGGCAATCTGTTGTCAGATATTAGAAGGATGATGTCTGTATGTGTGCTGCCTCAAAGTCTCAGACATTTAAATCTAAAATAAAAAAACAAATGATCAGACTGATTTATTTTATATCCACATAGAGCAGGGGTGTCAAACTCATTTTGGTTCAGGGGCCATATTTTGCCCAATTTGATCTCAAGCGGGCCAGAACAAGTAAAATAATGACTTAACCTATAAATAATGACAAATCCAAGTTTTTCTTTTTGTTTTAGTACAAAAAAAAAACCCAATTAAATTATGAAAATATTTACATTTTACAAAAAAGCTGTGAATAACCTGGAAAAACGGAAATTAGAAATTAGTGCAATTTTAACAAAATTATGCCTCGACTTATTATTTATACATGTACATTTACACACAATGTTACATAAACATTTGGTAACAGGCAGAATATTGTTAAAATTTTGGATTTTTGAACTAAAATTTGAACAATTTCTACAATATTACATCTCTTATTATTAACATAACTACAGATCACAGTGGATCCATAAATGCACAAAACATTTAGTAACAGGCAGAATATTGTTAAAATTGCACATTTCAGGTTGTTCGTCTTTGTTTTTATTTATGTATTTATTTGCATTTTATTGTGAAAGAATAGTTTTGTAAATGTAAATATTTTCACAGTGTAATGTTTATGTTTACGCATTTGGCAGACGCTTTTTTCCAAAGCGACTTACAGGGGAAAACCAATTAAATCACTCAATCAAATTTTATTTATATAGCGCCAGATCACAAGAAAGTTATCTCTTGACATTTTATATATAGAGTTGGTCAAAACCAGACTCTAAGTCAATTCTACAGAAACCCAACAGAATAATGTTATTTTTTTCACCTAAATTTTTCCACATAATTTTTCACAAAGAAACTTTGTAGTTGTCATTATTTATGGGTTATTGTGTTGTTATTTTTTACAGTAGATCACATTGGTCTGTATGTGGAACCTGAACTGAAATGATTTTGACAACCTTGACTGTTCAGGTTAGTTTTTGCACTTTCATCCCACGGACCAGAATGGAACCTTTGGCGGGCCAGATTTGGCCCCCGGGCCGCATGTTTGACAACTGTGTTATAGAGTATCCTTACTATCACACAACCCTAGAGTGTAACAGTTACAGAACACACAACATTAATCTTACATTCACACTGATCTGGAGTTAATGAAGTTATAGCTCCTGTAGCAGTGACCTTTGGAGTTCTGAGGCTATGACACCAAACAGTATTTCATGTTCTGACAGGAAATACTACAGAAGCATGAATGTTGGTTCCACTGTGGAGAGCTCAGTGTGTGTGTTCATTAAAAAGTTTTTTGGGGTATTTTTATGTTTTGTGGTCATCATTATGGACTAAGTGGTGTGCTGACATGCAGAGAAACACCTGAAAAAACAGAAATTCAGATGCAAATCAAGGGTAAATTGGACACTGGTGTGAAACAATATGGGTGTGTTTGCACCAGCATATCATTAGCACAAAAAACATGTGCATAGGGGCAAAAAATTATTGTGTTCACAAAGCTGCACCATTAATGGACACAAACCATTCCTTTTGGATAATACCTTTAAATTCACCCTACCATATTTAGTATTTTGCAAGATGTTTCAACCTATCTTTTGTTTGGTTTTAATCAAGGTCCTATTGCAATAAAAGGATAGAAAAATAAACTATGATCACAATGTATTGCTGATTTATTGATAGGAACTATTTGCTAGAACACGAAAATGCTCATTTGTTTCTGTTGTGTGAAAACCTTTAATTTTATGGGGGACATTGCATGTTAGTGTAAATGTGTTTAATGGGTTGTAAGTTATGAGGTAGAGAACATTTAACTTACATCTCTGAACAGATGTTCCCCCTAATAAAGAAAAAGAAGCTGTTTCCCCGGTGTATTCCCATGCAACATCTTCTTAGTTATTACATAAACTCCAAAAACGTTGCTTATCTCATCACTGACAAAAACCTGACCATTAGGCTCTTGTACATGTCAGGAATCTCATCTTATTTGTTTGTTACAGCTTTGTCTGCCGTTGCCTAAATGTCTCTACGACGTTGTTTCTTCATTCCAAACCGATTCATGGCAAAGCACCTGATTCTCAGTGTGTTTTTTTCTTTTTTTTTGTATGACTGTTGATTTGAAAATATCATTTACAGTCACTATTTTATAGTTAGTTTATTTTACCTTTATCCATAAAAATTCCAGCTTACATATATCATAATACACAATCCAGCTGGAATTACCCAAGGTTTTTCAGTCTCAGCGCTGCTCTGTGTGTTCATCAGACGACCGCCAACCCCCAACATGATGAATGTTTTTTATCTATTTGTGTCAGGGTTGAGAAAGAGGAAGAAGGAGGGCAGGGATGAGGAGGAGGAGGAGGCAAGGGGTGGCTTCTGTGGCACAAATCGCCCTGATGAAAGGGGTCTTTCACTCTATAACCCTCCCCATCTTTACTCTTTTCAGCTGTTTGAGGCGTCTCGTCAAACGGGCCTGAATAGTCGACGTGACATTATCGGTCTCTCCTCCACGACCACCACAACCTCTCCTCCTGGTATCTCACCCACACATCCTTCCATCCTTCCCTCCCTTCCTATCTATCTTGACTGTGTTCTCTATCTACCTGTGGCCACTGGCATCAGTCCACCTATTCACATGGTCACAATGGCGCTCAGAGACAACTGAAAGGGGTTCAGAAGACACAAAACCAAACTCAGGTTCTGGCTGAATTTCAGACATTAAACCCTCTTTTCTAGATTTCCTGTATGTCCTGTTTGCTACAGCAGTTACATGACACACTGACAGTTTTAATAAATATGGCTTCCTTTAGGCAGACAGCTCACTCCTGAAGACAGTAGGTCAGGTGCAAACTGTAAATGATGAAATACATAAAATATACTGTAGCAACCTTAGAGTATTAATTCACTCTGGATTTGGAGGCTAAAAGAAAGGTGCATTGCTCAAGAAAGTGAAAACACTTTATTTTAGCCCATACCTAGAAGCCAAAATCCCCTTCGGGACAAGGCAGAATGGCATGAAACCTTTATAGTTTCTTGTTTTAGTGAGGATGTTTGAAATTTTGCAAGCTTCTTTAGATATTGGGCAGAAACCGAGAATAGGTGCTGCTGTCCAGGCCTCGGAGGTAGTACGGGAAACGGAGCGGAGGCGGAAGTTTGATGTTTAAAAAGGTGGGAACAGAAAAGTAGTGGGGAGTCAAGTCGAGAGGAAAGAAAAGGTGGTAGGAGCTGTGTAGCTGAGAGAAAGAAAATGCTGGCAATCGGCGCAGCAGAAAGATAGGGTTAGGAGATATGTTTAAAAGGGTGCACAGGAGATGGATAAGGGGAAGAGTGGAAAAAGAGAGGGCGAGAGATAATGAGAGAGAGCGAGGGGAATGAGAAGATAGAGACGATTTCCTATTCCGTCAGACGCACTGTGGCTCATTCATTATATTCCCCAGGCAATTACCCAGGCCACCTGCTTTGTCTCTCCCCTCATTGTTTCCATCTCTCTGTCTGTATCTTTCTCTCCGTCTTTCACTCGATCTCTGTCTGTCATTCCCTCTATCGCTCCTTCACCATTCCTGTCTGATCCTCGCTGTTTTGCCAACTCTTTTTCCTTGCTCTCCTCATTTCTCGGTTTCTCTCGCTGCATTGTCTCTTCCCTCCTGCTTTTTTTTTTTGTGTGTGTGTGTATGTGTGTCTGCTTGTTTAATGTGAAAACACTGACAGATTGGGCTGTGTATGCATGTGCGTGTGTGTGTGTGTGTGTGTGTGTGTATGCAAGTGTGTGTGATGTTGGGCCAGTCCTAATGAGCTCAGCCTTGCATTTAGCAGGGTGCCAGATCGGGGCTAGCTGGTGCTTTACACGTCTGAAATTCTCCAAATCTCTGGAGCATGTTTTAGTCTCATCCTCATACCTGCAAATTTCGGGTAAAATTTACAGGTCTCACTTGTCACCTTGTTGCAGTGATGTAACGGTGGTTTTAAGGAGTGTCACTGTTCAAAGACGTATCTGTTAAATGGTTCTGGACTGGAGTGAGCATCACTTACCCAGTGTCATGGATGTTTAAACTAAAACTAAGAACTGGGAGACGCTACTAGAGCTGCAACAAAAGATCATTTCTATCACTGAAAAATTTGCTTAATATATTCTCAGTTGTTTTAACAGAAATCTTGAAATCAAAAAAGAGTGAGGGGAAAAAAAAACTGATTTCTCAAGGTGAGGCAGTGGTTGGTTTTGTGTAATCAACAGTACAATTTTCAAAGAAATTCAACTGATTTTCATGTATGAAAAAAAGGTAGCGAAGCCTTGCATTTGAAAGGTTGAAACCAGTTGTATTTTGTTAATTCATGCATCTCAATATTCAATTTTTTCCCCTTAAAAATGTCACTGAAATATCAAAATAACTGCTGAACCTGATTTCTTGTCAAAATAGTTTCCGCAGAACATGAACCGTGGCTCCAGATTACACATGGATGGAATGGAATTTCTACGAAGTTGGAACTCACATATTCAGAATAATTAAATGTAAAACATAAAAGTTGAAATAAGATTAAGATTGTCATTATTCTGTTGAGTGGATGTGTGAGATCAGAGACACAAATGCTGTTCTTTTAGTGTTTAAACTCAACACTTTGGACAAACATTTCATGAAGTGATTCTGTTGAAAACCCTGTTACAATGAAAATATGATATTGAAAGCAGTGATAATTTGAAATGAAACTGGATTTTTTTTTTTTTTTTAATACAAAAAATGAATCAGACAGAATCTTTGGGATAAAGTCATGATTTTCATACTGAATAAAAAAAGCACTGTAGTCCCATTATGATGATGATAGCATGATATACAGGGTGAGGAAGCAAAATTTACAATGAACATTTAGTTGTTTTTTCTCAGCAGGCACTACATCAATTGTTTTGAAACCAAACATATATTGATGTCATAATCATACCTAACACTATTATCCATACCTTTTCAGAAACTTTTGCCCATATGAGTAATCAGGAAAGCAAACGTCAAAGAGTGTGTGATTTGCTGCATGCACTCGTCACACCGAAGGAGATTTCAAAAATAGTTGGAGTGTCCATAAAGACTGTTTATAATGGAAAGAAGAGAATGACTATGAGCAAAACTATTAGGAGAAAGTCTGGAAGATACTATTAAAGAAGAATGGGAGAAGTTGTCACCCGAATATTTGAGGAACACTTGCGCAAGTTTCAGGAAGCGTGTGAAGGCAGTTATTGAGAAAGAAGGAGGACACATAGAATAAAAACATTTTCTATTATGTCAGTTTTCTTGTGGCAAATAAATTCTCATGACTTTCAATAAACTAATTGGTCATACACTGTCTTTCAATCCCTGCCTCAAAATATTGTAAATTTTGCTTCCCCACCCTGTATATATAGGGGAATATACACTTTACTATACTACGTTTTCCTTGTTTTCTCCATCTCATAACACATAGTCAGAATCAATCATTCAATAGCCAGTGTAAAAGCAGAAAAAATATAAGTTCCTCTTCACTGCCGAGTAATTGAGATGTCTACCACACCACATTCGGGCTCATAAAGCCATGTTTGCCGTGTTGCTGTGGTTTACCGTGTGATGAAGGGGGCTGTCTCACTAAAGGTCAGATGTCAAGTCCCAGCTGCCCGAGGCCCAGCAGGGGTTTACAGCTGGAATGAGTGGGTTTGGTGATGGGACAGCCGATGTGTCATTAGGACACAGTGGGCTCTAACATTAGACCTCATTACTGCGACCTGATGGATCTGCCCAAATTACATCCTGGCAAAAAGTGCATCTGCCATCAAGGACTATAGCAACTGGAGATCTTTTTCTCTGCTCGCAGTCACTGCTTTTCTGTCCTTTTCTGCGCCTTTTCCACTTGCGTGTTATTTGGTAATAAAAGATATTTCAAATCACTGTATGTGTTTACAAAAGGAGCTTCAATAATTGTTGCCACTCCGCCTGGCAAACATTGTTCTAATGCATAATATCACATTCTATCCAAAGTCTTTTTTTAACACAGCAACACCTTTCCCACATCATTCCCCCATCCTCCTCTGACTGTAAAGTGAGTCACTCTTTTATCTCTTTTTTACAGTAGGAAGAGTCACAGCTGACATTAAACATGCTACATACAGAAGCACCTCATGAATATTTCACTGTGAAATTAGGTGTGATGCCTCATTCTAATGCTAGCTTATAAATAAATAGATTTAAGCCACTGAAAACAGCGAGGGCTAATATAGGCTTCCTACTATGATTTGCTCCAAATTTTTGGAGTTATGCAAATTTTGTCCCCCTACAAATGGGGAAAAAAGAAATTCTGCAATACATGCTTCAGCGCCTAGTTTTAATCCCTCTTTTTGTTTATTCAGAATCTGTCATCAAACTGAATTGATTTTATGCTATATATAGAGAAAACCCTATAATACACCCATAAATTGCCACAAATGCTGTTTTCTTACATATTTTTGTTCACATTGTGCTCCATCCTTAATACAGCTCATATATAACCATTTTAACACTTAGGTACGAGCATGCCTGCGGCAAGCTGCAAACACCCACACACATCCCAGACGTTATAGATGGGCTCTAATATTTCATTCTTCACGTCCAATTGGACTGTGGTTGCTCGTGTGTAGTCCTGGTAGTGTATGTCAGTGTGTGTTTGTGGTCTCTCGCTGTGCTCCATAGTGGAGACATAATCTATCCCTCTTATTCCCCAGTAGTGACCTTCACCTCTGTGTGCTATCCTACAGTCTGTGGCCTATTGTTTTGACCCTCAGCCAACAGCAGACACAGAGGGATCAGGGCCCTGATTCAGAGGCTCAGCAAGGCCCGAGGAGGTGCTGGTAGCTGCGCTGTGGACGAGCCACAGAACAGGGGTTAGACTGACGGAGCAACTCTGTTCACGAAGCACAGCAAATGGGCTCTTTAGAGAGGATGAAAAAAACTTATTTTATATGTGTAGTTTTTATTTAAATGTAAAACTATTCCCATTTTTTTCAGAAGTATATTCGTTTTTTTAACAACTCCTTTGTTTAACGCAACTCTTCCAAGCAAATTTGACTGATGCAAATGTCTATGTTTTAAGTACATAAAAGTACAAACATCAAGGAAATCTCATGAATTTCTTTTACCTAAAAATTATTGTATAATTATTTGCCTAAAAAATACAATATTGGATAAACTAAGCTGCATTGAGTCCTTTACTATACAGCTGCTGTACATAATGAATAATGGTCACTAAGAAAATGGTCCAATTTGGATATTTTGTATAAAGTCTACATATGTTTTTAAACCTGCAGCAAACCTTCTGCATCTCTTTCTTCAAAAGGTTAAATATAATAGGATGTTGTTTCCTGCCGTTGTGTTGAGCCGTGGTGTTGAGCTGTAACAGAATCCTCCAGATCCATCTACACTGAAAATCTAGCCTGTGATCGTCATCACAGGTTACACAGATTTTTACTGTCAGACCTCTTGAATTGCAGAATTCTCAAAGGTAATTGTAGAATTTATGACTAATTTCATCAAAAACATGCCATGCACTGAAGTTTTTATTTTAATTCAAAAGTATTTATTGCATTTTAAACACAGATAATGAGCTGGTCCTTATATGAAGGATAAAAAGGTAGATTTCTTTTGTTTTGGAACAGCTGCTTAAAAGATCTTTCCCCTGTTAGTCATGCATTTTAAACGAAAATTAACATTTCACTTGGCTTTCTCTCCTCCCATTTGTAGACAAAGCCCAGGCTGCCAATAACAAAAGAAACACTCCCTCAGCATGTTCATGATGGACACTATTTTGAAGCTAATAAATTGTTTTCCCTCCCCCGGTTTCCCTGGTGATCATTGCTTGCCATCAGCAGCTTTTACTGTATTGTCTGCCTTGTAATGCAAACTGGACTTAGTCCATAAACAGTCATGCATGCAAGTGGAACCAGACATACTGGCCGTCCTCCATGTGAAGTGGTCTGTCATATGGGCATCCCAGACCCAGTGGGCGGGTTCTCTGCAGGAAGGTTTTTTTTAAGGAGCATTCAGCGAACATACTCCATGCACAGCAGACGGACAGAGGTAAAATACAACATAAAGAAAAAATATGAGTGTTTTCATGATTGTCAAGCAAATTAACAAAGAAATTGCACATCGGGCTCATTGTTTGTTGCTTAAAAATGTGTGAAGTTGACTAAATTATTTTTGTATTTTGTTGTTTCCATCCACCTTTATAGTGCAATACTTTGAAATGTACCCAAAAATACACTGGCTTTGGAAAGCAACGAAAAGATGGCAGCTGACGTGTGTTTGTACAGTTCATATGTGCTGTACTGACTGTTTTAGACACACTGATCGATGCATCACCATAGGTTTTATTTTGTCACATTGTTCTGATAATTAATGAAATCTGAATGTGTTGTTTGTTTGTGGTAGACCAATTAATTTCTTCATCTTGTAATAATGGTGCACTAAACTAACTGCTGACATCACTGGAAGACTACAATAGGCCAGAGGGCTGCAATCATCCAGGCTTTTCATTGGCTAGAAACATGCTAAGATCAAGCCATTGGCTCGAGGCTTGTTTAAATCTGGACCAACTTTGGCCTGGAGCTCTAATTCAGCAAGGCCAGGGAATTGCTGTAGGCTCATTGGAACAGTGATCCAATGAGCCTGTTATTCACAAACCCAGTTTTATAGGCCATGTTGGTAAAAATACGATCCTTTATGTAACCAGACAGCTCTTTTTTAGACTGTTATCGTTAAAACAGAGCTTACATAAGGCCGTCTTTTACTGGACAGCTGATAAAGGTGGGACATTGGCCAAAAAAAGAAAAAAAAATGAAATGTTACCCCGCTTCCCCCTCCGCACAGAGTTAACACCCCACACCCCCAGCCTGACACTCAGTGGCTGCACCACACATGCACCATGGGAACCTGTTACCATGGCTACAGCTGGCAACAGCTCCACTAGGGCCCTGGCAACCCACCACCCACCACCACCATAGCTATCGTCAGTTTTCTCTCCTTCTCTCTATCTTTATCTCCTTTTTTCTTTTCTCTCTCTTCGCCTTCTGAGGCCCCTCCCACTCCCCCCTCACCCGAGCTCCCTCTGTTCCCCCTCCGTCTCTCTGAGGTGTTTTACTGTGGTGTAGATTTCAGAAGCTGTTTTCCCCTCAGTCTCATTGGACTCATTAGTGTCCTTTACCGAGGCTCCGTCTGTGCAGAGCGTGCAGTCGAGCACACACACAAGCTTATGTCAGTGTTTGTGTATGTATGTTTTTGTCTGTTAGTGTGCAGGCCAATGCACGCCACTGTGTGTTTTGTGTGAATGTGTGTGTGCACCTCATGTATGGGACCGAACAGCCCATAATTACGGGATGGTGCCTATGTTTGATTACAGTGATCAAGGGCCAAGTTATGGAGACTAAAAGTGCCATCACCTAGTGTCGACATACTAGTGTGTGTGTGTGTGTGTGTTGTGTGTGATGGAGGAGGTGCAGGGTAAAGATTTTTTTTTTTCTTTTTTCTTTTTTTTCTTTTTTTTTTTTTTTTTTATTACAAGAGTTTGCATTAACTGGAGAAAACAAAATTGTCAAGAGTTAAATTACCTTTTCTATTGATGGGAAGACATTTGCTGGAATGTTTTGTAGACTTTTATTATTCTGTTGCAGTGGTCCTCATTCTCATTGCCAGTGGGTTGAGTTTTTAGTGCATTTGTCGTTTGGTCTGTGTGTGTGCATCAAAGAATGTGTTGGTATGTGCTTGTGCGAGCAAAGCAGTACAGAAACAAAACAAAGAAAATATTTATGTCAGAGGTGCACATTAAGAGGAGCAAAGAAACCCAGTGGGAACTGAAATCTTGGTCTGTATGAATTAGGAGCATGCAGGCACTGCTTCTGCAAAATTTTGTATTTCATTAAGCCAAACATAACACAACTCCTCTAGCTAAGATGGGAAAAGATGAGCTTATGATATTATTTTTGGGCTGAATTAGGTGTTCAGCAAATGCAGAGGGACAAGCAGAACCTATTTAGTGAGTGTTATGTATGAAGTTAGACACTGATTGGCGGTCATTTATAAATAATGGTGCATAATGTAGTACATCCCCTCCGATGGTAGTGACTGGCTCAATAAAATATGAGACATCCAGTCAGAGGATGAAATATTAAAAGAAGGGAGAAAGATATAGGAGCTGTTTCTCTCCGGGGATTGGCTATGGGAGCGTGTGAGCATATGTAAGAGTCCTGTTCAGCTTTAAGAAAAAAAATGTTTTTAAATGTCAAACCTGTTTCCTCAGTTTCATATGATCAAATACATTTCATATCAAAACATATTTTTCACCAGTATTGTAGCATTTTAACATTCATTCAGAAATTACCCTCTTATTTGGTATAGTTGATAAGATGTGGTTTGTGACCATCATGGAAAAGTGAACATATCACGGTTATGGGAACTGCTGTGTTACTTCTGTGATGAACTATGGGGCATCAGCACAGTTCTGTATATTTAACAGAATTCCTTTTTAACATAAGTGAATAAAAGCAATTGAAACATGTTGAAATCTAGCATCATGTAGTGTATTTTCTGTAAACTGAGTCAAGTGGAGGGCAGAATTCATGATTCCACTCATATAACTTCATTTCCAATAAATGAAAAGGTAATCTGAAAAGATGAATGTAGAATGTAGAATAGACTTTATTTGTCATTTGCACAGATACATAGCAGTATAGGCGCATTGGAATTCTTGTGCGTTTCCCTGAGTCAGAAAAGGGAGCTTGAACAAAAAGTAAAGATATGACACAAAACAGACAGATACAAAACATAAAACATAGCTAAAACGTACAAGAAAACAGTTATTGCACATGCAGCTCAGATACACATTTGTAAAAAAAAAAAAAAAAAAAAAAAAAAAGATGACTAAACAAACTTAATGACTTATTTGAACTAAATCATTGTCCAAATGTAAAACTGTGTGAGTCTGGATGTGACACCCAGTGTGGTACACATCCACCCAAACCATCTCCTGCCTGTAATGGAGAGTCAATCCACACTGACAAATGAGGCTGAAAGCCTTGGCTTGCAGAAATGTACAATATTTGATTCTGGCGATTGGGCTGGGTTAAGATGACTGAAAGGAGAGTGATGCTCAATAGCATAAAATAGAAAACTATCACTTCTGTGGCTTAATGGAACATGTTTTTTTCTTTCCTATAATGCTTGACAGTAAAAATGTGAACACTCTGTTTTGGTGCAATCACTAACGCTGAATGAGCACCAAGCAGCTGTATTGAGAAGATGCATCTTCCACTCACTATCTTGTCACAGACACCTCCTAAACAGCTGTAGATAGCACAAACGGGAGACATCTTGGCGTGTTATCGCATCATTCCCCATTTCCTTTTGTCGTAGTGACAAAAAAAATTCTAATGTTCAAAAAATAACAGGAGAGTGAAATGCCATGCGAGGGACTTGGCCGCTCATTTGCTGCTGTTGTGGCATTGCCTGCTGGGCCGGTGAATGGAGGGAGGAGGATGGAGAATGGTGTCTGTTCAGGGGAGCTTTTCCACATTCCAGTGCTTGTCAGAGCCGATACCTCTCTGCCTCTAATAGGGGCACAGGAGAGGACAGGCAGCATCTGCTGTCAAAACCAAATTATCTTCTGTCAACAAAGCAGGAGGGAGAGGCAGTGGCTCAGCCAGCCCTGCGGTCACACATACACAGACACACTACCACGCATTTTAGGGCTTGACCAGTGCAGGTCACTTAAGGGAAGGCCACAAGTGATTTCATTATTTATTTATCGACGCACTGCAATTTTATAAGCAGTTGGAAATCATGTTGGATTAAGAGGAATATATTATGAGCCGATGTTGTACCCTGCAGGAGTCTGACAGTTTTATGATGGAGCAGAATGTCCCGAGCTGTCGAGCCACAAAAGCTTCCAGTCTCCCAAGAGGAGAATTATGTCGTTGTGTGGGTGGCACAGAATGACCACAACTTAATATATGGCATCTTAAATCAAATTAGTTTGGAGGAGATGCCACATTTCAGTGGGTTGCTGTAAGCTCAAGTGAAAGATGCCAGCTGTAATAAAAAGGTCAGTGATATAAGATACAAGAGCTGTATGGAGAAACAGTTTAGGCTGTTATCAGAAGGAGCTCTGTCACTTCCATTTAATGACAGTCACTCAAAACCAGCTTTAAGAGGAATTAAATTAACATTTTGGTCTCAGTGTAGGATATTTCTATCAGTGGTGCAGCGCACCTAAGACCTTTTATTCAAGTACTGTACTTCAGAGATGCTTGTGCTTTACTTGATTATTTCTATTTTGAGCTTTGTACCTCTATTCCACTCCATCTCAGAATCAAAACTATCATTTTTACTCCACTTTTTGTCTGACAGCTTTCATCTGCTTCCTGTCTTGTGAAAACTGTGTGTCCATGGTGTTCTTAGTGTAGGTTATGTGATAAATTGATTGATGAACTGTTTGTGTTTTCATGGGTTGAGGTTAATCTTGTCCTGTCTGTCCTAACTCTACACTTACTGTAACTCTGTATACCTTTGTTTTTCTGAGGGAAAAGCTGACCCATAGTTCTACTACGACACAATGTGTCAAAATGGCCACTCTGACTTTTCATGCTTTATTTACACTTTGCTGGGGGGGATACACTTTGCCTTCCAGCTGTTGCATTTTTTTTTTTTTTTTTACAGAAAAGCGTTTTACTTGCAGTGGAGTGTTTTCCTTTTGCTCTTGATACATTTAGTGTTTATGAGCTGCACTCTTGTTTCATTTGAGCACTGGCCTTGTTCCTGTTGTGCATTAATAAGAACACAGGGGATAGTGTGTTGATTTAACAATAAATATTGCACAACCATTTTTCTACATCTTTTGTTGATGACATATGGGGATTCACACATACTCTCCTCCGATGTAACCCTGCAAACTCCTCTTCCCACCTGTTGGCCATCCCATGTAAAATGTTGTAGATCAGCCAGTGTTTGGATACTTTTGATAAATGATTTTATGTTTCAGAGCTTTTTTTTTTTTTTTTACCTTTTCTTCATTCTGTTTGTGTGCCGCCTCTTGGCCAGGTCTTTATTGAAAATGAGTGTCAGTTCTCAGCTAATTTACCTGGTTAAATAAAGGTTAAATAAAATAAATAAAAATAAAATATGTAGTTTTTTTCTCAGTGAGACATTAGTACTTTTACTTTAGCAAAATATATCAGTTAAAACAATTAGATAAATCAAAAATAAAGGTAAAACCGACTGTTACCTGGAGATATATTAGAGAAAGAGGACAAACACCTGTTTAAAACTCTTATAATTGCTTCCAAAAAGGCCATTACAAGGAACTGACTCAAAACGGATGCACCCTGTGAGGATCAGTGACTATAACAGAGTAATAGTCTATAGAAAGACTGATTTATTACCTACGGCTCAAAGAACATATCGTCGTAAAGCGCTGGAGAAAATGGCTGGACAATAAGCAAAATAATGCATAATTACTATTGTGTGTCATTTAAATATTTTGTGTTCAACCAGTGACCCCTAGTTTCTGTGTTATTGTCTGTTGATAAAACTAATAACAATAAAGTATTTTTTTAAATAAATAAATACATGTAAATCCAGTCAGATTTAACTAATCTCAAATGGTAGTGTATTTACAAAGTACAGATATACCTGCTATATGAATAAAAATAGTCCATTTTCTACACACTCGACCTGTTCAGAACAGGTCTAACATCCATAGGTCATAGTGTAGGTCTGTAACACCCTTAACCCATTGAATTAAAAAACTGCATCTACAGTGTATGTTATACCTCTAGATGCACACACAGACACACATTATCATCTCCCCAGGCAGTTTAGTCGTTTTTCACAACTATCCAGCCCCTTGTCCCTCTCTCTGTAAGTGCATGTGTCACTTCATTCCTGAGCTGCATCTATTTTTCATGGAGGTAAATTGCATGGCGCCGTTGTACGCTGAACTCTGCCTCTGTAATCCACAGAGATGACCTCTAATAACGTCGGCCCTCCACCCTGTGAACACATCAACAACACTCCTTCCATCATTTCAGATATCTCTTACTTCCAGCGCTCTTTGCTTAAGGTCCCCCCCCCCCCCCCCCCCGTCCTTTCTATTTGTGTACCCTCTTCATATCCTCTTCCCCAACCCTGCATCCCACACCCTTTCCTTTTCATTTTTTCCCCCTTTCTCCATAGCTGACTTTCCCTACCTTACTGTTTCAATACATTCCCCACTCCTCAACCTGAATATTCACCATGGTACAGTATAAACCTATTGTACACAATGTGTGTGACAGGTGGAGTGTGTTTTTTGTTATGGCTGTGGGAAACCTCTACAGTTCATATTACCTTTTATTTGACTGACACTGGAGAGACAATAAGTGGATGCTTTGATATCCTGTGGCTCAGTGGAATGTCCTCCCACTCCTTTTCCATGTAAAGGAGGATGTGGTCATGCCTGTAACAGCATTCGTGTATGTGTATCAACCAACAACTGGGTGTCATTGTCAAAAATGTTATGATAAATAATGTCAATAATAAAACAAAAAAAATTACAAGGTGGGGAAGCAAAATTTACAATATTTTGAGGCAGGGATTGAAAGACAGTGTATGACCAATTAGTTTATTGAAAGTCATGAGAATTTATTTGCCACAAGAAAATTGACATAATAGAAAATGTTTTTATTCTATGTGTCCTCCTTCTTTCTCAACAACTGCCTTCACACGCTTCCTGAAACTTGCGCAAGTGTTCCTCAAATATTCGGGTGACAACTTCTCCCATTCTTCTTTAATAGTATCTTCCAGATTTTCTCCTAATAGTTTTGCTCATAGTCATTCTCTTCTTTACATTATAAACAGTCTTTACGGACACTCCAACTATTTTTGAAATCTCCTTTGGTGTGACGAGTGCATTCAGCAAATCACACACTCATTGACGTTTGCTTTCCTGATTACTCATATGGGCAAAAGTTTCTGAAAAGGTATGGATAATAGTGTTAGGTATGATTATGACATCAATATATGTTTGGTTTCAAAACAACTGACATAGTGCCTGTTGAGAAAAAACTACTAAATGTTCATTGTAAATTTTGCTTCCCCACCCTGTATATGAATAAAATGGGATAAAACTGGTGATTTAGCTGACAGTTTTATATTGATTTTACCCAAAATTCAAAATAAATTTCACTTTCTTTTAATCGTCAAGCATCTGATGATTATCACAGACTCCACTGATGATAGCTGATCAAATACTGTATATGTTGTGCACTCAATCACACACTCCTGTTGGCAGTGACGCAGATGTGCAAACATCTGTGTGAGTGATTTAGCTGGTCAACACTATTCATTTATGTTATCATCCTGTAACTTACATTAAACTGAACTCTGAACGAGTAAAACACAGATCAACCACTGAACGCAGTTTGAATATGACTGATCAGATGCGTTTTGAGACTAACTTTGACTCTAATTTATATTAACACACTTTTTCAGATTTACTGATTGCCATGTTAATGCTTGTATTACATTGCACAGTTCAGTAATAAACATAGGAGCTGGGTTGTTTAAAGGAATATAAAAAGAACAAAAACATATGAAGGTGATTCTTCCCATGGCAACCAATATAAATATATCTGCGTTTAGAAATAAAACAATCACAATATGCACATTATACAAGTGAAGGTCATTTTTGAAAAGCATGTGACTTCAGATTCTAAAATACACTGTAAAAAAAATCCCGTTGTTTTTATAGAATAAAACTGACAGCTGTGGTTACCAGAACAATACTGTAAAAAACACATCCAACTGTAAACATATTTATGGACCAACAGGTAGATTTAACAGTTTAAACATGTAGATTTAACAGTTTAAACATGTAGATTTAACAGTTTAAACAGGTAGATTTAACAGTTTAAACATGTAGATTTAACAGTTTAAACATGTAGATTTAACAGTTTAAACATGTAGATTTAACAGTTTAAACAGGTAGATTTAACAGTTTAAACATGTAGATTTAACAGTTTAAACATGTAGATTTAATAGTTTAAACATGTAGATTTAACAGTTTAAACATGTAGATTTAACAGTTTAAACAGGTAGATTTAACAGTTTAAACATGTAGATTTAACAGTTTAAACAGGTAGATTTAACAGTTTAAACAGGTAGATTTAACACTGGCTTTAACTGGTAAATGGGCTGCACTTATTTAGCACACTTTATACACCTTCATGGTGTCCAAAGCACTTTCCAAATCCGCCAGGTTCTACCGGGAGCAATTTAGGCTTCAGTGTCTTCCATGGACATATGGACAGTCAGAGCCAGGATTCGAACCACCAACCCTTTGGTTACTGGACGAGCCGCTCTACCAACTCTACCAACCCATTCATTTACAAGTTTAAAATGTTAAATTGTTAAATGTTTACTTTTTTATAATGTTTTTATTAAAAAAAAGAAACAAAAAAAGGAAAAACAAGCAAATATGCTGTTATTTCAACATTATGGTCTTGCAATTTAAACGGCACCACATTGTTTTTGAATTTACAGTTTTATTTTCTAAAAACAATAGAAATACATCATTTCTACATACAAATCTGGTTTTCTTCACATACTCTTCCTGTAAAAACTACAGCTATGTTTGATTTAATCATTAACACAAAAATCTTTTCAAATAAACAACTTTGCATTGTATTGTCACTTACAGTTTTTTTATGTTGCAATTTTTCAACTTTTTGGTGTTAATTCTACAGTCATTTTTACAGTGTACATCTGTCGTGTATTTTTGTTTTTTTAATACTTTGAATTGTTTAAACATTATCTGACATTATTATTGGATGTAACAGTGTGAATGAATGTGGCTTTCATGCAGTGGTGCTGTGTAAAGGTGAGTCACTCTGAATATGGATATTAACATGTTGTGTAGAGGTCCAGCAGAAGTATGTAGAAACAGAAAAGCAGTGACATGAAGACCTGTTTACTGCCAATGATGCAAACAAAATGACCTGCAGTCGGTGATCACTTATCACTTTGAATAAGTTTGCAACTTGCTAGGTTGGCATTTGGATCAGGAAGTACTCACGTTTCAACAGACAAAAATAAAAATGACTTCAAGGTGAGTCTTTCTTTTTCTGCCAAGTTACACCATTGCAACCTCCTTTGTCATTTGCACTGAATATGAAACATCCTTGAATTTCTAGACAGAAATGCATTCCTTCTCTGGCTGTGTGTCAGCTCTACCCTGTGTCCTGTGTAGACATGTAGTCGACAGTGCAAACACAGCCTCCTCTGGTGTACATACGCTCTTGAGCAATGTTTAGTATCAGGGTCATCTGGGAAATAAAGGCTGCCTTTTTTATAGCAAGTAATGCAAACTAAAAAGAAACACATCCTTTATTTATGTGAATATACTGTTTGATTTTAAAGATAATATAGTCTGAGTACCAACTGTATTCTGATTTTTGTAATTATATGATTATAAAGTAACTCATCTATTCCACCGTTAACAGTTCTGACACATTTGGATGTTCAAAGGCTGCGTAGAGAACATGGAAACACTGTCAGCTAGAGAAATGACAGTGGTTGAAGATGCTTGTTTTGATGTTCAATTAATTATACATTTAACTGTAAGGTAACTTTTTGTTCTGTTTTCTCTGTTTTGATATAATAAACTTTAAATTTACTCGAGCTTTCATGAACATCTACATAATCAGTAAATTAAATATAGAAAAAACAAAAACAAAATAGATTTTCACTGAAAGTTGCAAAATCCCGAAAATAATATTCTAAGAAACTGTGACAAATCACATGCGAAGCTAATTAAATTGATTTAAAAATACCAACAAAAATAGTGCAAGGACTTTAAGGGTTAATTATACAATGTTTCCCATAAAGTTAGAATAAAATTATTTTTCTTTTTCTCAAAAAATAATTGTGACTATGTGATAAATTCTTGATAGATAAAGTGTAACTGGTATGTAATAACAGCACCTGGTCAGATAACTGGTGTGAATAAATACGAATAAAAAGAGAAATGTGTCTGAAAACAAAAATATTCCAACTTTTTGGTAAGTACATGCACTGCTTACTTTTTTTTTTTTTTTTAACCCATAAGGACCCAGTGCTACTTTTCTGGCAGTTCCCAAATGAATTTTTCTATATATTTCTCCTTTCTTAAGTGATTTATCGCTATTTATTGTAATATTATATTCTTTATTTTGTGTTGTTTTTTTTGTTTTTTTTCCAGTGAAAATAATCTATTTTCCTACATTTGATTCACTGATCATGTAGATGTTCATAAAAGCTCAGAGTAAAGTTGAGTTATTTTATCAGAAAAAGAGAAAACTGAAGAAAAAGTGACTTTTTTTAGCAAAGACATCATTAGCCAAACATAAACCCAGTGTCTCCATCCACTGTCACTGATCCAACTCCATGGGTTTTACTGGTGAATCAATGTTGTAGAAGATGACGGAGCCTCTGAACGTCCAAATGGGTCATATCTGATGACCATGAAAAGATGACAAACTGTACTTAATGCCAATTATTTACATGTATTGATAAGATTAGTGGATCAACAGGGGATTAAACATTTTAACCCATAAAGACCCAGTGTGACTTTTGCAACAGTTCCAGAAAGAATTTTGTTCTCTATTTAACCTTTCTTAAGTGATTTATCACCATTTATTATAATATTATCCTCTGTGCTTTGCGTTTGTACAATAAAAATCAGGTATCTTCCCATGTTTAATTTAGTGATCATGTAGATGTTCATAAAAGCACATATTAAATTAAATTGTCCTAATATCAGAAACAGAGACAAATGAAGAAAATGTGACTTTTTCATTCAAATCTGTCACTAACTGAACATAAACTGAGTATGTCCATCCACTGTCATTGATCCAACTCCATGGGTTTTACTGGTCAATCAATGTTGCAGAAGATGACAGTGTTTCCACGGTAACTACAGAGCCTCTGAACGTCCAAATGGGTCATATTTGATGACCATGAAAAGATGACAAACTGTATTTTACACCAACTATTTACATATATTGATAGGATTAGAGGATCAGAAGGTATTAAACATTTTATAATGGTAGATGATTTGGTCGCCAGTGGTTGTTTGGGTCTTTATGGGTTAAATGGGTTAATGGTTTTAGTCGCCAGTGAATGTTTGGGTTTTTATGGTTAAAATAGGTGTTCACTATCAAATAATTATGGGTAATTATGGTCTCCTATAAATTGTCATGTGTCAGTAATGTACCAAACCTTCCTCATAAAAATATCCCAGAACCAGTCTGTCAGTTGCCTGTTGTTTCTTCACCACAGCCTCGCTGACATACAGGGGGTCTGTCTCTTTAGTAAAGTGTCAGCTAAATGCATTTAATAGTAAAAACTCTATAATATCATAACACGGAAGGATGATGCACATCAGCACCAGAAACAATACATAAGAGAGGAAGGGAAGGGGCAGTTAGATCATTACACTGCGCAACAGATAATCAGGATTGGGAATGGGGATCTTTAATGGCTGTCAATTAAAAACTAATTAGAGGGTGTAAGCTCAGCTAGATCGGCTATCAGTCCATTTATCATCACACAGCTGTCTCATCTACACACACACACACACACACATATTCATATAGACATTGTATTCAGTTCTGTCTTCATTCCTTTCGTGTTCAGCATTTGTGTACGTCTACAACCACTAGAATACCGCATGCATACACACACCTGCATACTTACACACTCTAACACAGACAGTAAATACATACGGAGCTCATTCAGCACCGACCCAGCTGTAATAGACACATTCCCCCTCCGTCTCTTTCATTTACTGGGACAGAATTGCTGCCGAATTGATGGCAAATAGTGGAATTTGACCCGAATGTATTTCTGTAAATTGCTGTGAACAGTCAGACAAATGAAAACACATGACCGGGTGAAATTGCACAAATTCAGATTCAGTGAATGGGCCGTAACATGACAACCAATTAGTGACAAATGTGTGTGTGTATCTCTAGGAATGCCAATCTAAGTTCAAAGAATCCCTTTTAGTAGAAACACAGATACAGAGGGTTGAATGACTTTGGTTTTTAACACTTGTTGTTTCTTGGGATTATACAGGGTGACACAAAAAAACGGGAACTTTTTAACAATCCAATAAAACCAAGAGTGATGGAAGAAAAATGTTTTATTCATAGTAATTGAAACCTTAAACCATGCCATTTAAGAAACAATGATGGAATTTTCATTTTTTAAAAATTACTTCCTGTAGATGGCGTCCTCCTGTATGAATGCATTCTTGAAATCTGCTATTGAGATTCCTCATTGACCGCTGCAACATCTCAGCTGGGATACTGTGAATTTCATCCTGAATTCTCTGTTTTAACTCATCCAGAGTTCTTGGTCGAGTCGTGTACACTTTACTCTTGAGATAGCCCCACAAGAAAAAATCACAAACGGACAAATCTGGCGATCTAGGGGTCCAGGGATGGTTACCGAATCTTGAGATCACATGGTTACCGAACAATTCTTGCACAGCCGCCAATGGTTACTATGGTTACAAAAAAACGGGAATTTTTGAAGTGCGTATTGGCAGACATGAGCAAGTGGCAGCACTGCGAGACAGTGACCTTGAGCAAGTAAACACACCCCCATTTTAATAACCATTGGCAGCTGTGCAAGAATTGTTTAAGGTTTCAATTACTATGAATAAAATATTTTTCTTCCATCACTCTTGGTTTTATTGGATTGTTAAAAAGTTCCCGTTTTTTTGTGTCACCCTGTATTTATCTCTTAAGTGTTTTTGGGATTCCAGCTCAAATTTGACTTCATATACTATTCAAGTTTAGTTTATGTGTTTTCTATTCAGGAATGACATAAACAAATTAATGCTGAACTAGTCTTGCAAATGATTCGACAAAGATCTGAGCTGAAATGAGTTTGTGTTACCTTAGCCTAAAGTCTGGATCTGCTTCAAGTCTGTTAGAATGGCTTTGTCCAGGGAAACAAACACCCTTTTAGTGGCTCTATAACTCTAAAAGATGCATGCAGAAGCATCCAGCATTCGGAGGCCTAACATGATACATTTTTGAAGTCTAACAAAGGAATAAATATGCCCAGAAACTGTGTGAGTAGAATAATGTTGCAAATGTTGGATGAGACAGAAGAACATAACGCTCTGCACAGAGACAGAGCTCTGATGTGCTGATGTTCCACCATCATGTTCCTTCCATCCTTCCAGGCTCTTCATGCAGGTTAAAGGTCCATGCCAATCACCACAATATGGTTTGGAAACTTTTAATCTCACCGTCAAGTCCATGAGTCTCTGTACTCTGCTACTGTGGATGTGAAATGAAGAAATCAAAATATGATTAAAGTTAACTTAAATATTGCATTAATCATTTAGGAATTACAACAATTTTAAATATATTTCCTCTATTTTTAGAGTGCATTTGGTAACTGTTCCCTGGGATTCCAAATATGAGGTCCAAAGAGGTATCAGTGCAAAAGAAAGAAGCCCTCATTTGGCTAAAAAAAAAAAAAAAAACATCTACAGGGTGTCCCAAAAAATGTATACACACTTTAAATAATTGTAAAGTAGGTGTTTATTAAAATTCATTTAATTTTCAAAATGTAATAGAATTTACAAACATCATTTTATTGTTTTGTCACCGCCTGTTCTCAAACTGACATCTGTTCTGGTCCAGACACTGCTGACAACGCCAAGCAATGGACTCACACACATCACAAAACAGTTCCCTTGGTATTTGTGTGAACTCACGTTCAATGGCTGTTTTCAGTTCAGCGACTGTAGCAGGTCTCATAGAGTAGACTTTGTCTTTTAGGTATCCCCATAAAAAAGTCTAGAGGTTTGAGGTCTGGTGAATTTGCCAAACAGGTGGATTGGATGGAGGGGTTTCGCTGAATACCCTCTGCATTCACCAGACCTCACACCACTAGACTTTTTCTGGTGCTTGGCGTTGTCAGCAGTGTCTGGACCGGAACGGACGTCAGTTTGAGAACAGGCGGTGATAAAACAATAAAATGATATTTGTAAATTCTATTACATTTTGAAAATTAAATGAATTTTAATAAACACTACTTTACAATTATTTACAGTGTGTATACATTTTTTGGGACACCCTGTACCAGGGACAGAGAGAAAACCTGGTATATTCTTGTTAAAGGAAGAATCCAGTGGTAAGCTCCTCATGGGCAACAACTAAAATGAATTATGGTAGAACTGACATTGCAGAATTTTTATTTTTTATTTTTTATTTTTTTGTTTAACCCCTTGAATTAAAGCTGAAAGTCTGCACCTAATTATACAAAGGAAAAATCAATCCATTTGTGCCCTAACACATTTGGATCAGTGTACTTCAACTAATAATTTTTCATAGTATTGCATGTAGGCCTATAAATAGGATCAAGATATATAATATATATAATAAAGGCAGGTATAGCTTTCATTCTCAAGTAGATATCTGTGAGGCTTTATCACAGACGCAGCTCCTCAAATAAAAAAATATTTTTCATTATGAAGAAATATTAAATGCTAGGTGTTAATGTTCCTTTTACTTCTGTGTAAATGATCTTTATGATGCTGCTGGACAGACTTAATAGAGGAGGTCAGTGTGAATGTTTAAGTCAGCCAAGCTTACTACTGCATCCTATTATCCTAAAAAAAAAAATAGAGCACTTCAGTCAGAGCAGTAACACATGGCCTATCAGTCACATACTTAAAGTTTGTGTCAAAGATGGGATAATGGGATTCAGACTACAAAATATTTTTGTCTGTTACGATTGTCTCTGGTTCAGATTAAGCCGTTAAAGGGCTGTAAATGTTTTGTATCATGGCTGAGAGACACGTTTCTCCCGGACCAGTCATCGCTTGATTCATTACATGTGTGTTATTGAGACAGAGTTGCTAGGAACCAACTCTGAGAACTGGAATGTAAACGAACAGTGTTCCTGTGTGTGGTGTGTATGCAGGGATGTCATAAGGTGGTGGGGGGGGGGGGTGGGGGGGATTCTAAGGGCCCATGACTGACAGGAGCCCCAGAAAATTGCAGAACTTGCACCTTTCTCATCAATCTTGCACAAAATCATAAAAGCTATTGTAAGCAGATTATTGATCCATGCCTGTACAGGGCTGTGAAACTCATTTTCTTTCAGTTTCCACATTCAGTCCAATATGATCTCAAGTGGGCCAAACCGGTAAAATAATAACAGTGAAAAAAGTACAGTTATTGTATAAAAATGTTTATATTGACAAAGTTTCCTTAAATATCTGAATAACATGAACAACCTGAAATGTCTTAATAAACAAGTGCAATTTTAACAATATTCTGCCTCAGTTTATCATTTACACATGTGCATTACAACGTACAGATTACAGTGGATCTACAAATACACAAAACATTTAGTAACAGGCTGAATATCATTAAAATTGGACGTACTTCTCCTGAGACATTTCAGGTTGATCATATCAGATATTCACATTTCCTTGTAAAAGCATAGTGTGTAAATGTAAATATTGTCATGTAATTGTACTTTTTTTTAGACTAAAGCAAAGAGAGAAATTTGGAGTTTTCATTATTTACAGGGTGGGGAAGCAAAATTTACAATGAACATTTAGTTGTTTTTTCTCAGCAGGCACTACGTCAATTGTTTTGAAACTAAACATATATTGATGTCATAATCATACCCAACACTATTATCCATACCTTTTTAGAAACTTTTGCCCATATGAGTAATCAGGAAAGCAAACGTTAAAGAGTGTGTGATTTGCTGAATGCACTCGTCACACCAAAGGAGATTTCAAAAATAGTTGGAGTGTCCATAAAGACTGTTTATAATGGAAAGAAGAGAATGACTATGAGCAAAACTATTAGGAGAAAGTCTGGAAGATACTATTAAAGAAGAATGGGAGAAGTTGTCACCTGAATATTTGAGGAACACTTGCGCAAGTTTCAGGAAGCGTGTGAAGGCAGTTATTGAGAAAGAAGGAGGACACATAGAATAAAAACATTTTCTATGATGTCAGTTTTCTTGTGGCAAATAAATTCTCATGACTTTCAATAAACTAATTGGTCATACACTGTCTTTCAATCCCTGCCTCAAAATATTGTAAATTTTGCTTCCCCACCCTGTATAGGTAGGGAAGAGTACCTTTCACATTTAAACAGATACGGTACCGATACTCAGCTCCTGGGAATCGGTACCGGTATGCAACAGTACCTGTTTTCGGTACTTTTTGTGTCTATGTGTGGTGATTAACCTAGTGCATAGTGGTTAGTACAGTGGACAGCTATTCTACAGATGTTCTTTGTATATACATGGATTTAGTTCTTTTAATTCCATATCAGCCAACACATTGGACGCTTATGCATCATCCCAAACATTGCATTTGACAACATTACTGTAACTTTGCTGTTCTAGATAAACCTGATCTAACATGTTTGAGTGTAAATCCATTCCTTATTATTGTTATTAGGCTGTAATTAAGAACAAAAAGTTGTTTGTGTGTTTGGTTTTTTGCATATTATCTCCATGAAGTGACTAATGACTAATATTAGAGTACGTAAAAATCTGAGAAAACATCAGATAAGCAGCATTAAATGTTTTTTATTTCATAGTTTTTGCACAGTATATTAGTAAATACATGTTTCTTTGCTTCAAAAAATTAAATGCATGGTGTCCTGCTTAGAAGACATTTTTGCAACTCTATAAAAAAAATTTCCATCGCATTGTGTTTTTTTTAATGCCTAAAGAGGAATAAAATCACTCAAGAAAAAAATCTGGATTAAGGTTCTCAAAATTCATGCATGAACGGGTTAAAGTCCTTTTGTCTGTAAAAAAAAAAAAAAAAAATAGTAAAAACGTCTGAATTCTGAATATTTATTTCTCAACATCACAAGTGAAATTACACATCTACATAAAACTTGAGAAAACTTGAGAACTGTGTGTGTGGGGGAGGGCAAATAACTTAAAAATAAATATAACATATATAAGATTTTTTAAACTGAAGTAGTACAAACTAAACCAAACCACTCCCTCTAGCATGAACTGTACTGCACATGTTCAGCACTTCTTTTTCAGGAACACCAACATATCTACTTTTTCTGGCAATGGCCAAGCCCGCTCCACACTGACTTTTTTTTTTTCTTGACACCTCTTCTCCTCCCCCGATGCTGGCTGCAGGTGAGGAGGCACCAGCTGCTGCAGGTGCACTGACAGTGCCTGGTGTCGGAGTCATAGCCTGTGCTCCTTTGGGCCTTTCCAATATTCCACATTCCTCAGCCTTCTGGTGTAGATTATGTTTGACTGTTTCCTCAGGTTTGGGGTGTTGCCGTGGCTGCCTTTACATTTAGCATCACAGATACTGCAGCAAGCACAGTCTGCATCGTGTTTAGCAAAGTGGAGCCACACCTCCAACACTTCCTATCCACCATGCTTGCTGTTTTCATCAAGCCGCCGCTGATATCACTTGTTACGTCGTCTCATCAGGCAGACACTCCTCCACTCTACTCCAACACACGCAACACGAGGATGCATTCAAGTACCTAAATGTGGTACCGTTTGACTTTACGTGAATCAATACTCGGCAGTACCAATGGAATTCGGTCGGTACCAATAAAAGTACCAAATTCGATACCCATTCCTCTTTATAGGTTATTATGATAGTATTCTACTGGTCTGACCGACTTTAGATCATATCCTAAAGGTCTATGTGGAACCTAGACTGAAATTATTTTAACATCCTTAATTGTTATTGTGGCATGCTTGCCCCATTGCATTGTGGGTATTGGACAGTATGCTCTATCATGTTCTGTGTTATGTGCAGGGGTTCAGCAGGGTTATTGTGTTGGTGTGAATTTAGGTTAATGACAATGTTTATTGGCCTTTTTATGTTTATTTTTATTTTCCTTAACACACATCATAAGTGAAAGCTGTAGGCCAAACAACACCTGACCTGTTCATCTTATAATGACTATTGGGATTGTGTTAAAATACTGCGCTTTGCACCTAAGATAAGGTAAAAGCACTTTGTTCCTTGACTTTCAAAGAGCAAACTGGCTGCCATTCCTCCCAACCACTCTTCAGTGTCTTCAGTGTAATTTCTGCATCGCACAATTTCATCCCATGAGTCTGATTGGATCCTGTGGCGGGACGAATTTGGCCTGTGGTCCGCATGTTTGACACCTGGGCTGTACACTGTTATATCTGTGGGGTTTGAGTGGTTTGCGACAGTGGTATAGTGGTCCCTGAAGGGGTGGGTATCCTCTCAATATTTGCCCCCCCCCTTTTTTTTTTTTTTAAGTTGTCCAGAAAAACGCCCTGTTTTAGAAACAGTGACATGTAAGACTACTGTATTTAGTTTACCCAAAAATCTGTCAGTAGTATTTGCTCACAAATATAAAATTATCATGACTTGATCAGGAGCAGTTTGTAGGTATTACTGGTCACACAAGCAGCTGCAGGAATGTAAATGTATTCAACATGAGGTAAACATAGGATAGCGTTAGCCTTTCATAGCGTTAGCCTTTCGTAATGTTAGCCTACTCACATAGTTGAACTGTTGGTGACAAAATCTCTCCTCTAAATGTGCAGTCAAATGGCCAGTAGTTTAACAGTAGTTTAACTGCCTTTCTTGTTTGCATTTCCAATAATCACACATCTTTCAATGAGACATGCAGTGACCTGTCAATCAACTGGGGTGGCACTGGTACCTGAGGTGTCCTGTCAGGTTCCAGAGGTGGCCAGGGCTCTGGCACTAAGTTAGCAATATTTTCCTTGGCATGACCCGCCCTACTCTGACCCTTATTGGCTCATCAGTCCTCATCCCTAAAGTTAACCAATCTAATCAGTGAAGGTACCAAGTACTAGCCAATTCAAGGCAGAGTAGGACGGGTCATGGCTTCACCATCCTAGGGGAAAACATGGGCAATTTGGCTCAGATACGACTGAGTGGTGTGTATTAGAGGGATTTAGAAGTGGGTATATGCAATACTGACTGAAAAATAAGTAGGTATGCTCCGTATACCACCGTATACCCTGGACTACACCACTGGTTTGCAACATTGAAATAGCGGTGGCCAAAGTGATGTTTTTTTTTCACAGGACCCAAAATCAGGGGCAGAACCCTTGTGCATAAGATACTGTCACTTGTATTCTGAAAAGTCTAAAGAAAGAAAATGCACCTGTGGTCCCATTCATTAGTTGCATATAGGTTGTTTATCCATTCAAAATGTGCTTGAGGTTTATGAGACTGACATGTTAGCTGAAGCGTGAGTTGATCAGTTAAAGATTTATGTTTAAGGCCGTGTGACTGACCCACTCATGTGAGTAGATGTGAAACTTTTTCTCACTCAAAATTGCGTATTTTCTGTGATACAGTGTTTTGTCATTTGCCTTGTCAACATTTGTCACCATAGCTGTGCGTATTTTCGTGTTTCTATGTGTGTGGCGTCTAGACAGGAGAAGCCTAATCTATTTTCCATGTTCCCATCCGGTCCTGTTGGAGCCTTTGAATGGTAGATAAACAGAGCGGGGCTAAGGCTGAGGCTTCATCAAGAGGATTAATTCTGTGAGTCTTATCTCCAGAGGAGCCTCTCTGTCTCCTCTTTCTCGTTCTCTTCCCCATAGGCATTGAGGGCTCTCACCACACACTACGGAGTTCACTCCCAGTTCACACTCTTTACAGTACAGACCACTGCCATAAGCCCAAAATCACACAACGCACATTGAGACTCCAACAGCATCTAGATGAGTGCTCAGGTTGTGTTTGGATGCCATCGTGCCAGAGATACAAAAAAAAAAAAAAAAAAAAAAGAGAAAAAAAAGTCCATTAACAAGTGTGGATTAGTGTCAGAGAATAACCACAGACAACACATGCCAGTAGATTTAGAATTATTAAAATTTTAATTATTGAAGAGACAGAAAATGAAGCAAATATGATGAAGTAAGACAAAAATCAAATATTAAAAGTGCTAAAATATGCCATGTCGGTTGAGGATGTCCCGGTTATGCAGGGACACTGCCACAGAGACAACGATTTTTACAGAGTTTCAGAAAACATAGCGTTTGACTGCGAAAGAAAACTGGATATAAAAAGTGTTCTCATCAATCATAAAAGACTGATGTGCAAGAATACATTACAGTGAGAACAGTCAAACTTATGCACAGATACAGTACTTTTGTTGTAGCTACTTAAATCCACTTGTGTACAGTCTGTTGAAAATACAATAAATGTTTAATGTTAATGATATGTAAAGAACTTTTCTAATATTCATAGTGGCGCATTTCAAGATCTATATAAGTTTACAGATCCGTTAGCCAGTGTTCTGTCGAGTTGAGCTGCTCTGTCGAAGTAAGCTACCAGTAGCTTATATCGACAGCGACGTCTATCGATTGACGCTACCCCGTCAAAACATGCTACCTTACGTTTCGACACGCTTATTTGAAAATGAAATAATGCTTCGACTGTAGAAAAACATCATTATTTACTTATTCATCTGAATATGAGTAGAGGAAGCTCATTTCGACAGGCTTATAACTTCTATCAAATAAAGCTCCCACTACAGGTAACATATTTATACAGGCTTATAACTTCTATTAAATAAAGCTCCCACGATAGAAACACCATTATTTGCGTTATTATCATCTCACTTCAATATTCTGCGTCTATCCTTTGTGCACATGTAATTGCTTACAGGAATTGTTAACATAGATTTAGTCGGTTAAATGGTAGGCTACCATTATTGGTGTCCATTGAACTAACTTAAACAATAATGTAAACGCCATTAACACCCACCTGACCCACGCACTTAACACTATATCATGCAATGAGAACTTCCTTACGCTATTATCATCCCACGTCAATATTCTACGTCTGTCTTTCGTGCACATAATTGCTTCCATGCTTACTGCTCAAAAGGCACAATAAAAGAAATATACTTACAAAATATGACTCACTTCTGCTTTGGGGAGCACAAATCGATGGGCATTTTAACTGTGAAAACACTAAGGGGCATGTGCACGCTCAGTAGCGCTAGGTAGCTCAACTCGACAGGTAGGGTGTGTGGCGACAGTGGTGTGGGTAAATAAAAGTGTCACTAAGACAGAAAAGCAAATGAATGCATTTTAACCAAACCTTCCGATCCGACAACGCCACTCTGGGAATTTCACCCAGAGAATTTCTGTACTCAGTTAAATATAACCCAGTGGGCACACAGGTTCAACTATACACAAAAGAGGGGGTCGAGATGTGGTTCCAAATAAGCAGATAAAATTATATTTTAATACAAATAGACATCTTTAAAATACAATTCAATAAATATTAAAAGGTGTGCAGGGAGAAAAAAATAAAATAAAATAAACAATCCAAAAAAATGTGTAATTAGGGCTGGGGCCTTACCAGTGGACAAAGAGAAGGGGAGGATGGTGAGGGATCCCAGCAGGGTCACCCCAATCACACGTGCAGACACAATCACACACACAGCCACGCTTAAAGTGAACAATCAACCGGGGTAGTGACGACACAGCAAACCAAAGAAAAAGGGGACACCACCACCGGCCACACTAGTCCCGCCCCCATGGTGGGTCCACAGCTACTAAAAAGACAAAAGAAAAAGAAATTAAGAAATACTCAAAAAAAGCAACCACACTTTAACAATTGAAAACCAAAGTACGTACAAAAGAAAACGCACTAAACCTAACACATTATGAACAAAAGAAATCAAAATTCATTACACAATATAACTATACTAAATGGAAATAAATCAAAAACCAAAATACATATATATTACTTAATTCAAATAATCAAAATTAACAAAGGGTTAACAAAAACACAAAACTTCACATGGACAAAAAAGATGTTACACAAAGTAAAACACCATGTGACAAACAATAATTATGACAAATTAATCACACACAAAATAAATCATAACAATAAACCCCTTATCACTCGCTCAATTCAAAAAAGGAAACTTTAACGGTCACGACGACGGTGGCTCAAGTAGTTCGCCTCAACAGCTAATGCAATGTGGCTAACACAAATGCCACGTTGTGGATGGCAGACACAACGGTGATAGCAGCTAGCTGGCTATTAACGTTAGCCAGCAAACAAGCGTGATTAGAGTGTTGGAATGAGGCGAACAGTTGACCGTTCACAAGCAGCAGTTTTTATAGCTCTGCAAAGCAGCAGTATTTCTGGGTCAGTCCAATTAACAGCAGGAGTGACGATTCTGTCCACCTGGCATCATCATCGTAGCAGGTAAGCATTCGTCACAAATAAGTACGGGAGCCTAGGCACAAGACCTGCATGAGCGCAGCACAGGGTCAACCAGACGACACAGAAGCGTAAGTGAACAGGAAGTGCGTCACATTCGGCATCAAAGGAGGGCAAGAGGCTTCAAGATGGCAGACCCCCCGTTTATATAGAGCAGGCCCACAGCGATCGACCAATGAGCAAGATGGCCCAACCTCAAACCAATCAGCATTGCATGTCTTGCTGCCACAGGTGTTTCGACAGGACACCGGCTTTACTGCAAACAAGCAGATGTACAACATGCGCAGTCACACAAACAGGCGCCGACAGAGTCTCAATGAATTGCTGGATGATGGTGTTATTGATGATTAAGCAGGAGGTAGTTGTAGCATCCTGATGTGTGTAATCACTTGCAGAGTAAACTGGAGTATAGACTGTGAGAGGGGGAGCAGAGAAAACTGTGATTTGCACAAACAGCCTCTAGAAAAGAGTGGTACCATCAACTCTGTTTCCTTTTTCTTTCTAAATTTGAGGTTGTCGTGGTCATCCATAGTCAACAGCTTACAATTACCACCTTTTCTCTATGTCTGAGACCCTAGTACATCAGGGTAAATTGGTAGATTGCTCTATCTAGGATGGATGGGAGTTTCTTGGAGTATATGTATGACAGAGTCTTGGTTATGACTAAGGGCAGCTACACCAGACTGCCATGGAGGAAGAAGAAACTCTTGATAAACTTGTTGTTCCGTGGTTCAATCATCTCCTCCGGCCATGAGCTTTGGCTTGTGATCTAAAGAATAAAATCAGGATGGATTCAGCTGAAATTAGTTTTCTCCTCAGGGCAACTGGTCTTCACTTTAGGCCTAGTCCACACATACACGGGTATTTTCAAAAAGGTAGCTTCTTCTATGCTCTTTGGCCTTTTTTCCACACATAAATGTAGTTTGTGGTCACTGAAAATGAACCTTTTAGAAATAGTAGATGTAGCCATAGTATTTATGGGCCTAACAGCTTGCTAAAAGGCATTTTTCTGCTTAAACATAAAAATAACAATACTTTTCTGATATATTGACTAACAGAGGTGTTAGAATGCATTAGCTGTTTTTCAGCTTTTTAAATAGAGCTCATATTATCTCCATTTGCTTTGGCCTGTTTTTGCATCACTTGTTTTTGCCTTTTCATGCGGATGACAATTTTTTTTTTTGAAAGGAAGGTCGTAGAGTTTTTTTGGAGGTAGAATATCTGCTTCTGCAAACATAGGTTAAGTAGAGATGGCCCAAATTTTTTTCTGAGTACACTGATGTAGATGTCCCGGAGGAGCTTTTAGTATTCTTTTGGTTAAATGGACAGACAGACAGTTGTAATGTTCGATACCATAGATTTCCTTTCTGATCCGATACCGAGTAAAATTCAGGCTGGTATCGGCGATATCGAGCCGATACTGATATCCCAAATTTAAAAAAAAGAGAGTGTATTTCAAATCATAACTTCATAAAGAATAGAAGACATGAGAGTAAAAATTGTTTGATTAAGAACTATAATAAAATTGAAAACTTGCATATTAATTCATGTTACATGAACGTGTTAACATGAAAATACCAAACATGTAACACTTCAACAAAAGGATCCAACACTGACACTTCCCCTCATTCACAAGTTTTTGTTGAGGAACAATAGCATATTTACTGTTTTCCCCTTTACTCTGCTCTGCTTTTTGCTCAGCGCAGACTGAGTCAGTCAGAGTTGACTGACTGAGAAGTGTGACGCAGTACACATTTACCCAGGCGGAAGAAGAAGTAGTTCCCACCAATCACGTAGCATTTGGATCAGATCCCAATAGTTTAGCTATGTTCCACTGAGTTTCTGATATACATAACCTCTAATGACTGAAGTAACAAAAGTATCGATATTTTGATTTGTGAATCGATTCTGGAATGTAAAGATAATGTAATGTAAAGATCTGGTATTGGAGATATTGATATTTCAGTATTGATCCGCACATCACTAACAGACAGACAGACAGAGATAGGTTCCCAGTTATCAGCACTGATGTACACTGTAGAGTGTATACATGTGTACATTGCCTACATATAATCAAGTGATCTGCTTACACCAGGGATGTCAAACTCATTTTAGTCCAGGGGCCACATTCAGCTAAATTTGATCAGAAGTGGGACAGACCAGTAAAATAAAAACATAATAATATATAAATAATGTCAACTCCACAAACGTTCCTCCATGTTTTAGAGTGAAACACGTAAAATTACATTACGAAAATGTTTACATCTACAAACTATCCTTTAAAACAGGGGTCTCAAACATGGGGCCAAATGCAGCCCACCAAAGGTTCCAGTTCAGCCCGTGGGATGAATTTGCAAAGTGCAAAAATTCCACAGTCAAGGCTGTCGAACTCATTTTAGTTCCGATTCCACATACAGACCAATATGATCTACAGCAGGGGTGTCAAACTCATTTTAGTTCAGGGACCATATACAGCCTAATATGATATAAAGTGGGCTGGACCCAGACCAGTAAAATAATATAAACAATAGGATAAGAATTTATAAATAATGTCAACTCCGAAACTTTTTCTATGTTTTTGAGAGAAAAAAAGTAAAATTCATAATGAAAATATATACTTCTACGAACTGTACTTGAACATAACATAAACAAATATGAACAACCTGAAAATTCTCAAGAAAAATAAGTGCAATTTTAACAATATTACGCCTTACTTTGTCATCTATACGTATGCATCACAACTTACAGATCACAGTGGATCTACAAACACAGAAAACAGTAACAGGCAGAATATTGTTAAAATTCCACATATTTCTCTGAAGACATTTCAGGTTGTTTGTATTTGTTCAGGTTATTCATATTTTTAGTAAAAGACTAGTCTGTAACTGTAAACATTTTCGTGTAATTTTACTTATTATTTACACTAAAACAAAGAAAAAAAATATTGCACTTTTCATTATTTATAGTTCATCATGATAGTATTTTACTGGTCTGACCCACTTTAGATTGAATAGACCTAAAATGATTTTAACATCCTTGACCGCTAATATCTTCAGTGTAATTTTTGCATTTCACAAATTCCTCCCACGGGCCAGATTGGAGCCTCTGATGGGCCGGATTTGGCCCCCGGGCCGCGTGTTTGACACCTGTGGCTTACACAGTTCATTTGGTGTTTTCATACCTGCAAACACCCACAGTGATACTAACTCCACAATGACGTCATGATAAAAAAAAAATGGGAAACCTCTCCTATTCAAAGTGACCACCTGCCAAAAACGAGCAAAGCAGTGAAATGTAGTATTCCTCTGACTGCCTTGTGTGTGCTGGATGCCAGTGATTTGAGACAGAAAACAAAAGTGCACACAAAAAACATATGTAGTTGAAATCACCTTTATCAAATGGATTGATAGTGTCCGGTCACATAATGCCCCCTGTATCAGGCCTTTAATGAGGAGAAAAGCAGAAGAACCGGCAGCAAGCCAGGGGTAGGATGACTTTAATTCAGACTGGTTTGAGTGATTTAAGAAGAAGCGGCATGATGAGGCAGCTGAGGCAACAATCAGCCTAACGCTGCATTCATGTGCAAATGTTTGAACCGTATCCATGAGCCATCAAACCACCAAACACAGAACGAACAAAGAAAGAAACACAGACACCATCTCATGAGATAATAGGGATTTCCACATACACATGTCATCATGTCAGATACCTGCTATTAACAGGTCATGGTAAAGAAACCTCATTGTCACTTAAGTAGTTGACCATGGCTGAAAGGTTGATGATAAAAAGCATCCATTTGTAGTGATCACTCAGACCTGGATGGTCAGGATAACTATAAGTGTTTTCAATTATCACAGACATTATCTTTACCGATGTAACCGTCATTATTATCATAATACTCATCACCATTAGCACTACTATTATCAGCGTCATCAGCAGCCAGATTATCCTTAGTATCCTCATAACCATTACATTCACTTTCTTTATCTTCAGTTTTCACTCACGATCCAATGACAGTATTTCTGTCTGGATCCGACAGATGTTGGACAGTAAGTGTCCTTTCCCCTCATTGTATTCATCACAAGTAAAATATGCAATTGACTTTTGTTATTTTTATTAATTTGTAATCCTTCATTTAGAGGCTTTTTCTGGCCTCAAGTATTCACTACACTGAGTTTGTATGTGTGTGTGTGTGTTTTAGCCTTAGTGTACTCCTTTGCCGTGAGGCTGCACATGACGATAATCTCTTGGAGGGGTCGATGTCGTGGTTGTCACGGCGATCTTCCCGGGGCTGATGTTGGCTGACGGCTGGTGTCATCATTGCTTTCCATCACCGGCCCTCTGATGGCTCTCATTTCATCCTGTGTAAGAGTATGTGTGTCTGACTGTGTCTCCACGTGTTGGAGGCGTTTCCATTTGGTGTGTGTTTATGTTTAGGTTTGAGGTCCGGCATTAAAATATTGAAATAAAGCATTTGTTATTCATTTCAGGAGTATTTCCTTCTTATACAGGTCATTAGACAGGTAGCTGGATCTGTCTTTAACCCCATAGCTGTTTTATGAATCTCCAGTGTTTCTATTATAGATTTTTTTTCCTTTAATATTTTATGGATTTCTTTCCAATCTACATCATGTAAAACTGTAGCCCAGACCAGTTTCTTCAGTAAAAATCAATGAACGTTTAACTTATGATACATGTTCATAATGCTTTCTAGCTTAAGTATACTGTCCACGCCTGCTGGCCGTCTAACATCACAACACTAAAAGACAAAGACAGAGCTCATATTTATTAATGTTCAGTGTAAAATAGTGGCTTGTTCAGCCTCAACAATGAACAAATGAATAATGAAACAGTTCTTGTGTGCGGTTTATTTCCTGTAATGAGTTTTATTATTCTTTTTTTGTTTTGTTTTTTTCACTCTCAATGGGTTTCTCCGCTTGCTCGCATGTCTTAATCTTTACATACTATTGATAATTTCTGTGCTGCATATGTATGAGTGTGTGTTCTCTCCGCCTGCCGATTTCAGTTGCCTGCAGATGGCAATGTGTTACATTTCTGTAACAGTCTCTCGCTGTCAAGCACAAGTGCTGCTGCTGCTGCTGCTCCTCCTGTGGCTCAGGCTGGTATGCAATTCTGCTTAAAGTCGTCACTGCTGAATGGACTGAAGGAGGAAAAAATGAATGTGTACTTTGCATTTCAATGACTTGACATTTCTCCGTTCTCTTACTTCATTTTGATCCCTGTGAATCATTGCGTTTCGAGACAGACCGAAACCAAAAATTGAAGGAATATGTGAAGCTTGTACCATACTGTGATAACTAAAGTGACATGCCATAATGTAAGAAAAAACTCAATAAACATCTCTGTCATCCTCCACGGCTCACTTTTTCTTTTGCCTTAATTCATCCCAAGTAACGCTTCAAAGCTGGAAATTTGAGCCTAATTTCAGAGCTGTGAGTGTTATACAGGTTGTCAGCGTCTACAATGATCTGTCATCTTCCAGCACAGTTCATGCAACGCTGCATTTTCTCTGCGGAGAAAAAGGAGGGTAGAGCCGAAAAAACTGATGGAGAGAGACGTACAGAGACAGAGAGACCATATGGAGTTTCATAGTTTTAGATTTCTCTCACAAATGCTTTTCTCAAACTGACTCATGTTGTTTTTATTACTCCTGACACTAGTAAACAGCTGGTGTGTAGGGGGGTAGTCTGGATTTCTGTCTGCCCTGTGCTTATGTGTGTATGTGTGCGCATGGGTTCACATACAGGAACATGGGCTTTATGCTTTTCATAACTGTGCCCGTGTGTGTGTTTGAGTCTGTGTGTATGTCAAATCTGAATGCATTCCCCCGCTCTGTTTACGGGCCGTGCAGTGTGAGAAGTGTGTGTAAGCGCCGATGCTACACACTCAGCAGCCATGTCCAATTGAAATAGATTGGAGCCATGGAGGCAGGGTAATTCTGGGTGTGTATGCAGTCCTGCTGTAATCTTCGTACTCCACCACGCCTTGTCTGGTTCTTTCTCTTACTTTTTATACATAATGAGATCGATAGCTTCGTGGGCTCTTGCAGAAATAGAATCACAGAATGAAAGAATGAGCATTTGTCTTTTTTTTTTCTTCTTTTTTTTAGCTTTGCCTTTCCCTGATTCTGCGACTAAATCAGTTAGTATTCCCTCATATTTTTTTTAGTGGTGGCAGATGTTATTGGAATTTGAACAGCTGAATCTATGAGCACACTGGTGGTTTAGTGATATTTTTTTATGATAAAGGACCACAAATGTGTCATAAAACAAAAGTCAGGTGCATATATGAATATGGAAACAGGATTTGCTTGCTGTAATTGTTCCTCTTTATCATGCAGTAAGTAGTTGAGGACAAATCCACAGGACCAGATCTGTGCATATATTAAGATTATTATGTCAAATTAAGTTTAATACACTATTTTTGTTACTTTCCTTTCACTGCAGCCAACAAGGGAAAACACTTCACACACTTCAGAAAAAAGAAGAAGTTGGTACCAGGAACTTTCTCAGTCTAGTTCTTTTGAATAAATCTGCTGACGTCTTGTCTATCTTAAGGCACATTTTCACAGATTATTGTATCTCCTTTAATTTCCTTTGAAAGTAGATTTGTAAGATGTTTAATAGCCTGGTTCTTGTCTGTTGTTTAAAGCTAGACTAGAAAATTTGCGAACCCATCCATTTGCTTTACCAGGAATGACGATGACATAACACATGCTGACCAACACAACCATAACAGTAACAATGTCAGTGAGATACTGCTTATTTTTCATATATAAAAAAAAAAAAAAATGTCATGATTCTAAGGTGTTAAAGGTATGCATTTGCTGCACTTTCTTCCTGTAAAATCAGTTATTCTGATGTTTGTGTCACTTTCTGACACTGTTTTCTGAATTTTTGCAAATATTCCTCCATTATGTGTGCAGACTTAACCCTAACCTGCTGGTGCACCTTGTACTTTTAACTTTACACCTCTCGCAGCATGTCAAAGAACTGAACAAAAGCCGCTTTTACACAGAGATCCTGGAAAAAAGGTGAGATGGTGATCCCATCTTTTTGCTGCCATTGACCGATTTCTGCAGCCAAACCAAAGGAGTAACAGAGGTGAGATAGGCTGGACTTTTACACAGTGGACCTACGTTCTGGAATCAAAGGGGCGGTGACACAGGACAGCGTTTAGTGTGACGTGTAACTTGCGTGTTGGAAATACCCCGAGCACAGCAATGTTGGCTCTCAAAACTTTCACAATGTTAGCATGGATGAGTCCTCCAATATGTTTGTTTACTGTACAGGGCCCACACTCATTTTTAAATCCTCATGGTGCGGGGGTCGCACATGCAATACGTCATCGAAACATCACACCTTGGTTGCGGAATGAGAGGTGTTCCTCTTACATAGCGTTTTGGAATCATGATTCCACCTTTATCGCAGCTCTGTTACTACCTCCAGAGGCGTTACAGAGCCATTACAGAGGTGGGACCAAATGATCCACCATTTCCTTTACACAGACGTCGTTCCAGAATAAAGGTGAAATATTCCCAGAACAGAAGTGCTGTGTAAAAGGAGCTGAATCCACAGTCAGGCTCACAGCTAATATTTACATTTGTCGTGTAGCTTCCATAGTGCTTTCAACAACACCAAGTATTTTTTGTTGGCAGTAAAACAACCAATCACAGGAGAATAGTCCATCTGTCCACTTAATCCAATCGAGCAACAATCTTGTCATATTTCTTACCAGCAAAAGTTGAGCCAGGATCAGTTACTTATTTAGATAGGCCCTTTTCGTCTAGTTCTCTGAATGCTAATTAGGTTTGTCATATTCCCACTGTTCCCCTTACTGTTGCCCATTGATTGCCCTGAAGAAGACTTACATCCAAATACGTGCATCTATGGAAATCCAAAGATGGATGGTCAAATTTGATTCTTTTTTTTTTCTGAGAAATAATTGTACAGTCCACCCCACATATCGATCTCATAACAGTTTTTTACCATTATGCCTGACACAGAGAGTTCCTCTGTTTGTTGTTATTTAGGTATTTTGAATCAGCAGCACCCAGTCTGAGATGCACCAAGATGGGATTTGATGTTTTTATCTTTCCTTTGACTGACAGGCTGAAGCTAACTATCTCCCTTTGCTCTCCCTCCGTCTCTTCCTCTCTTCTTTCTGTCCCTCCCTCTTGTTCTTTCTATCTATCTATTTGAGTCTAGGAGGACAGACTCTGCAGGAATAGAAGCAGAAATGCTGCTCATGTGGGGAGATATATATGACTGATGTTTATTCATTGTTTCATTTGATGATACTCTGCTGCAACAGGTAAAATGGGTGAGCTGTTTGGGAAGTCACATACATAAACTTATGTATTTGTCACTCAAATGAAAAAGTTTCTTTACAAAAATTTCCCAGCAAAATCCTAAACGCTTTAAACTTGTTTTGTAATTAGATGTACAACATATGAGAATATATCTGCGCTAATATTGATATTCATTCCTTCCTTCATTCATTCATCCATTCATTTCTTTTCATTCACTGAGTGAATTAATGAGTAAATATTAATATTAGAATAAAAAAAAGTCTTGTACAAAAACAAACTAAAAAGTATAATTGTGAGACATATGCAGAATGAATGAATACATTTATAAATATTACACAGTAGTATATATCTTGATGCCATTGCTCATTGTTAAAGTGTGTCTTTATTAGAGATGATAATGCTGTCCTCGGAAAGGCAGAGACACAGGCCACACATAACACACACTCCATGTGTCTGTTTGTTTAGCTAACGTTGTCTGCATTTGAGCTGCTGGTTCTTTCTTTATGAGTCCTGAGTGATTTAGCCCTGAGACGCAGAGTGCTCTCTTAGAGCAGTCAGAACCACTCAGCACCCAGTGGCAGACAAGAGGATGGGACATTCAAGTGTTGCTTCTAAAGCACATACATCCAAACATTTGTCTGTTTTTTATTTGGATTCTGAAAATAGAGGCTTCAAACAACCAGTCAATCGTCTAAGTTCAAGCAACACATTTTTAGAATTCGGTCCGTCTTAATATCTGAGAATAACTACAAAACATTTTCCACAACAGACATCACTGCATATCCAAAAGAACACACACTTAGCAAATACAGAGAGAAGACATTTATATATGGAGACTCCAAAGAGTTGAGTTAAATCTGTATCGTCTGTACGCTTTTGAATTCTATTTTATAAAAATATCGCCTATTAAATTACTGTCTTCAAATGAAATACATAAATGGGTATGTTAAAGATACACATAATGTCAAACTGTAGCATTTCTTTCCAGTTTTGTAATGCAGCTTGTAAACTGTTTACTGCGCTGAAGCAAAAGATTCACAGTTCATGAGGGATTTACTTCTGTGATCAAAGTCATCAGGTTCTCTCAAAGACAGCATGATGTTTGTTGCTGTGATACCAAGCAGTGCTGCTAATTAGTTTCTCAATAACACATATAAGTTCCTTTCACATGTTTCAGGTGACATCACTGCTTCATGCCTTTATAGTAACTGCTAATACAAGCAACACTTAACATGCTGTTCTCTTATCTCTTATATTCTGCCAGTGTAATGTTATAATTGAGTCCCTAATTTTGAGATACAATGATGTGATTCTGCAACAATATAATGAACACTAAAAATTCATAATATCCTCCTCTCAGTTTTCTATGTTCAAGAGCATGTGAATGAATGTGTTTTCTTATGTTGCTTTTAATTCTGTATTTGTATATATGCTGTGTGAAAGTGTAACTAAGTGATACACTTACTTTTGGTTCAAGTTGCTGAAAGCATATTCTCAGAATTGTGTATTTGTTGGGGTGCTCCATTGGTCCTTAAAGCTATACTTACTGACGTGGCATTTCTCACAGCACTTAGTAAAAGTTTGAACATGAATAACCCACCTCCCTCCAAAATCCCCGCCTGCTTCCCCCTGCCTGAGCTTTTACGCTCCCCTTCTCTCACCTGATGCACACGGTGGAAGCGGAGGTGGAGGTGGAGGTCTGGTCCGCTTCGGCGTGTCTGTGGACTCTTCCCTCAGCAATCAGACACATCATCCACCTGCTGTGGCTCCTGTTTCATCAGTAGACCCTGTATTAAAGGGTCTGGTCCATGCAGCGCTGGGTCAGTGTCTTCACTGCACCATGGAGATGAGGTGCCCATGCAATGGAAGCGTGCACTGTGAATTTTCCGTGAACGTTTGAGGTTTCATAGTTTCATAGTCCATACATTTATCATCCTACATTGTTTTACACCAAGTACATGAACCTGTATGAGTCCTGCGGTCATAAAAGCTGAGCTTTGTGCAGACCTGTTTAGTCCAGTACAGCAGACTTCCGGACTTTTATCTCCATCCTTCATTCATCAGACTCCTGTTTGTTCCCCTTAGTTGTTGTTTCTGTTAATAAATCCATGTTTTCCCTTCCACATGTGCATTTCAGTTCTATCCATACACATCCTAGACAGTAGACTGTGGTCAGTGACAGGAGGAGCAGCGCGAGTAAAGCGTCAGATTCAGAGGTACCCAAATCGGATGCAGAGACGGCGATAATGGATCAGATGCTGGACGGCCGTAATGGATGATTGACAGGAGGCTCAGCCAGATTCGGCCAATTATTTCATTCGGACTGACTAAAATGATTGGTCAGAATTTTATCAGAAATATGAGCAATATATGAGAATTAAATATTTTTGAGCTTCAATACCTGGTGGATTTCTTTTACATTTTAGTTTGACACACACTTATTAGGAGCATTTTAAGATGACAAAAGAAAAGTGTAAAAATGCCACATCATTCGGTATAGCTTTAATGGGTATATGTAGTAGGCCAATCTCATGGCAGCAACTCAGTACTCCAGACATGTTCAAGATGATGTCCTGAAGTTCAAATTGATCATCAGAATGAAGAAGAGAAATGATTTAAGTGACTTTGATAGTGGCTGCTTTGAGTGTTTCAGAAACTGCTGATCTACTTGGATTTTCATGTACAAGCAGCTCTATGGTTTTACATAGAATGGACAAAAAAGGAGAAAATATCCAGTGAGTGGCAGTTCTGTGAGTGAGGATGCCTTGTTGGTGCTAGAGGTCCGAGGGCAATGATCAGACCGTTTTGAGATGATAGTGAGGCAGTAGTATGCAGTATGATATATGCAGAGCAGCGTCTCTGAACACACAACAGGTTGAACGTTGAAGTAGATGGGCTAAAGCAACAGAAGATCCCATTGCCTCTGCTGTCAGCTAAGAACAGCAAACTGAGGCTAAAATTTGCTTGGGCTTTCCAAATTGGACAACAGAAGCTCACCAAGGCTGATGAGTCTCCAGTAAGATTTCAGGTGCAACATTCAGATGGCAGGGTTAGAACTGTGCACATCGTCAGATAGCTTCATCCAACAAGATAATGCACCATGTCACTACACTCACATCATCTGAGACTGGTTTCTTGAACATGACAGTGCATTTACTGAACACACACATGGCCTCCACAGTCAGCAGATCTGAATCCAAGAAAACACCTCTGGGATGTGGCGTAATGGGAAACTTGTGTCATGGATGTACAGCCAACAAATCTACAGAAACTGTTTGAAGCTACCATATCAGTATGAGCCAAAATTGTGAGGACTGTTTACAGCACCTTGTTGAATCTACACCACAAACAATTCTGACATTTCTGAAGCCAAAAGGTACTGGTACTAGCAATGTGTACCTAATAAAGTGGCCAGTGAGTACACATGTACAGTTGCGGAAAAAATTATTAGACCATCAAAAGTCATCAGAAACAATGGTTATGCAATCAGGTACTAACTCCTGTGTGTATCATGTGACTAAAACAGACACAAAAGAAAACATAGAATATCTAAAAGCACTGTTTTTGTCAGTATACAGGGTGGGGAAGCAAAATGTACAATATTTTGAGGCAGGGATTGAAAGACAGTATATGACCAATTAGTTTATTGAAAGTCATGAGAATTTATTTGCCACAAGAAAATTTACATCATAGAAAATGTTTTTATTCCATGTGTCCTCCTTCTTTCTCAATAACTGCCTTCACACGCTTCCTGAAACTTGCGCAAGTGTTCCTCAAATATTCGGGTGACAACTTCTCCCATTCTTCTTTAATAGTATCTTCCAGATTTTCTCGTAATAGTTTTGCTCATAGTCATTCTCTTCTTTCCATTATAAACAGTCTTTATGGACACTCCAACTATTTTTGAAATCTCCTTTGGTGTGACGAGTGCATTCAGCAAATCACACACTCTTTGACGTTTGCTTTCCTGATTACTCATATGGGCAAAAGTTTCTGAAAAGGTATGGATAATAGTGTTAGGTATGATTATGACATCAATATATGTTTGGTTTCAAAACAATTGACGTAGTGCCTGCTGAGAAAAAACAACTAAATGTTCATTGTAAATTTTGCTTCCCCACCCTGTAATGCCATAGCTACTGATGTAAGAACTGAAGTGATTTAGGTTATTATCAAGAAAACATGGAAAATGGCTTGATTCCAGCTCTGAAATTACACTCTTATGAGCTATTTTTGTTATCATTATATTTGCCCAAACAAATGTACTTTGGTTTTTTTTTCTGCAACTATACATTAAGTACATCAGCGTCTTGATTCAGGATGAGACCAGTTCATTGAAGGTTGAAAAAAAAAACAAAAAACAAACAAAAAATGGCAGCGGGATTATCGAGCAGATTTCAAATCTACAAAATGTTTAATTTTATAGTAAACTTTTTCATTCAAACAATATACAGTTTTATGGATATGAGTTCTGTGTGTAAAGACAAGATTAGACTTAAAACAGGAAGCAACTTGATTCAGCTTCTGTTCCACAGTGCAGCAGTGCGACAGTATTTACCCATCAGCTAATGGCCCACAGGTCAAGGGTGGCACACTCTCACGTCTCCACTGTGCCCTTTCTCTCCGACCTCATCTCATGGCCGCTCGGGTAATACTAGATGATCCCACTGACATTAACTACACACATAAGTATACCAATCTCTCCACACACACACAGTAATATGTATGCAAGATGGCACATACAAAGATGGTGGACATGCATCCTTTTATACAGGAGCAAAAAACCATACACACACCTTCAAATACACCCACATGCACACAGACTAAACGCGTTCTCTTCATATATGCATGATAGGGAGATAAAAGCTGAAAGGTCAATTCCATTAGACAACCATTTTTTAATGTCACAAGGCCTATAAAGAGCAACTGCGACCTCCCCTTCTCACCATCATATCACAGTGTAATCACACTGCAGCAGTCCATCCTACATACCCATAAGTGGTTCCTCACTGCAATGATGTGGAACATTGTGAACAACATTTGTCAATCAGAGGACATCTGACGCAAGCTGGTAAACAAGGTATTTGGTCTGGAGCCTTTTGTAAATAAATGACATTTGTAAATAACTACAGTTTAAACAGAACATGCATGTTTTTTTTTCTTTTTCTGTCTTGATACCTTTCAGTTTTTTAGTCCATCCAGTTTTTTGACCACAGGTGTCAAACACGTGGCCCGGGGGCCAAATTCGGCCCCCCGAAGGGTCCAATCTGGCCCTTGAGATGAATTTGTGAAATGTAAAAATTACACTGAAGATATTATCAGTCAAGGATGTTCAATCTAAAGTGGGTCCAACCAGTAAAATACTGTCATGATAACCTATACAGGGTGGGGAAGCAAAATTTACAATGAACATGTAGTTGTTTTTTCTCAGCATGCACTACGTCAATTGTTTTGAAACCAAACATATATTGATGTCATAATCATACCTAACACTATTATCCATACCTTTTCAGAAACTTTTGCCCATATGAGTAATCAGGAAAGCAAACGTCAAAGAGTGTGTGATTTGCTGAATGCACTCGTCACACCAAAGGAGATTTCAACAATAGTTGGAGTGTCCATAAAGACTGTTTATAATGTAAAGAAGAGAATGACTATGAGCAAAACTATTACGAGAAAGTCTGGAAGATACTATTAAAGAAGAATGGGAGAAGTTGTCACCCGAATATTTGAGGAACACTTGCTCAAGTTTCAGGAAGCGTGTGAAGGCAGTTATTGAGAAAGAAGGAGGACACATAGAATAAAAACATTTTCTATGATGTAAATTTTCTTGTGGCAAATAAATTCTCATGACGTTCAATAAACTAATTGGTCATACACTGTCTTTCAATCCCTGCCTCAAAATATTGTAAATTTTGCTTCCCCACCCTGTAAATAATGAAAAGAAGCTAATTTTTCTTTTTGTTTTAGCGTCAAAAAAGTCAAATTACACAAAAATGTTTACATTTACAGACTAGCCTTTCACAAAAAATATGAACAACCTAAACTGTCTTAAGAGAAGTCTGTAGTATTTTAACAATATTCTGCCTATTATTAAATGTTTTGTGTATTTGTAGATCCACTGTGATCTAAAAGTTGTGATGCATATGTATAAATGATAAACTGAGGTGTAATATTGTTAAAATTACACTTACTTTTCTTAAGAATTTTCACATTGTTCATATGCTCATGTTATGTTCAAGTACGGTTCATAGATGTAGACATTTTCATTACGGAATTTTACTTTTTTCACTCAAAAACATTGAAAAACTTTGGAGTTGATATTACTTATGAGTTCTTATCCTTTTATTTATATTATTTTACTGGTCCGGCCCACTTTATATCTATTAGGCTGTTTGTGGCCCCTGAACTAAAATGAGTTTGACACCCCTGCCATAGACTGTATAAAACATAGCTATAGTGAAATTACCCATTGCTTTGCAGACCATTTTTAAAGTCTAATGTTTGGCTTTTGGGGTTTTGATTCCAGATGTGACTGCATTTGGCCACAAAAGGGGAAGAGCAAAGGGGCTACAGACAAGCTATAGCTAACTGCTAACTTGCTGAAAACACTGGCCATATTGTAAAGTAGGAAGTGTTACATCAGTAAATGTTAGTAGTATAGTTGTATTAATAATTATGTAACAGCAAAACTCATAAGTGGTAAATGCAGTCTAAAGTCAACTCTGTGTACTGTAATGTATAAAACACTAATTAGCAGGCTAACTACTGGACCATATCATGCAATACTAAATGAATGTTAGCATTAGGTAATATACAAGGGGCAAGGACTTTGGCTGAAAGTTGTAAATCACTAACAGCTGCTGGGGTTGGCACCACAAAGGCATGACTCGTACAGACTTACTAGAAATATTAGGTCAGTATTTTTTCCAGGACTCATTCTAGTCTCATCCATTTCATTTGAAACCAAAAATAAGTGATCTGGTGTTTGTTAGTAAGAGCTAAGGCTAAATAGAAAAAGACTGAGACGTGTATTTTTTAATGAAACATGTTTTTTTCCTGACAGACAGCTGGAGTGTAAAGACTGTAAAATGACTCAGTTGCACAAGTTTACCATTTTAAGTCATCAAGCTAGTGTTTGTATTATCTCATCTCTGACACTTCATTTAGCCCCATCCCCTTTGTCCCAATATGGTTACAACCATCTCCAAAAAAGTCAAACAGATGATAGCCAAATTGCAAAGTACTGACTTCAAAATGGCAGGGTAGAAACCAGTGGTCGACATTATCATTCTTCAATTTACTGATAATATACTGTATAGTCTATAAAAATATGGTAAATTTGTGCTTACACGACAGATCTGGTGATTAGTTATTGTTAAATATAATTAAACATTTGCCTAACAAAGCCTTTTGACAGATGTGTTAGGCAGTGGTGTAGTGGTCCCTGGAGAAGTGGGTATACTCTCAATTTCTGACCTTTTTTTTTTAAATAGTCCAGAAAAATGCCCTGTTTTAGAAACAGTGACATGTAAGACTGCTCTATTTAGTTTACCCAAAAATCTGTCGTAGTATTTGCTCACTATTATAACATTATCATGAATTGATCAGGAGCAGTTTGTTGGTATAACTGGTCACACAAGCAGCTGCATGAATGTAATTGTGTTCAACATGAGGCAAACATAGGATAACGTTAGCCTTTCATTGCGTTAGCCTCCTCGCACAGTTTATTATTGGTGACAAAATCTCTTCTCTGAATGTGCAGTCATATGTCCAGTAGTTTAAAACAGTGACTCATTTGGACACCACCTTAAAACTTCCCCAGAATTATGTGTTCCATGAAAGTAGGTTCTCTTGGTGTGTGTCACTCACTTGAAAGACATTTATTCTGCCTTTCTTGTTTACATTTCCAGTAATCGTGCATCTTTCAATGAGACGAGCAGTGACCTGTCAATCACTTGCACCTGAGGTGTCCAGTCAGGTTCCAGAAGTGGCCAGCACTAGTTACCTCCGCCAAGGAGGTTATGTTTTTGCCAGGGTTTGTTTGTTTGTTTGTCTGTTTGTCTGTCCGTTAGTGTGCAACATAACTCAAAAAGTTATGGACAGATTTGGATGAAATTTTCAGGGTTTGTTGGAAATGGGATAAGGAAGAAATGATTAAATTTTGGTGGTGATCGGGGGTGGGGGGGCCCACAGGGGGGCCCATTTCCAACAAATCCTGAAAATTTCATCCAAAGCTGTCCATAACTTTTTGAGTTATGTTGCACACTAACGGACAGACAAACAGACAGACAGACAAACAAACAAACAAACCCTGCCAAAAACATAACCTCCTTGGCGTGGGGGGGCACACGGGGGGGGCCACTGATCAGCCTTGGCGGAGGTCTGCGCTCTCCGAGTGCTTCTAGTTATTAATATTTTCCTCGGCATGACCCGCCCTACTCTGCCACTGATTGGCTCATCAGTCCTCATGCCTAAAGTTAACCAATCTGATCAGTGAAAGCAGCGAGTACTTGCCAATTAGAGGCAGTGTAGGGCGGGTCATGGTGTCACCATCCTAGGGGGAAAAATGGTCAGTTTATCTCAGATACTACTGAATGGTGCACATCAGGGGGATTTACAAATATGTATGTATGTGCAATGATGACTTTAAACATGGGTATATACCGGTGTATACCCTGGACTACACCACTGTGTTAGGGTAACTGTTTAACTATAACTACAGTTAAGCTTCAAGAACAAAGTAATTTTTAGTCAATAAATAAAAGCTCTGAAATTTTCAAGGCCTCACATAAGATTCCAAAGCCATTTTACTGTCCTAAAATGTTATCAGATAGCATTACTGTACAACTGTCCACTAGTGAACTTCTTAGAGCACAGGTGTCAAACATGCAGCCCAGGGGCCAAATCTGGCCCACCAAAGGTTCCAATCCAGCCCACGGGATGAATTTGTATAATGCAAAAATTACACTGAAGATATTAACAATCAATAGTGTCAAAACCATTTTAATTCAGGTTCCACATACAGACATAAAGTCCAATTAGATTTTAAGTGGGTCAGAACCAGTAAAATATTATCATAATAACCTATAAATTATGACAACCCCAAATTTTCTCTTTGTTTTTTGGTGTAAAAAAGTTAAATTACATGAAATTTTTTACATTAGCAAAATATACTTTTACAAAAAATGTGAATAACCTGAATAAATATGAACAAATGGAAATGTCTTAAGAGAAGTAAATGCAATTTTACCAATATTCTACCTTTTACTAAATGTTTTGTGCGATTGTAATACAAGTTGTAATGTACATGTGTAAATGATGAACTGATAAAACGAGGCAGAATATTGTTAAAATGTTAAAATTGCACTTGTTTTTCTGAAGACAATTCAAGTTGTTTGTGTTATTCAGATTTTTAAGGAAACTTTGTAGATGTAAATGTGATCGTAATAGAATTTTACTTTTTTCACTGTTATCATCTTACTGGTTCGGCCCACTTGAGATCAAACTGGGCTGAATGTGGCCCCTGAACTAAAATGAGTTTGACACCCCTGTCTTAGAGCATTAAAATAAAACAAGATCATAATGACTCCTGTAGAAAAACTGTGTCAAGGTATTTCTTCGTAGAAATTGAGGGTTTTTTGTTTGTTTTTCATGGGAGTCAACTAAAGCCAGGATTTGAGTCTTGTACCACTGCCAAAGGTATTGCACTCTCAGGTATCTCTGCAGTAGTTTCAGTTTGTAGCTGTTACTTATACCCGTCCAAACACTGTACTTATATCCAGCACTCTCATTTGTAAAAGTGAAGACTGTGTGAGAACACTGGTCAGACTCCCTTTGTTGATGCCAGTTGTCCATGTTGTCAGTATTAACTACAATCACTGTGTATATGAAGCCTATTTTAATACCACTTCCTGGCAGCGTGTCTGTTGTTGTGTGTGATTGGGTAGTCCCATGAATGACCCTGATTGGCTAATGTCAGACTGAATTTTCTGAGGCTAATCCCTCTCTAACACAGACCAATGCACATCTTCAGACACGCCCACATACATACACGTACACACACACAGAACGCACACACAAACACAGGTGTTTTCTCTGTATGCCCGCCACATTGTCTGAATGTTAATTACATGCAGAAGGCATCTGGGCCCGTCCATTGCTAATCCTCTTTTAATTATATGTGTCCTCACAATGACACAAGGTTTACAATGGTGATTACAGCCGTATTAGACATAGTGGAAAATAGGGAGGGGGATGTCAAGGGAAATGGCAATCATCATAAAGCAAATAATAGTGTTTGTTTGTCCATGCCATGAAGTAGTTTTAGTCATGACAGTTTGTTTGTGTTCATGTGTTTGCTTTATCTGAGTTCATTTTAATCTGTCTACGTAACAGTACTACATATAGTTTAAACTGGTTTTATATTAGCAAAGTAGAGATTAAGCCCCCCATCATATAAAACTAATAGTAAACATAATAAAAGTGGTATTAGAGTGATGTAAATTGCATATGGATGTTATTTACAGGATTATTTGACCTAGATTTCAAACCTGTTCATACCAACTCATCCTTTGTGGGTATTGATTTGCTATATGCTCTGTCACAATAGCTCACTGGAGACAAACAAAACACTAGCCCACTAGCTTTCATCTTTGTCGCATCCACTACAGGTTACCCTACCCTCATGAAAGCGTAAGGTAAAGCAAAGGGTGTTCAACTGGTTATGGTGTCTGCAACCTACTATTTATGTCATTAAAGCTGTGGTAGACTGTCGTCACCAATTTTTCATCAAATCTGTAAAACCCGAGTCATAGCCTAAGCATCACAAATCCATACGTCTTTCTGTGATTACTCACCTGAATCTCTTTCCTCACGGTGATCAATTTCGAAGTGTACTCCACCATAAACAAACCATTTGTTTACAAACAGTAACTTGGGCATCTTCAGAATTCTGTTGCGATTTGCATTGTGGGAAGTGGAGGTTCACGCAGCGGCAGCGCAACCATATGATATATGGCTGCAACAAACACAATGCGGGGATGGCTGGAACTCCACTCCCCACAATGCACAAAATTCATGACAAAATTCCGAAGATGTCCGAGTTGCCTACCAGCTCTGTTTGTAAACAAATGGTTTGTTTATGGTGGAGTACACTTCGAAATTGTTCACCGTGAGGAAAGAGATTCAGGTGAGTAATCACAGAAAGACTTACAGATTCATGATACTTAGGCTATGACTGGGGTTTTACAGATTTGATGAAAAATGGGGACGAAAGTCTACCACAGCTTTAACAATAAATGTGACACCATGCATCTCTCACCTAGTATGATTACTTAAGCCATGCAATGGCAGGATTGTGGTTCTCTTCCCTTCCACTATCTGCACGTGACTGCTTTGAAAGTCTCCCTCACTACATGAAAGACGAATAACCTTCTAACCTTCTAAGTAGAGCCCGACCGATATGGGATTTTTGGGGCTGATGCTGATACCGATATCGGGGGCTAAAAAAGCCGATATCCAATATATCGGCCGATATCTGATATTCACCGATAACCGATATATTGCCCGATATATGAAATAAGAACACTGGTCTACACAGGATATAATAATCTTTTATCAGATAATTGTGGACAGGTGGATAAACAGTTGCATAAAACTTTGCTTATCTCACACAGATAATTGACACAACTTTCAAATGCAAACTATGCAATCACAAAAATAATTAGAGCAAAAAATATGACTGAGCACAAAATTATGTTTTCACTCTCAAATTTTGATGTGTCTGCCTCAGGGCACTACAACTGCCCATGTGGACTAAGGACTAAACTGAGCATGTGCAGAGTGAATTAGGTGAGTCCTAAGTTGTTCCTGATTGGAGCAATAGCAAGAGTTACAACTGACCCGTGTTACAACTGTCCCCAGTCTCCCCTACACTATTAACACCCAGGCCTGCTGGCAGAATGAAACTTTGAGGTAGACAGGAAGTGCACGAACATGGGTGTGTGTGGGGGGTGAATACTTCATTCATAAAACGGGGGGGGTTTAGCGGTCCGGATAAGCAGTCCATCCTTGTCAGAGCACGTGAGCGGGGGGTGGGGTGGGGTGGGGGGAGGGGGGTAGCAGCTCCATGATTATGTGATTGTGTGTGTGTGGGGGGGGTGATAGCATCATTGTCCAAGCAGGAGTGAAAGTGAAACTAACTCGCTTTAAAGTTCCTCTTATTCTCCGGGCAGCACACACACACACACACACACACACACAGAGGAGCAGCGAGCGACAGAATCTCCACGCAGCAAAAAAAGTTAATATATTGGTTACATACTGGCCGATGTTGATTAATCGGTGATACGCTATAATCGGCCGATTAATCGGTCGGGCTCTACTTCTAAGCTACCTAAACAATCCAAAGAACTTTATCCCTATTCCAGGATGATAATGAAGGTGCCAAACCTATCTATAGCACTGGCACAGTGCTAACAGTCTTGCCAAAACAAAGTCCCACAATCTAATACTTAGCTTTATTAAACCTCTAGTATTGATTATGACGTGCGTTCATTGTGACACTTACAATACGTTTATACAATGTTACAACATATGTTTCCATCATGTTTTGGACACATTATATTATGAACCTAGAACCAACACTACTCCTACATGTTTATACTGTAGGTGCTAGGCATGATGGGTAATCACTTCATCCACCTCTCCTCTACTCTGATGAGTCCATCACTTTGGAACAAGGTCGATCTGGACTCATCAGACCACATGACCTTTTTCCATTAAAACAGTCCAATCTTTATGCTCTCTAACAAACTAATGGAACTTAGTACCCAGCTATACACTGCATCACTTAGAGTTAAAGACCATGCTGCAGCTGAAACATATTAATCACTCTAGTCATTATCCAGTATAAAGATTCAAAGTATTTGCTTAGTTAAATCCATGTGTTGACTGTTTTTTATCAGGGTAGTGTAGTTCTGGCTCTGCAAAACCCTTAAGTCTTCTTTTAGGAAGATTTTAATTCATTTTAATTCCATGGTTTGCTTTCTCAGATGCTAATGTTTCATCAAATAACACAATTTTGCAATGGGTAGGTGGACTTGCTGCCTTGAGATTAATTTGAAGAATGACCCAGTTTTGCATCCTTCTCTGCAGTTTTAACCATGACCTGTGGGCCTTGCTTAGTAAAACCACCATCCACTCCTCTACTTCCTCCCCATTCCTGGGCTCAGTAACGTTGGGCTAGATTTCAGAAGTGTGCAGCACACATTCAAGAAAAAAACCAATGTGATTTCCTGCACTGCTACGTGTCCTGTTAAATATGGACTCTTTTGGCTGCGCTCAAGAACATGCAGTCATTTCTTGCCAGTGTGAGCCACTGAGGAATGTCCCCAACACTGGCAGGCCGCTACAGTCCAAACATCTGCTGCGAGCCTCATCCCAGTCAGAACAATGCACAAACTATAAGCCTTAAGGAAATAGCAAGCACATAACTGCCCTGCTAGGCTCGTGGGATGATAAGTAGCTTTAGGCTATAAAAATGATCGAAAACAGACACAACCAACATACACCATTTCAAGCCCTTTGTGCAGTGTGATTGTCATGGTGAACAGGAGAGTGTGGACATTTGGGCATAAAGGTTGTCCCAAGTCTGTACGCTCGCAAGGAAAAACTATCAACACACACACATATGTATACACACCTCGTTGGCTTTAAAGGGTCCTAAGGGAGCTCCTCTCAGTGTGTAGGGGGAAACCATGAATAAAACACGCATTTGACCCTCGCTGCTATAAAGCGTGTCTTTGTTGGGCCTCACAGGACCCTCTTTATCCCGCCTCCATCCTTCTTTTCCCTCCTCTCCCTCTCACTTAGATGAAATCTTGCCCTTTTGTTTTCCTCTCCATCCTGTCATGGCAGGGCCTTCATGTAATATTCATAAGACTCAGTGGGTTTTTTTCTCTGAGAGACTTACAGTGGACAGCACAGTGTCTGCCCACATTGTTGCAGTGACCTTAGAATCCTAAGACTGACCTCTGACCTCTGACGCTGCTGGCTAGCATCATCAGTGCTGCTCATATGACCAAAAGCACCCACTGAATAAAAGATTTTATGAGTTTCTGTCTTGAGCTGCAGCATTTAGCAGCGAAGGAGCAGTCAGATGTATTTACAGTTTGCATGTGCTAGTGTGTATTAAAATCGACTCTCTGTAGAAGATTCCTGTGAAAATTGCCTCTGGCCTTTCTGTCTGTATTCCTCTACAGGACAATGGCCTCCTTTAGTTTGGTGTGTGTGTCTGTGTGTGTTGGTTGGAAAAGTCTGCAGTGTGTGTGTGTCTCTGAGAAGACTGCATGGCTGAACACTGACTCAGTATGCCTCTGCTGTCTCTCTTCTCACGCAGGGCAACACTGGATCACATGACTCTCAAACACACACACATGCAGAGTGTCAAACTGGGGTTACAGACCAATATCTCAGTTGTCCATTGAATAAGAATCACATGTCACACAGACAGTGTTTTTCCGCCTCTGATGTGATGATACAATAGATTCTCTCTAGAAATGGCCATATCAGTTTGGAGCCCACTCACTGTGAACATACACAGTGCATTATTATGCATGCATTATAATGTATTCAGGAAACACATCCAAACTAAGCCTGTTTTAGATACAATTACTGTGCATAGCAGTGATCGATTACATGTATTTGTTTTTTGCTTGTTATGCATTTCAACCCAGCTGGCAGAAAAAATGTGTTATTGTATGTGTTTCTGCAAACGATACGTAGATTCTCAAAATTACTGAACCAAAACTTTGTGTCCTCCTGGAGGATTCTGTTGGGTTTCTGTAAATAGGCTTAGAGTCTGGTTTCAACCAACTTGATATGTAAAGTGTCATGAGATAACTTTTGTTATGATTTGGCGCTATATAAATAAAATTTGATTTGATTTGATTTATTCAGAATTCTGCAGGCATTTACATATCAGTGTTACATTATCTTAACCACCCGTGGAGCTTTTCAGCTGTGTCTCTCAGAAATGAATGTTCATGTGTAACTAATGATTTTTATGGTTAGGTTTATTTTTTGACAGATTTTACATTTCTTTTACAAACAGACAATAAAACGAAAATGCAAAGACATAAGAAGCAACAGACGTCAACAAGCACAGGCAGGGCAGTATCAAAACTTAAAGTACAACGGTAACAAAGTGGGTCAATGAGTCCCAGTATTATCCCATCACGCTAAGAGGGTTGAGTTAGCCTGGGTATTGTCCTGTTCCAGTCCATGTCAGATCATTCAGATATATTCTCATGTTGCATCAGATCATGTCCAGGTGTGTGAAATGGTTCCTCCGTGACATCACTTTGTTTTCATTATGGAGTTTCATACATTTTGCAATTACATGTAATTAAGGACATACATCCACCCACAAGTCTACGAATATAAATATATGTACAAATTGTTGTTGCACACAGACAACTACTTAATGGTATCCCAACAGATACACATACATCTGCTGACATAATTATATCCATCATTTTCATAGACATTTGTACACATTTTCCTGGAGTGCATATTTATACATGTTGATAAGGAAACACACAGATGTTGAGATATATGTGTATTTTTCAGGAGAATAACAAGGTATTGTCCTATTGGGGTGTCACATTAGGTTAGGTTCAGGTGTAAGAAAAGATACCAGGCTTTAATGCAGAAGAAGACTGTACTGTTTACTTCACAGGTGTCAAACACGTGGCCTGGGGGCCAAATCTGGCCCGCCAAAGGTTCCATTCCGGCCTGCGGGGTGAAAGTGCAAAAATTTACCTGAACAGTCCAGGTTGTCCAAATCATTTTGGTTCAGGTTCCACATACAGACCAATGTGATCTACAGTAAAAATAACAACACAATAACCCATAAATAATGACAATGACAAATTTTCTTTGTGAAGTGAAAAAAATAACATTACACTGAGAAAATATTTACATTTAAAAAACATTTTTTTCACAAAATGCAAATAAATACATAAATATAAACAAAGATGAACAACCTGAAATGTGCAATTTAACAATATTTTGCCTGTTACTAAATATTTTATGCATTTATGGATCCACTGTGATCTGTAGTTGTGTTAATAATAACAGATGTAATATTGTAGAAATTGTTCTAATTTTAGTTCCAAACTCCACAATTTTAACAATATTCTGCCTGTTACCAAATGTTTATGTGACACTGTGTATAAATGTACATGTATAAATAATAAGTCAAGGCATAATATTATTAAAATTGCACAAATTTTTCAAATGAAATTTCTGTTTTTTCAGGTTATTCACATCTTTTTAGTAAAATGTAAATATTTCCATAATTTAATTGGGTTTTTTTTTTTTTTAAAACTTGGATTTGTCATTAATTATAGGTTAGTAAGTCATTATTTTACTGGTTCTGGCCCGCTTGAGATCAAATTGGGCTAAATATGGCCCCTGAACCAAAATGAGTTTGACACCCCTGGTTTACTTCATTGGTGCCTTAGCTTGTGTTGGGCAGTAGCATCACTTCAAGTTGCAGTTTTACAGTAACTACATTTCTCAGCAGCAAGGCAGTAACATTGGCATCTTCTGAATCAACTCACTCATCAGTAACAACAAACTTTTATTGACTGAGTGGTATGGTAGTGTTCACACAACCAACATCTTCCCAACTTTCTGTAAGTTTAGATCAAGCACACTTACACTTTCTGCTGTGATTCTGGAATGAACAACAGGTGAGCATGTGATACATAGACACAGATGTGGATCTGATGACTGAGGGACTTCTGTGTGACGGTGACATCAATCCAGTTATTGGTCGCTGATAATTAAACAGACCAGTCCATCTCAGTTACTGGTTGATTTAAAGAGGACTAGGTTGAATGGAACAAAAAAAAAAAAAATCCATCTCTGTGCTCTCTCCTACAAACTGATCTAGAAGAAATTATTGACTTCTTAGATCATATCTTATTTTAATGACTTTGATGTTTTAGAAATTGAAATGGTGTTCTATGATATAAGTGTAGTTTTCTGTTTTTATGTTTGAGGGCTTTTAGAAAATACACCTTTGAAACAGGCAATCAATTTTTATGCCCTTAATGTTTTCATTACAAATATATAGTTCACACAAAAACAAAACAGTATTTATATTTAAATGTTTCCTTGATTCAACAGGATTTCTCTTATTTTACATTTAAACACTCACTTTCAGTCCTGAGCAGAAAAAAAAAAAACAATTAATCATGATTAATCTCAGAAAACTGTGCAAAAAATTATGTCATCTTGCAATAAACAACATGAGTAACAGTGACACCAAACCATTATATTTTCTTTACCCTGTTCAAAACATTTTTAAACCAAAACTTTATTTTGGAAATCCCAGGTTCTGCTCACAAAGTACTGGTCTTAAACCATCCACATATAGCACCTCCACCTCCTCCAGGTGCTTATTGAGTAAAGGCAAAAAAAAAGTAAGACATCCTTCAATGACAAACTGTACTGAAACTATGGCCCAATCCCAGTTCACGCCTTTGCCCTCCCCCTCACCTCTTACCCCTACCCTTTGGCCATTGCACTTGGCACTACCCCTTGAAATGGAGTTGCAAGGGGTAGGGGTTGAAATATTCCCCTATGAAATGAAACAACCCTTTGAGACCTGTTACATCATCGGCAGTCATTAATGCCGCTATAAACAGATGCGACAACTTTGTTTGCGAAAGAATTCCCCATACCGTCAGCCGCTGTGACCGTCTCTACTGCATGGGCTTTGGTCATTTTATGTGGCTATCAACCGCAAACACCAGAAATATGGTCTATAACACATTGAAACAGCGTTAAACGGTCGATCAAATGATTACGTTGTTTACAAAGAAAATACGTACATTTGTGTGATTTCTCGTACCCCACTGTTTGTAGTGCGGTCCTTAGCCCTTCCCCTCCAGCTCATCGAGAATCGGGACACCCCTACCCCTTGACGTGAACACACAAAATGGAGGTGGAGGGCCAAGGGGTGAATTGGGATTGGGCCTATATGTATGTGTGGTTTGAAAAAATATAATGCAATCCACTCCACTTTATTTATACACTACCAGTCAAAGTTTGGACTCACCTGGTTTTTCTTTATTTTCATGATTATTTACATTGTACATTCTCACTGAAGGTATCAAATCTATGAATGAACACATGCAATTATGTAGTTTAAAAAATGTGACATAACTCAAAGCATATTTTATATTTTAGATTATTCAAAATAGCCACATTTTGCTTTTATTACAGCTTTGCACATTCTTGGCATTCTTTCGATGAGCTTCATGAGGTAGTCAAATGAAATGTTTTCCAACGGTCTTGAAGGAGTTCCCAGTGATGCTGAGCACTTGTTGGCCATCTGTGGTCCATCTCATGTCATTTAAATGAGAAGGTGAGTCCAAACTTTTGACTGGTAGAGTATAGCACATTTAACCCTTTCATGCATTAATTATGAGAAGCTTAATCAAGATTTTTTTTTTTCCTTGGTGTTTTTAATTCCTCTTTAGGCATGAAAAAACAAACAAACAATGTGACTGAATTTTTTTGTGAACCTATTTTTCATGGCGTTGTAAAAATATCCACTCAGCTGGACACCATGCGTTTAATTTTAGAAGCAAAGAAACATGTATTTACTGATATACTGCATAAAAACTATGAAATAAAAACATTAATACTCCTAATCTGATATTTTCTCATATTTTAACATACCTGCATGGAGATAATTTGCCAAAAAAACCCAACCTTTTTGTTTAAAAAAATAAAAATAAAAAATAAAAAGGTTAATTACAGTCTAATAACAATTAGAATTTGTTTACATTCAAACATGTTTCTGCAGATCAGGTTTATCTAGAACAGCAAATTTACAGTAATGGTGTGAATTACAGTGTATGGGGTCCACTGTGTTGGCTTATATGGAAATAAACCAACAAAATCCATAAATATACAAGAGAACAACACCTTTGAACAGCTGTCCACTGTAGTGACCACTATGCATGAAAGGGTTAAACAATAATATTTCCAAAGTGCTGCACATCATAAAAACAATAAAACAATTAAATGAAATATTAAAAACAATGAATAAGTACATAGAATTACAACAATGCTCTAAATAAAACAATAAAATCAAATAGTTAAAAGAAATAAATCAATAATAAATAAATAAATAAATAAATAAGACAGAGGACCACACAACTCACACAGAATATACTACACCTCATATCGGTGACTGAGTCGTGCTTTTAGATCAGCTGCTCTGTCTTTGACCTCACTGTGGACAGTGACTTTCTTCATAGTGTTAATTTTTATTCAAGCTGTCTTATTACAGTAGAATAAACATTTGATGTGCAATGGGTGCTTTTTCTGCTTCTCTGGAGACATTTCATCATGCTGAATTTGGCCAGATTCATTATCAGTTCCAAAGTTCATATTAAAAAGGATTACAAGTTTTTCCAGTTGATACAAGAGTGATATTTAGGATTTTCATCTGGAAAGTCATGCACAGAGTGGTTATAGGCCTTGTCTCGACGTTAACATTGGTGCTCCGTGTGTGTTTTCAACCTTGATGCGGGTCATTGCATCACTATCTATTCAATAATAAAAATGTTTCCAGGGATTTTTGCTCAACAGCAGGGCTTTTGGTCTGTAAATCCCACCATGTACCTTGTCTCATACTGCCTCAAGGAGCTGCTAACCCACCTATGAGAATGTCATTAATATGTACTTCACTGGAGATTTAACATCAAATGAGGGTATAAATGCATTTAAGTGGTGATCGTCTTCAGTGTTAGTTCAGTGATATCTAAATTTAACTGAATATTAGCGGTATAAACCCCCTACATTACACATATTAAAAAAATACATATTAAAATTTCAAGTTAGCGAGAAGTTTGCATTTTCAAGATACAAGATTTTTTTGTATTTTTTTGTTTTACCTGAAAGCAGCACCAGCAGGGCAATACACCCACATATGAGAACAAATCTTCCTGCGCACAGAAAGAAACTACTGTATATACTTTATACACTTTCAGATTTTTAATATGTGCACAAATCTATACGCAGCAGATAAACACACATTCTTCAACAGAAAGAGCTTGGGGGCGGTGCCGATTCACCTTTGACCCTGTCAGAGCTCGATGAACGGGGCAACACCCTCCAGCCGAGAGCACTGAGGAAGAGGAGGAGGAGGATATGAATGGAGGAGGGACGGGGAATGAAGGATGTTTGCAGTGCTTGTGTATATCTTTATCAGGGCTGCTGTCTCGTTCTGTCTGTCTCCACCTATCAGTTTCATTCTTCACCCCTCGGTATCAGCCAAACTTGAATGATTTAAATTCAATCTGGGCTCCAAAACATCTGTCACTGCCTTATCTGTGGATAATGGAAAGATTTAGTGGCACTGAGAATTGTATGGAGTCGACTCCCCTCTGCTTTTCTCCATCGCCCCTTTCACTCCTCCCTTCCAGCTCCCATATAACATTCATTCTCAATACTCTTACGCAAAACACATACCATTCACATGAAGAAGCACACAGGCATGACAACATCCATACATGCATGAACATGCATACAACCCTTCTCTAAATCCTTCTCTATCTTTCGCTGTCATAAACACAGGAGACTCGACTCTCCAGGGATAGAGGGGCTGTTAGGAGGCTGTTGTACTGTTCCTTCCCAGCCCCTCATCTACCCCCTCATACCACTGGCTCCTGTCCTTCCTCTTTTTTTCCCCTCCCTTCCCCCGTCTTTCACTGCTCCTCATCCTTTTCCTCCTCTTCGCTCTCTTCCTTTTGGTTGCTTGGGCCACCAGCTGGGCTTGGCAGGATCCCAGGCTGCCCTGGGTTCTGCTCCACTAGCTTTTCCGCTCTGGCATGGCACCACAGGTTCATCATGCTGTTTGCATGTGTGTGTGTGTGTGTGTGTGTGTGTGTGTGTGTGTGTGTGTGTGTGTGTGTGTGTGTGTGTGTGTGTGTGTGTGTGTGTGAGAGAGAGAGAGAGAGAGAGAAAGAAAGAAAGAAAGAAAAATAGAGTTTAATCAGTGAGTACATCTTCCCCCTAAAGACATGTCAGTTATGTTTTAACAAATGCTATAATTAACCAGCAAATTTAACAGTAAAATTAACCTATGATGTTTCCATTTTAAGATAATTATTGTTAAGCTTCAGTCAAATTTACATTTTATTTAGAAAGCAGTGATTAATGCACGCTTTCACTGACAGATGAAATGAACAGAAGGATGATAGAAACTGCACTGCTACTCTAACAGGTAACCACCTGCTAGGCACATTATTTGTTCTATCATTATTATACACTTTATTTTCATTATACACAATATAAAGTAAATTATATTCAACACATACTTTTCTACCAACAGAATTTCCATTCAATCACTTATTACCACTGCAAGCCATCATAACAACAATAAATTTAAGCAAACTAAAATCAACAGAGAGATCACAATAACCTTTAAATGTCATAAGTCAAATACACACAAATGGCAGACACAGAAATGAATGTGTAGATGAAATAATGAAGTTTCTAATCATAAAGTTGCTTGTGTTTCAGAACCTATTTAAATTTAGTTTGTGAATTTACTGAGTTCAGTAATCGCATGCATTATAATAATGCCAAGTTGGAGTTTATGGAGAGCTGATGCAACTCTAGGTGCTGCAGGCTCTTGGTTACAAAAACGTCTAATGCTTAAACTCTCAGTGCAAATACACTGAGTTTTGATATTGGTTTTAGGAACTGAAGTACTGAGTAATTATTCTTTTGTTAATGTGTTCCAGTGTCTTAAAACCTGAACAGCTTTAAGCCCAAAAGGTACAGAGGTTCTATCTGTGCCATTGTCATAATGCAAAAGCATTTAAACCGTCAAGAGGCACTTAAACTGTCCACTGAAACAAAGAGAAAGAATTTGTCAGGGTGACACACACATTCAGCGACAAAGGAAACTCATAAAAATTAACACCTTTAAGCGATGAAGTGAGTCACCAAAAGTGTTAGAGAACAATAACATGCAGAGAAATTCATGCATATATCAGCTGTGAAGGGTATTGTGCTTTTTATCGCTGATATTTGAAGACCAATGCTTCAGTGTCAAATCTTAATCTAATAGGCTTGTTAGCATACGTGAACACAACAGTACACGGGGCCCCGGAGCTCTAGCAGTGTCCCATCCTGTTCAGAGGCCTCAGCAGAGTTTTAGCCTTCCCACTCTGCCCTTCAGTCGCTCTCAGCTCTCCACTTCCCGGCTTCGCTCATCCGTACGTGGAGAACCCTTGAAGCCAGGTGAAGAGTACATTGTTTCCACCTGTCTCTCCTCCCACTCACACTGCCAGCACAGCAACCAGGCTTCAGTTTGTTTACTCTGATAGCGCTCTGTTTTTCGGCACGTTATTCTCACCTCCTCTTTTTCCTCTCTCTGTCCGACTCGACACAGACGTGACAATGACGGTTGCATAAGAGTTCATGTGCAAATTAACGCTCATATTTCAGGCAAAAAGGTCTTTCAGTGTGTGTTTGAGAGAAAGTGTGTTTTTTTTCATGAACTACTGCTGTTTATCAAATAATTATGATACTAATAACCAGTTATTGTAGCCGACCAACATGGGATCATACTTTTGGATTCTAGCCATCTATTATAATGTACACTTACATTCTCCATTAGGAGTTGGATTTGAAGGATTCTTCAATAACTGCATGACATTGTATTAGGGAAGTGTGTTGGATTAGAACTGAGAGGCAGAGTTAGATTTGACTATAAGAACAACAAACACTCAAAGGTAGATCATTTAAATACAGAAGTACAGTAGAACTGAGTACAGAGGTGAATTGCAAAATGGGTAAAATTTGCTTAGAGATCGTATTTACAGTATATGGTTGTGCATAAGAAATCAATAGAAGTGAATCCCCAAAGGAACTTTGTGTTGGTAAATGCAAGTTATGCAAATGTACAGGATTTCAGTTCTGTTGCAACATGTTGATGGTCATATGAACTATGTTTTCAGGTCAAAAATGTCCAATTTCATCACAATTAATGCTATATTTTCATGTCACAAATGGCCAAGTTATATTTTAACTGAATTTACCTGAAAAACAAATATTCTATTCTTTTAGATTCCCCAGTTTTTCTTACAAGATTATATATTACATATCACATGTTTTATTTTTACAGGTTGCAATATGGAGTATGGTGCTGACCCATCCTGCTTATGTTATGCCAATACATACATTAAGAATGTCACACGTCACTTTTTAAATCAACAGTTTTCTAATAATAAGCATTTTTATAAAGAAATAACAATTCTATATTGTTATTTACTCTTTAGTATGATGATAAACTATACAATAAATAATTCTGATACTAGTTTTTGCACAAGGATCATTTCTGGAAACAGTGACATGGCTGCCGAGCATCAGTATGATGGGATCTGGAACAACCATGTCACATCCGTCCACTGCCACATTTTGTGTTTTTGTGTCAGCTGTTATTGTTGTAGATCCACAATACTAACATTTATGAATAAGAGGAGAATTAGCGATAGTAAGTATATAAGTTTATTACTAATAAAGTACTGGTACTGACCAGATCATCATGGGTAATGTCACGTCCGTCCACCAGCAAAAGTTTTCACATACATATGCTATTCAAAATCCAATATTTCTGAAAATATAGCTTCCAGTGTCAAATAATATCAGTAGTCTGTGCACAAATGTATTAGCATTATTTCAACACAGTTCTATGCATTTCTTTCAACTTTCTTTTTTTTTTTTGACAAAAATGGCCACTCATTTGACCCCCTAAGTAAATTTTAGCAGAAAACTGATTTTCTGAGGCACCTTTAACATACGGAATGTCATAAAATACATGATTTTGACCATGTGCAGTATATAATGCATAGGAGTTCATGCGCAAATGAATGTGCCTTTTCCATACTTTCACTACAGATTACATGTAATATGTAACATACTGCATCAGAATATTCTAAATCAGTGGTGGTGGTGGTGGTGGTGGGGGGTAGTCAAAGTCAAGGTTTATTTATATAGCACATTTGAAAACAGACACTACTGCCCCAAAGTGCTGTACATTCTCATGAAACAGAATATAATTTAAAAATAATAAATAGAATAGAACAATACTGGCACACGGTTCATGCATTGAAAATATTAAAACAATAAATATAAACACTAAAAACATGAGCAACATCATCGGAGGGTATTTGCAACTAAAAAGCTGAGAGGGGAGCGCTCAGTAACAAATGGTGCACATTAGCAACTACTGTTGTACACCATATTATACATCACTCACCCCCCACCCCCAAACACACACACACACACACACACGTAAAGACAACATGTAAGCTCTGACGTATAATAGAGGCACAAACTCCACCCCCACCCCTCCGCTTACAGATTGAGGTCCGTCATCTAATAGAGTCATATTGCCGGTCCCACATTTTCTAGGGGTTGGGGGAGGGGGGGGGCAGTAGGCTCATGATGCCGTTAACTTGAGAAACACTGTTCTAAATGATCAATGTACAGTAAGTTAAAGAGTCTGGATTGCTTCAGCATTGTGCTATTCTAGCATGTCTGATCGTGAATCAATGTTTCATTTACACAATACTACTTCCTAAAATCAGAGAGAATCCAGGAGTCACTCTGAATATTGAGAGTGAGATAATCTGAATCATCTGATTATTTCACCACACGGGCCTGCTATTATTTCACGAGATAAACAAGAAATGAATATAGACACTCAAACAGTACAGGCAACCTTGTGAATGTGGCTACTGTGGATTGACGTTTCACATTCCCTGTTTTTTAATTTAGAACAAGTGCACTCCAGACAGTGGAGAATAGATCTACTTAAGCAAACAGACAATGGAGACATTTAATCAGATGCACAAAGAAAAAAAAAAAAAAAAAAAAAAAAAAGATATGGCTATATTCTTCATCAGCTTCCCTCCTCTCAGAGTAATTTCCATTGGAGAGCCCATATCCATCTGCTCAGAACTCTGAATGCATATTAACACTTGCAATAGACATGTAGTCTATTTATGTATATAAACATAAAACCATTGTTACATTTGTATGTTAAAAAGAATCCACACCCAGTTTTTTCTTCAACTTTTATAATCCACACCATCAGTGAACAAAATCAAATCTGTAAACAAAGATGAAAACAACACCTTGTCAATTTACAGCTCCATAGCTGAACAATTTCTTTTCATTTAGTTTAGATGTGTATTTTGTTCGCCATTTTTACCTTGTTGTTTTTCACACAACATGGAATGGGTGGGAAAAGATAGTTACTTTTCTTCTGAACATGCATGTGTCCTCTGTGTGATGTGTGACAGTCTATCCTGACAACAACTTTTGACTTAGAGCGATTTCTTTATTGAGTGAAAAATACAAAAGGCAACCTCAGTTCCGTCAGTGTTGCCATGGTAACACAACACAACGCTCGTTGCAACATACACATAACATATCCACGTAACCAGAGGAACATCAGCTAAAAGCTCCACAAAATCAATTGTTGGACAACAGGACACAACTCAAACAACAAGCATTTAAATGGGTAAATATATAAAACAAAACAACAGATTGATGCAACAGACTTTGTGCTGCTAAGCTAACACTAAGCAGATCCAACAGCACAAGTATTATTTCTCTAAAACTCACTGAACAAGCCAAAGAAAAGTGAAAATAAAGGTCTCATTATGAAGGGATGAGGAATTTTGCCTTACCTTTGCTGTTTTCTGATTGTAACTTGGTTATATATGAATGAAGCTTCTACTATGAGCTAATCTATTTATTTTGTCACATTGAAATGACTCCATCTAGAAGCAAATGGCCCTAGGCTTATGGCAGTGTTTTTCAACCTTGTGTGGAACCCTGGAATTCAAATGAGGTTGCTTGAAATTTCTAGTAATTAAAAAAAAAAAAAAAAAATTACTGATAAAAAGATATATGGTGAGTTGAGAGACAATCCCAATACATAAGAGACATGACAAACTGTGAAGCTGAAACTGAAGCACTGTGGTACTGTTTATCTTTCAAATATTCATTGTGGTCAGTTTCAGATGCTGCAGCTCTTTCATAATTCATATTTTGAGTTATTGTTTGTTCAGTATTAATTGTCAGCCTTGTAAATCCAAGCTGAACTGACTGTACATATCCTGACCAAGGAAAATAAAGTTCTCACTTTGCGCAGTAATCTACACCTGGCTTTTCTACCTCCGTCCATAATAATATACATTATATAGACTAAATGTTATTTTAAAAATTAATGTTTATTTGCAACATAGTATAGCAAACTATTACATGATCAAAAATAAATTATTTTTAGCAAAAAAAAAAAAAAAAAAGGCTCTGTTTTGAATGTCTGGGGTCACCAGAAATTTGTAATGTTAAAATGGGGTTACAAGCCAAAAAAGGTTGGGAACCACTGGTTTAAGGGGTTAAAAAAGGTATTGTTTCCAAGCACTTAAGTATAGTCTGATCTATTTGATTTGCAACTGTCCATGAATAGAGTTACCCGTATTTTGTCTTCTAAACACATAATATCATTTCGTGTACTCCATTACTGCTGAACAGTGCATATAAATATAGACTAGTGATAAAAAGTTGACAGAGGCTCCATGTGTCAGTGAGCTTATACATCAGTCTAACTCACTTCCTGTTTCTGTGTGTGAGCTGTTGAGCAATAGTGTCGTTAGAGGCTGTGGTTTGAGTTTGATCCTCTGGTCTTGTGTAAACCTCAGCCCCTCTCTAAGCATCTGTTTCCTTTGGCCTGCGGGGTCAACGGACAGACACACAGGTTTATTCACAAACACACACACACACACACACACACACACACACACACACACACACACACACACACACTGGTATGAACGAGACCTCCACGTCTGACCAAGTGTTATGAGTCGGATGGGGCCTGTCTGTGAAGGTTCTGAAGGAAAGCTGGTAAAGAGGCTGTAAAAGGTGACCAAGCTGTTTTGAAATGCCACTCCTCAGATTATGTTCCATACGTATGTAACTGGAACCACAGAGAAGACAAGTTTCCTCGCTCTAACCTTTCTTTTCCGGCTCTTTTCTTTCCATCTCTACTCCCTTCTGTCCTCCTCTAATGATTTACTTTCTCCACATGTTTATGAAGAATTCTCTCCCTTTGCCTCACCAAGACATCTTTAAAACATGGCTTTTAAACCACCGGTATGGGACTGATTAGCTGTAGGGAGTAACACGAAACAGACATGCTCTATTCTGCTACAAAAATAAGCGTTCACTAGTTTCTCTCTAAAATGGTTGATCTTCAGTTTCAGAGGTGTAGAGGATAAGGGTTTGTCTCCTTTCTGTATCGACCTGGACCATTTTCATAGACATACTCCGAAATAATTGAATTTTTGATTCCAAGAAGGATCCATCTGATGATGCCGTATCCTCCTGAGACCCAGTAAATAAAAGTTCTGGGTTTTTTACATTACATAATTGCCTTGATTGGAAACCGCATGATGCCATAATTTTTCAGATATTTTTATTTTTATTCAATTAAATGTCCTTTGCAGTGGACAGTTGGTTTTTTGTTTGTTTGTTTCTTTTAAATAAAGCTGTGAAACTCTTGTCCACTACAGAGGACAAAAATGCATTGCTGGGTCTTAGGAGGATATATTGATATTCTACAACTATACCAGAACATGTCCTTTAGGGCTGGAAGATGAGCTTAGATGTGCAAGGGACAAATACACAAGCAACAAGTAAAAGGAGGAAAAAGAACATTGAGTGGCCTCCTACCTATTGATAGAAAAAAAAAAAACTTTTGGTAAATGGTCAAGGTTAAAACACTATAAAGTAGATACTGCATATATGGTTTAGAAATGTAACAGTGCATTTCTTGCAGCCTTTTTTTTTTATTGCTGTTGCCTAGGCAGCTGTTACCCTGAAAACCCCCTACGGGTCTTTAAGAAGTAGATAATACTCTCCATTTACTAAATTGAGGTGCATTTTCTTTGATTAATAGGTATTTTGCTTTAAGTGGAGGGAGATATTACAAGAAAATGGAAGAGAGAAACTAAGGTTATTACAGTATTACCAGAATGAAAACTGGTTGAAGCAAATCTGACTTTTATGAGCTAAAACATAAAAAAAGTAAATTTTTGGATATTTTTTTACCATTTACTTGACATCATTTTTGCTCCCAATTAAATTGTTCATTTGTGGCCCACTATAGTTTAATTATCCAAGAACAGCAAACTTTTAGATTCATCTGCCAGTTTTGTTTTGTGGTATTTAATTATCATCACAGGGCTTTTGCCACATAGTTGATAAATAGAACGTTGGCTGACTATGGCAAAACCCTTAACCTGATCTCATTCTAATGTGACATTTTAATCAGATTCTGCACAAGTCTGCATGAATGTGTTTATTATCATCATCATCATCATCATCATTGCTATTATAATCCGAGGGTTCGGTGTTGAGCACTGTGTCTCATGATTGCTTTTTTGTAGAAGCTTGTTTTATTCTGCCAAGAACACCATTCAGGACAAAACACTGACTAATTTTTTAGCACAGAAATATTAAAATTTGGCACCGTAAGTCTGCATTTGGCAGGTTCAGCGTTAGCTACAGTTCTACATTCACTGCTTTAATAGTGCATATTAGTTGGATGTTAGCTGCTGACCTGCTGTCTATAATGTCTGGACTTGGAGCGGCCTGGGGTCTTTAGCAGACATCGACACAGCCATAAGTCACATCTGTCAGACAAAAGGAAAATCAAAACCCTCTGTCACAGCATACACACACACACACACACACACACACACACACACACACACACACCTATCAGTGACCTAGAACAAGTTCTTCCCTGCTTATTTTTCTCATTCTCTGCTGAGTGTCTGGATGCTTGCCTGTGCATGTGAATGTCTGCCTGCATATCGGGCTGTTTGCACGTACGTTCACATTCGCGACCGGTACGGTGACCGTGGGAGACGTGTGTATGTGTGTGTGTGTTTGTGTGTATGTGTGTGCGTGCTCAGGCAGCTTTTGGGTTGTGTGTGTCTCTTCTCCACCAGTTCAGCACTAATGAGGCAGGTGACAGTGTGGGTCTGAGCGATGGAACAGAGTGTCAGCAGGCCTACTGACTACCGCCTGGCTCTGCATGACAACATGGTGGGAAGGACAAAGAAGGAAGGAAAGAAGGGACAATGGATGGAGAAAGAGAGGGATTAATTCTGTCTTTAAAGGCTGCTGGAAAGAAAGTTTGACCAGTACAGGCTATCCTATATTTGTATTATTATATTTTGCAGTGGATTAACTCCTTTTGGCTTATATTAAACCGTGCCTTTGTGTCATTGATGTAAAGGATCCTTAAGACAAACTGAAACATTTTGGGAAAAGATGTGATAATGCTATTTTCAGACAACATTGCACTATAGGTTTTCTTTTCTCTGATAAGTTTAGTTAAGTTTCATTTTGTTTATTTGAAAGGGGACAATGCAATTTCATAAAACACATGGTTACACATGGTTAAAAAAAAAAAAGCCAGAATTAGCCAGAAGGCTAGTTCTCATCTGTAGTCCCCTGGCCATGTTTTAAAAAGGCAGTAAAAAAAAACATTACAGGAGAAAGACATGGTTAGACACTTGATAGGGCACTAATGTAACAAATAACATACATAACAGACTGTTAAGGGAGCACAAAACACACAATACCTATACAATATAATACAAGATACATATTTGAACACTTACTATACAATTAAAAGAGAATAAGACATCAGAACATATCACGACAACATTTGATCACAACATCAAAACATTACAACAGGCTTGTCTTTTAGTGTTGGCAGCTGTAGGTGTTGATAAATACACTGGAAAAAATCTAAATCTTACGAAGTGTATTTTTCTCATTTCTAGTCAAAATATCTGATCACACTTAAAATAAGACATAATCACCTAAAGAGTAACTTTTCAGTGAGATAGAAGAACTTATTTTTAGACAAAAGAGCTTGAAAATCTTATTTCAAGAAATCTTACCAAGATAATTTTCACTTGTTCGATTGGCAGATTGTTTTTCTTGAATTAAGCAAAAAAAAAAAAAAAAAATCTTGAGTTTAGCAAAACAATATGCCAATAGAACAAGTGAAAATTATCTTGGTAAGATTTCTTGAAATAAGATTTTCAAGATCTATTGTCTAAAAATAAGTTCTTATATCCTCCTGAAACCCAGGAAAGTGAAGGTTTGGCTTTTTTTTACATTAAACAGTTGTCTTGATTAGAAACTGAATAATGCAACAGCTTTTTCAGATAAATTTTTAATGTAAATTTTATGTATTTATTTATTTATTTACTTTTTAATGGAATGTCTTTTGCAATGGACAGCATTTTTTAAGTTAAACCGTCACACTTTTGTCCCCTACAGAGGACAAAAAAGCATTGTTGGGTCACAGGAGGATATCTCACTGAAAAGTTACTCTTTAGGTGATTGTTTTATTTTAAGTGTGACGAGATATTTTGACTAGAAATGAGAAAAATACCCTTGGTAAGATTTTGATTTTTTCCAGTGTATGAGCACTCCCCTGAAATCCATCAGCAGAAAAGAATTTACAATTTAGCTTTTACTTATTATTATTCCAATTAAATAAAATCTGAATAAGAACAGGAAAACAGAAAATTGCCACCATGGAGGCAAAGCAAAAATATGCCTTATCTGAGTAATAAAAATAGTATATTTTATTGCCGGTAGAAAGTATGTGCAATAAAATATGTTCAATAAAGATGTGAAAAGAGAACTGGAGCCCTTTATTAGTGCTCTCTAGGCTGCCTTTGACCGGGAAAACTAAGAAAAGTTTGTAGATTTAGTTTATGGATGTTGAAATGAAAATAAACTATTACTATTATTAGTCGCCCATAATTCCTGTTTCTCAAAATGTGTTCTGCAGTGTAATGTAAGGCACTTTTTTATGATAATTGCTCCATTTCAAAATACAGAAAAACAGAAAAGTACTGCAAAAACACATCTAATCTAAACTTAAAGGTCCAATTACCAGCTTTTTGGAAGATTGAATAGCAATGCACAATTTCCCCTGTTCCTTTTCTTTGATATATCTGTAGGTGTTTCTCCAAGAACCGTATTTAGATGCTCATTGAACTATTTAATTTAAAATATTTGGGGTTGAGAGTAAAATGCAAAAAGTCTAACTTCTTTATCTGTTCCTCTCTTATCTCAACAACATGCTAAGTCACTACATTTAACTTTCCGGATAAGGAAGTACAAATTGTAGAATGGGAGAATAACTAGATGGATTGGCTGGAGTTTGATATGTTGCAATTGTACAGGAGGGATATTGATGATGTACGAGTCTTATCTATAAACAGACAGGTTTTAGTGCTGGAATGTTTTCTCACTGCCACTGTACACACAAATACACACACTATATCCACTAGTCCCTGCTCACACTCTCTGTTGGGTACCATCATTATCCTCATATCTATAAATATCAGACTCTCTTTTTTCCTGGCTTCCTTCCTCCCTTCTCTCCCTCCATCTCTGTTTGCTCTTTTTCTGGGTCACCTGCTTGGCTCAACCCTGACGGAGATATTCCAGCTGAGTTACATTCACAGTTTAGTGAGGAGAAGAGGAAGAATACACACACACACACACACATGCACACACATATATAGACACATACATTTTTGATGTGGTATTATTCCAAAAGATCCAATTCCACACTAAATAAATGATCATGTTCAATAAAAGCCAACATAAACTGTGGGGATTTCTACACAGAATCCTCTCCTTAAGATAAGGATGTATACCGGGTTTTGACCAATATATGACGACGCTTTAATCCTATTAACATGTTATTGTCCTCTGAGGATGTTGAGACAAATGAACATCAGTCTGCTTAAGGTGGTAAAACAGCTCATAAACCCCCTCCACCGTATACCTACATGATAATGAGGTAGGAAAGAGGCTCTGTTCAAATGGGTTTGTGATCTTACCACAACAAACAGTCCTAAAGCTGCAATAAGCAACGCAATCGACCTGGGATGCACAAGTGAGAAAAGTGTGCAGGATAAAACTTTATGAAGTTCTCTTATTTTTCAAATGAATGCAAATAATTGCAATGTAAATGGCTTTGGGGAAGAATAACAGTATGCTATACCCCACATTAAACAGACAGTTTATAATTTCTATTATTGGGGTCTCCAAATTAAAACAATATGAAAAGATGAAATTGATGATGTCAGTAAGAAAAACTGTGATCAGTCTTCTATCCACCCATTTTCCAGCTACAATTGGATAGAGGTGGGTCCAGTTCATTGCAGGGCTGATGTATCCAGACCAACAACCATTTACTCTCACATTCACACCTGCAGGTGATTTACATCAGATCTGCAGAGTCTGATACGATTCAGACAGAAATCATGTTTACCTATTGTTTTCAAGTTTTACTCACATTATATTTAGAGACATGCTGTATAGTCATGTTAACATTATATTAGATGAGAACTTAAACTTAAAATCACAAAACAACAAAAGTGAAGATAAAAAAGTTCAATGACTGTCAAACTTACTATTAATAAAACTGTTGTAAAAATGTACAACAGTCAGAGGGAGTCTAAGACAAACAAGTGGTGCCAGGCACAACAAACCCCACCCCTCGCACATATTGTAGCTTATTTTGGCATCCATCCAGCTGATGTCATCATGTCCATATGTGTGCTGATGTCAGCATATCAACTGCCTCAATATATGTGCCAAGTTTGAAGTAAATTGAAACAAAATTGATGTTTTAATAGACATTGGAAATTTCGCCCATTATAAGTAAATGGGAAAAGAAAAAATATTTTTAAAAATTCATAAAAGATTTGAACTTTGACCTACTTTTCCCAAAATGTAATCAGATCTATTCTTGGTAACTGGCAATCTATAAACTCAATTTGGTATGAATTCAATCAATAGTTTTGCTGCTAGAGTGTTAACAAACAAACAAAGAAACAAACCAAAAATAATGCCTCCCCTTCGGAGGGCGGGGTAATGAATAAAAAATCCTTAAAATCCTGCATAAAGTCTTAGACAGGCTAACATACTTGAAGAGCCTTCATCAGGGACATGAAACTACAATAAACGTGCTCAGTTCAAGACTCATGCAATTGTCATATAATGTATAATAACACAAAATAGAGGGCTGAACTCAGAGATGATTGGGCCTCAGTTTTGTGCTGCTTCTAATTGTTCAAATGTTGAGGACAAATTCAGAATATGTGTGAAATAAACTTGGCAAAGTGTTGTTTTGTCTTCATTTGAAAAATAATCTCCAAATCCATTATGCAGCAACATATAAAGCGATATGGTCTGTTGAGGGTTTGGCCCTAAAGTTTCTTAAGTTTCTTATATACAAAACAACACATTTTTTTGTAACTGTGCACAATAAAGTTGTTGTGTTGGAAAACCTAGTTCACACTCTGTGAAAAGCTTTCATGGGGGACTGTTTCTGCCCCTTCAGAGGTGTGAAAACCCTCTGATCACAAGTTAAAGGCAGAACAATAGAATTAACACTTGAAACTAAAAAAAGAGGAACAAAGGGAATATGTACTTCATATCCACCAGGGTCACAGTGGGCACAGGCTGCAGAGTCACAGCGCCGTTTTAATGGGGGATTATCCTGGATGGAGAGAGGGGACAGAGATGGAAGGGGAGATAGACAAGAGGTAAAAGACAACATCTGCAACCTGTAGCGTGTGTGTGAGTGTGTGTGTGTTTACCCACTTCATCACTTGTCTTTGGGATGCAAAGAGGAGCAGTGGGCAGACTGTCACATGCGTGTGCTTTGTGTCATGTCTGTTTCCTGTACTTCAGCTCTATTAGAGACTCAATAAGAGGATAGCGTCTACACAAAGCCACAATCAGCACAGCTTTGTCAGCTATTTTAAGGCCTTGTGCAACTGTCCTCCTTTTTCAACAGTATTTTGACCAGTGTCCAGCTTACACTTAGATGGTGAATTGGGACATTTAACAGACGTTCCCCTCCTCCCCCTCGGCATTTCCCTACACTGAATTACTATTATTTACAGTGATAATGACAAACACACATACATACACACAACCAAGCGTGGTTTTCTTGAGCATTTAGGAACCATAGAAGCAGAAGTGCAGACTGTGAACAGACAAGTCCTGTAACTGCTTTGGACCCCAAGCTGTTAGGGCCCCCTGAGTATTGACCAAGAGTCAGCACGACAATGAAATTATGTCAATCTGCAACAGTTTTGGCCTTTCATTCACATGACACCGGTGTTGTCGGTGCCCAGAAACGCTATTTTTTGAGAACGGGTCCCAGAGCAGAAAAATCTCACAAGGCCACCCTCGTATTGCCTTGTCAATAAGCGAAACGCCACTTTTTGGAAACAATGACACCATACCATGTGACCAGAAGAAGAAAACCCTGGATGCACCATCCGGTAACAACAATAACAACAACAACAACAACGGTGGATTACAGAGCTGTGTTCGTGCTGCAGGCGCAGCTGAGTATATTACCACTACTACCACAGCCGGTTCGTGGTATAGGCCACATAGGCGTTTGCTTAGGGCGCCAACCACTGGAGGGGCCAAAAAACTGGTACTACTGGTACCACTGGTAGGCCAAAAAAAAGTGAAGATAATAATAGTAATAATAATTATGGTAAATAAAGAAATACTAGTACTGATAACGTGATAGTGTCTCATTAACTGTCTTGAAAATAAAGAAATGAGAGAAAAAAAAAAAAAAAAAACGAAACAGCAACCCCCCCTGTAATTTCTGAGGTGAACTCTCCCAGATCTGGTGCTCACTGTGTGTGTGTGTGTGTGTGTGTGTGTGTGTGTGAGTGAGAGAGAGAGAGAGACAGGGCGGAGCTGAATGACTGCATCAGACAGGTGTTGAACGAAACATCCAGGTAAAGGTACAGAATTTATCACCATGAAAAGGCCATCCAAGGCCTTAGCTTCACAGTTTAGAAGAGGAGAAAAGAAGAGGAAGAAAAGTAATCCAATTATAGAGGTATGTAACCTTTTACAATGTTAAAAAACATTTGATGTTACTAGCTACAGCTAGCTGAACTGAAATGAAGCAAAGCTGGCTAATAATGGAACTGTAGATGATTAAGATATGAGATATCTGATCAGGGGAGGGTGACACAGTGGTGCAGTGGTTAACACTCGTGCCTCACAGCAAGAAGGTCCTGGGTTCAATTCCAACAGCAGTCAACAGGGGGTGGGACCTTTCTGTGTGGAGTTTGCATGTTCTTTCTGGGTACTCCGGCTTCCTCCCACCATCCAAAGACATGCACTGACAGGTTAATTGGTTAATCTAAATTGCCCATAGGTGTGAATATGAGAGTGATTGTTTGTCTCTATATGTTCAGCCCTGTGATGAACTGGTGACATGTCCAGGGTGTACCCCACCTTCGCCCATAAGTAGCTGGGATAGGCTCCAAGTGACCCCCGTGACCCTAGTGAGGATAAAGCGGGTTCAGAAAATGAATGAATGAATACCTGCTAAGGTGTCTGGTTTACTGCTGATGAACTAGTTTATGTATGTTTCTATCGGAGTTATATATGTTTCTATCGGTTTACTGCTGGTTGGCTGATTTATATATGCTTCTTTCTGGTTTATATGTGTTTCTATCTGGTTTACTGCTGGTTGGCTTGTATGTTTCTTATTATATGTTTCCTCTTTGTGCCCCCCGCCCCCATATATGTGTGTGTGTGTTGGGGGGGGCAAATTGATATCTTGTCTAGGTTGCCGAAATGGCTACAAATGGCCCTGACTACTACAACAAAACCTGGTAATGCTGTATCAACTCGGAGACCATATGCATACACAGATACACACATCAGATACTTTTAAATCCACCACAGTGTCCTGCTAGAAGGGTACCCCAGACCCTGCATTCTTCTGAGATTTTAGTGTATCCTGTGGCTCTGTCTGTGTTTGTGTACAGCACCACATATAGGTGTGGCATATGTATTACACCGTTTTGACCCAGTTTTCCCGTTTCCATCTGAACACTGATATTTCTTGAAACAATACATGAATGAACACAAAACTTTTAGTATCTGCAAAAGAAAAATACCACGAGCGGTGTCGTCTGAATGTAGCCCAATGCCGCCTTTCCACTATGTGGTACCAGCTTGACTTGACTCAACTCAACCTTTTTGCACTTCCATTACGTAACAGAGCCTGGAATCTGGTACCCGGTACTAGTTTTTTGGTATTTGCTTTGCCAAGGTTCCAAAACAGGAGAAGAGACACTAAAATGTGACATGTAAACACTGCAGACTGCTGACTGGTCAGAGAGTTGTCTCTGCGTCATTGTGCCATTAATGTGCGACCCACCACTTAAAAAAAAACAAATTCAGAACTTTACAGTAAATGTGCCGATAGGTTAATCCACATGACGACAGCCCACAAAAATACACCGTGGTCAGTCGAGGAGGTTCAGACATTTCTGTCCTTGGTGACTGACGAAAAAATTCAGCGTGAGCTTGATGCAACGAGCGAGTTTATCAGCAACTCTGAGCAGATGACAGAAGTTATGCGCCGTGTTGCTATGATGTCCAGATACTCTAAAGTCAGTAGTGTCCTGTAATGGAAACAGCCTCCAGGAATAGTATCTGGTACCCAAGTCAAGTCAAGTCAAGCCGGTTCCGTGTAGTGGAAATGTGACATAACTTTATCCCACAGCAAGGTCTCAAAATGGGCCAACTGCTGTAAATCCCTCCCCCTTAAACATCCAATGCAATTTTTACATTTCAGTAGGAAACCTTTGTAAAATGACCCCATGGTGATCCTGTAGAACAGTGTCAGCAGTGACGTACGTGGAAATATTGTAATATAGTTCTTGGACATAATCATCATGTTTATTACATTAAAGAATAATTAATTTAAAATTGCACCTGCATGTACCATTATGAGAAACAACATTAGCTGTGACTCCTGCCATAGCAGCATGTGCAAAGCAATAAGTAACTAAGTCAATAAGTACTAATAAGTAGATGGTAAGGCAGTGGTTCCCAACCTGTTTTTTGGCTCATGACCCCATTTTAATATCACAAATTTGTCACAACCCCAGACATTCAAAACAGAGCCTTTTTTTTTTTGGCTAAAATAATTTTTTTTTGATCATGTAACAGTTTGCTATACTATGTTGCAAATAAACATTAATTTTAGATGACATTTAGTCTGTATAATGTATATTATTATGGATGGAGGCAGAAAAGCCAGGTGTAGATTACTGCACAAAGCGAGAATTTTATTTTCCTTGGTCAGGATATGTACAGTCAGTCCAGCTTGGATTTACAAGGCTGACAATTAATACTGAACAAACATTGACTCAAACTATGAATTATGAAAGAGCTGCAGCATCTGAAACCGACCACAATGAACATTTGACAGATAAACAGTACCACGGTGCTTCAGTTTCAGCTTCACAGTTTGTCATGTCTTTTATGGATTGTGATTGTCTCTCTCAACTCACAATATATTTTTTATTAGTAATTTATTTTTTTATTTTTATCAATTACTAGAAATTTCAGGCGACCCCTTTTGAACTCCAGGCGACCCCACATGGGGTCCCGACCCCAAGGTGGGAAACTACTATGTTAAGGTGTCAATATGAACATCTCAATAAACATGGAGGATGCCTGTGTGTGTGAGTGTGAGTACATGTACCTGTTTGTATGGGTACATGTCAATAAAACTGAAACTGTCCTGGTTCCTGTCAGTTCCATCCTTGAAGCTGCCATATGTCTGTGAAAGTGGAGCAGCAAAACCAGTCGGTGGTTGAGGTGATCTGGGTTCCTGTTGTAGATGTCCAGGATTGAAAGAAGCCACTGTTTTGTTTTGTTTTGTTTTGTTTTTATGTTGATTTGCATTTGATTTAGCATAACATAGAATAGAGGCAAAATAAAATGATCTCAACATTCTGTATCAGCATTCAGGATGGTTTTCAAGTCACAGTATCATGCATCAACAGTTCTTGATATAGTAGTTGATAAAATTGCATCAAACGGTCCTTTCACTCCTTGGGCAGGTGTAAACATAGTAATTGCATTTGGGTTCTGATCAAAATGACCAGACCAAACAAACTCTAGAAATGGGTAATTTATATAGAGAAGGTGATCGGACTTATTTACCAAGTGAACTGCACAACTAAATACCTTCATCCTATATGAAATAAAGTCACTGAGCACAAAAAGACACACAGAAAGACCATAAGCGCTCTGCCTTATGCTGTTATATTACATGACTAAACACTGAAAATGTTATTTTAGACTATGACTGGTGATTGCACTCTTGGAAACTGATTACACTGTAGGTAAAAAAAAAAAAAAAAAAAAAAGGTGAAATCACAAAGTAACACTATTAAACTGTAGTGAAGGCTTTTATACTGTGATTTTGTCATCCTCCCAGAGTCAGGGTCATACCATTAAAACCAGCTGTGAGGGTGTACAGGAGGGAATTGTATTTCATCCATATTCTTACAGCTCTGTACTTAAGAACTGCCGCTTCTAAATTATTATTCATGACGACAAATACATTCAGAACAGGATTAGAATTGACTTGTGTTGTAGATGCAAGTCAGTACTGTATTTTTAGATATTCATACTCTTATTTAGATATTCTTATATACAGTTGCAATACACACTCAATAATATATATAACTGGAAACAAATCTAAAATGCAAAGTAAACAGTTCTGGTATCAAAATACTGAGTGAGGTTTTTACAGAATCGTCCTCCCTCTTGTCCTTCCTCTGTCTCACAGACCAAAGTTTACAGAAACGTCAGTGTTTTACGATTTGTGGCAGACAGTTATATACAGACAACTCGGATTTCAGCTTGATCCTTTCAAGGCGCTAATACCTGAGATCATGTTAGTTTCATTCCATGTCCACTGTGCGCCCCCCCCCCCCCCCCCCCCCCCCCCTTTTTTTTTTTTTTTTTTTTTTTTTTTATTGCTCAGACAAACAGGAGAGGACAGAAACCAGAGACAACAACTAGTGTCAGGCACAACAAACCCCGCCTCTTGCACGTATTGTCATTTATTTTGGCATGGATCCAGTTGATGTCATCATGTCTTTGCATGTGCTGATGTCAGCATATCAATATATACTGAACAACAAAAGAAACGCAAGTTTTGGTCGTTAATTTAGGCAAGAGTTCAGCTGTCCTGTTGAGTTGTCAACTGAGATACACATTACAATAAGTGAGTTGTAACCATTGGAGCGTGTGTTTGCAGGCAAACACGACCACAAGTGGTGTTGAGCATGTGTACAAAGTATTGGAGGTGCGGTACGTTTTGAGTGATATGGTAGTGGGAGCAACAAATGGGAGTGGCAATTCCCTTTGTTTATCCGGGGGCTATAAAAAGAAATGGTAAGATTCAAAAGTTACTGCGTTACCACGATGCCTCGTCTTAATGATAATCTGAGAGAACGTGCCATTGGTATGCTTGATGCTGGTTTAAAGGCTCGCAACGTTGCCAGACGTCTGCAAGTGCACGAGTCCACCATCAGTAGGCTGAGGACACGATTCCGTGACACAGGGACCACTCAGGACAGACCAAGATCCGGAAGACCACGTGTGACCACCCATAATCAGGATCGCCATATTCGCTTGGCCCATCTCCGTGACCATCAACTCAGTGCTACAAGGACAGCAAGAGAGACCCACTGTAAATTTCACAGCTGGATATGAATATCTCATATGAAACCAATATTCATAATAAAACTCCCATATAAACCAATACCGAAACATACTTGCGTTTCTTTTGTTGTTCAGTATATGTGCCAAGTTTGAAGCAAATTGAAACAAAATTGATGTTTTTATAGACATTCAAAATGTCGGCCATTATAAATAAATGGGAGGAAAAAACGATATTAAAAAATTAATACATTTGACTTTGACATTTGAATTAATTTGAGACATTTGAATTTTCATCCATTTTAAGTCAATGGGAAAAAAAGAGATTGTAAATTAATAACAAATTTGAACTTGGCCCTATGGTTCCCAAAATGGAATGACATCTATTCTGGGTCACTGGCAATCTATAAACCCAATTTGGTATGAATTTGACCAACAGTTTTGCTGCTAGAGTGTTAACAAACAAAGAAACAAATAAACAAAACGAACGAAAACCAATACCTCTTGCCTCCCCTTCAGGGGGCGGGGTAATTAATGACAGCTACACTCTGCACATTTTTTTTTTTTTTTTTGTTTTTTTTTTTCTCGTTTCATTCAGTTAAAGCACTGTGAGGGAACATACAGCTGCTGCACGTATTGTTTACGTGTTTTAACGGTCTGGAAAATTTAACATTGCAAAAATTCACAAGGTCTGCCTGAGGAGAACTGCATAATTAGGAATCCCATACTGTAAGCACACACGCACAATTTAAACACACAAGCAGAGTTTATATTGGAGAGACATGAAACTTAGTAAATTTCCTGCAGAAGTAACAATAATCTGCATCTGTTAAAGGCGGAGTTTTAAGGCTAAGTTTATAAACAAGCTACTAAATACAACAATGACATGATCAACTCTAACGATGATTGATCAAAAAGCTCTTGTGCATCTTCTGCAAAGTCAAGTTATTTAATGGGACCCAATGCTCCTTAACCCACAAAGACCCAGTGCTACTTTTGTGACACTTTCCAAATTATTTTGTTCTCTATATTTAACCTTTCTAAGTGGTTTATCACCATTTATTGTAGCATTATCTTCTGTGTTTTGCTTTTTTTGTTTTTTTTTTTTTTTTAAACTGGTATGTTCCTATATTTAATTTAGTGATCCTGTAGATGTTCATAAAAGCTCAGATCAAAACTGAGGGTTATTAAATCAAAAACAGAGAAAACGGAAGAAAAAGTGATGGTAAAGCTGCCCATTCTTCTTGGCAAATCACTTTCAGTTCCTTTAAGATTTTGGATTTTCTTGCATGAACTGCATGTTTCAGACCTCCCCAAAGTGGCTCAATGACATTGAGGTCAGGAGACTGAGATGGCCACACAGGTCAACTTGGCCTTGTGTTTTGGGTCATTGTCATGTTGGAACATCCAAGACTGAGTTGGTATGTAAACTAATGAACACAACTGTAGAAGGGATTTAGTTTTTAATTTGTCTGTGTGTTGTGCATATATTTATGCACATATTTCCTGTGTTTCTTTTTCATATTATTTTATATTTTATATTACCAACCCTGCAAAAAAAAAGCAAAGATAAAGGTTTCATTAGACTTTTACATAGTACTGTATATTACATTCTTTTTGGTTAAAATCCAGTGTATTTGTACAGTGCATCCTCTCTCAAGAGATCTGGCATGATTGCAGCATTACAGCTTAACTGGCCATAAACCATAAGAGTAGAAGTGGAAAAAAGTCATACTAAAGAAGTGGAATTTTCTCATTGTGATTCATCTGACTCTTGTTTTTACTGAAATGTCACTTTTAAAATATAGCACCAAGGTATGTTTTATGGCTCAGAGGCAAAAGGGCACAAGATCTGACATCCTCGCCATGACACACTGCACCTGTTATCCACCTTTTTATTGCTCTTAATTATCTTGTTGTTTATCATGACAGTGAGTCATCTTACAGCAGCAGAGGATTCTGTATACAGTACAAAGATAAGATGTAACCATATAAAGCACAGAGGGGGCGATGTGTGTTCTAGGGATCGACCAGTTTATAGGCCAGAGAATTTTATGGTTTTCTTTTTGGGAAAGAGGGCTGCATGGAGAGATCCAGATCTGGACCTAGACTCAGAAAGTGGAGATTTATGATGGGGCAGTGAGCCGAGGAACAGAACCAGGACACATTTGCAAATCTCCATGTCCACAAAAAAAAAAAAAAAAGAAAGAAAAAATCTACTAGAGAGGAGAGTTTAATCTACACCCACAGGAGGGAAGGATGGGAAAAGATGGACAGAAGAGTAGAAATAAAGACGCGTGTGAATTTGTGATGGATTCAATGGAGGAGGTGGCTATATTTCAAAGTGGATGTTTGGCAGTTCAGATGGAACACAGTTTTCCTTTCCAACACAAGATGAAAATGGACAGGAAGGGATGAAAGGATGAAACAGCAGGCAGCAGGGAGGGAACAGGAGCTGCTCAGGTGCATCAGCCCGGGGACAGACGAAAGGACTTTAAAAATCCTAACAAGTTTTAAAAAAATAAATTACACCTCACACCACACTGCATACATTACAGCTGAACACTGCACCCTAGATTCTTAAAATATAACGATCAACCTGATGACTTCTGAAAGATTACTTATATCAAAAGAAGTAATTATGTTGGATCTTTCTCTATGTATCTGTCTATTTCAGAAAAAGCTTGCATCAATCTGCTTCTAAGGTCGTATTTTTTCCAAGTGATTGAATTATAGTTCCTAATGTTGTTTTTTCTATAGCCTACTTCCTTTGATAGTTTCCTGAGTAATGGAGTGATGAAATGTGTTGCTAACTGGCTAAGTATAACAGAAATATTTCCAGTTGAGCTCTTATTCTTAACATACACATCAGAGGCGATTTCTCATAGACTGCAAGGGAAGCTTGGCTTCCCCTAAAATTACGAAAATTAAATGGTTAAATATGTATGGTTGTGTTGATGTTTCATTGACTACAAATGTGTTAGAACACGTTCATCTCAAAGACGAGTTCGTTCAGAATCAGCTTTTCACAAATCAACAGACTCGATGTTGTTCACTTCTCATACAGTACATTCCCGTTGCGCTGTTTTCTCATACGATCTCTGCTCAGTGCATTTGCCCGTAGACGCTCAGCGTCCATGCACTTCAATGGGACTGAGTGGAACAGTTTTTTTCATTGCCTCAAAACTGGACGGTAATTGGATAAATGCCACGATGTTGTCCCGCCGCTGGACACTCAGCATCTCTGGGGGTGAATGGAGCTGTGGGCGGAGCTCAGCCAGGCTGGACACAGGGCTTCCACGTGCTGATTGGAGGATCAGTCAAAAGGCTGAATCCCGTTTGATTGACAGCTATTTTGAGATCTACTCCTTCAATTGACACAGTTCAGTTTAACACTGTTGCGCATTCTACTGTGAAATCAAGAGAGAAACCACTACGAAATTACTAGTTCATTTCTTGCACTGTAAATAAAACACACTCATTGTACTTCCTTGTTTCAATTTAACATAATTTCAACGTTTTCTTGTTTACTTGGTACGATAAGGTCATTGACCATTTTCTTAAAAAGGAATGGAGGGCCGAATTTATGTTTAAATAACTTGACAATTTTTTTTTTATATAAGCCGACAATGAGCTTCCCCTCTCTGAAAGACGAGCAGCTGCCACTGAAACACAGGCCTATTTTTGCAGCTAACATAATTAAGCGTAATTAATATGCCTTTAACTGGTATAAATTTTGGTTGAAGAACTCAGAAAGCAATCTGGAGACCTTAAGATCTTTCTGTGGAGACTATTCTACATGGAATATTTTCTCAGCGATTCATCACCATTTATTATAATCCTTTGCATTTTGCTTTTTCAGTGAAAATCAGGTATTTTCGTATATTAAAGGTGGGATAGGAGATGTTTTCCTGGTGTATTTTTTACTGTACTGCTTAAAATCACCTTCACACCCCGATTGCAACCAATTAAATAAATGCTCTAACACAAAAATTCAAAATTGTAGTCACCTGTGGAGTGAACAGGACTGAAAAAACAGCATCCAATCATTTTAACTGGCCCATCAAAATGATTGAATGGTGATATGTCTATCAAACTCAACTGCCATTTTTCCCTCCCCCCTCTGCCAGAACAGTCCGGTACTCTGGAGGTGTGGCTTCAGGGGGAAGTCTGAAAAAAGGGGTTTGGACTTTTGAACTGTGTATTTTCAAAATGTAGCTTGCTTGAACCATTTTTCCAGGATCTCCTACTCTACTGTTAAATTTACTGATCATGTAGATGTTCATAAAAGCTCTGAGTTAATTCAAAGATTATTATATCAAAACAGAGAAAACTGAAGAAAAAGTGTACTGTGGAGACCTATAGCTTTTTTGTATTTGGTTGTATTGAGCGTACGGGCCAGACTAAGAGCAGTTCAGAAGCCCTTATGAAAATAAAACAACTTAAGAACAAGACATCGCCCAGTGTGGCGCAGCCGGGGCCCCACCCTGGAGCCAGGACCGGGGTTGGGGCTCGAATGCGAGCGCCTGGTGGCCGGGCCTATTCCCACGGGGTCCGGCCAGGCCCAGCCCAAAGGAGTGACGTGGGCCCAGCCTGAAGGAACGACGTGGGCCCGCCCTCCGGTGGACTCACCACCCACCGAGGGAATTGTAGGGGCTTGGTGCCATGTGGATTGGGTGGCAGTCAACGGCAGGGGCCCAACAACCCGATCCCTGGACGCAGAGTCGAGCTCTTGGGACCGCATGGTTCGCATTGCCGGCAGTAAGTCAGACCTGTTCCAGGTGCATGTTGGACTCCGGCAGGGCTGCCCTTTGTCACTGGTTCTGTTCATAATTTTTATGGACAGAATTTCTAGGCGCAGCCAGGGGCCAGAGGGGGTCCGGTTTTGGGACCACAGGATTTCATCTCTGCTTTTTGCAGATGACGTTGTCCTGTTGGCCTCATCGAACCTGGACCTTCAGCGTGCCCTGGGGCGGTTTGCAGCCGAGTGTGAAGTGAGAGGGATGAGGATCAGCACCTCCAAATCCGAGGCCATGGTTCTCGACCGGAAAAAGATCGTTTGCCCTCTCCGGGTCGGTGGAGAGTCTTTGCTCCAATTGGAGGAGTTTAAGTATCTTGGGGTCTTTTTCATGAGAGAGGGAAGGATGGAGCATGAGACTGACAGATGCAGCGTCTGCAGTGATGCAGTCGTTGTATTGGTAAGTTGTGGTGAAGAAGGAGCTGAGTCGAGAGGCGAAGCTCTCAATGTACCGGTCAGTCTACGTTCCTACCCTCACCTATGGTCATGAGCTTTGGGTCATGACTGAAAGGACAAGATCCCGGATACAAGCGGTCGAAATGAGTTTCCTCCGCAGGGTGGCTGGGCGCACCCTTAGGGATAGGGTGAGGAGCTCAGTCACCAGGGAGGAGCTCGGAGTAGAGCCACTGCTCCTCCACATCAAGAGGGGCCAGCTGAGGTGGCTCGGGCATCTGTTTCAGATGCCTCCTGGACGCCTTCCTGGGGAGGTGTTCCGGGCATGTCCCGCCGGGAGGAGACCTCGGGGAAAACCCAGGACACGTTGGAGAGACTATGTCTCTCAGCTGGCCTGGGAACGCCGCGGGGTCCCCCCCGGAAGAGCTGGAGGAGGTGTCTGGGGAGAGGGAAGTCTGGGCATCCCTGCTTAGACTGTTACCCCTGCGACCGGGTCCTGGAAGAAGCGGAAGATAATGGATGGATGGATACAATAAATCTCATTTTGTCTGAATAAAAGAGTTGAAGACATGTTAAGCACAAAGGGAGGTCACACTAAATACTACCACTTTGGTTTATAGAAGCGTTTTTTTTTTCCCCTGAAACTTCTGTTTTTCCTGCTCTACATATGTCCCATAGATCCAAATTGGATCTTAATACAGAGACTGGTAAATGCATATGTTTGGTCATTAGAACTTTACTAAATCAACAAACCTAACATTAGCCAAAGACACAGTACTGCATGTATTAACAGAACATAAAAACAAGTGTTTACAACCGCTGTAAAAACACAGTCTCTGAACGCCCAAAAAAGAAACTTTTAATGTCACTGAAAAGCAAAGAAAATGCAATTTAGGTGAATTATTTAATGTATTGATCAGATTAGTGGTCCAAAAATTAAACATTTCATATCAGTAGATCTTTTTTGTTGCTTGTGGCTCTTCAGGTGTTTTAGGGTCAACAAATATAAAACACAAATGGAAAAAACAATATAAATATATAATAAATCACAACTTTCTCTCTTATATTAGCTGAACTGTCAAAATTGTAATCAGTCAAGTAGTTGTTCCAATATCTACAAACATATAGTGCTGGTTAAAACAGTATATTACTCTACAGGACTGGGCTTGGAGCGTTCCTGAATATTGCACCTTAGTCCAAAACAGCTGCTATTTATCAACCAAACAATTGAAGCCCATCAGGTTGTCAGTGGCTAAACAATGAATGCTGAACACTCTCAACCTAGTGGTTACCTAACAAGCTATTTGGATCATTCCACTCTCTACCCTCATTAAATATTGGCACAATTATGTGTCTAAAAGTAACAATCACACACTTTTTTATGTGCTAACCATTAAATCAAACAATTTTTTGATTATTAATTATGCATTTAATCAAATTAGACCCAGTTAACTGATCAAGAGGTATTCTGGGAAAGGTGTAAATGAGAGATAGAAGTATATAAGGTTTATTTTGCAGGTATGCCCATTTATTTATTACCCCACCCCCCGAAGAGGAGGCAAGGGGTATTGTTTTTGGTTCAGTTTGTTTGTTTCTTTGTTTGTTAACACTCTAGCAGCAAAACTATTGGTTGAATTCATACCAAATTGGGTTTATAGATTGCCAGTGACCCAGAATAGATGTCATTACATTTTGGGAAAAGTAGGTCAAAGTTCAAATTTTTTATTAATTTACAATCTCTTTTTTTCCCATTGATTTATAATGGGCGAAATTACAAATGTCTATAAAAACATCAATTTTGTTTCAGTTTACTTCACATTTGGCACATATATAGAGGCAATTGATATGCTGACATCAGCACACGCATAGACATGATGACATCAGCTGGATCGATGCCAAAATAAGCTACAATATGTACGAGGGGTGGGGTTTGTTGTGCCATCCACTACTTGTTTATTTATTTGTTTGTTTGTTTTGTCTTCTTTGGCTTGTAAAAGTCATTCATGTGTTTGGGTTCATTGTCTCATGTTACAATTTGGGCTGTCAAAATTAATGCATTAATGTGTTTTAATCCCTCATCATGATTAATCTGATTAAAAATTTTATCCCAATTGCAGCGCAGAATGACTCTAAACGTCTCTTCCAACACATCTGGGGCAGTTTGTCCAAGTAGAGTTATTGTTGTGCATGTGCAAATGGGCAGATGATCCAGCAGAACCAACCCATAAAAATGGAAGATGCTAAACAGCACGTCAGCCCTCTGGATGGAAATACGAGGACAAAAAAAACAAAGACGGAACAGTCAACTGACAGAAAGTATTATACACACTCTGCAGAAAGGAGCTTTCTTTTCACCGAAGCACTTCCAGCTTCAAATACCACATTAACTCGACCCATACATTAGTTGGGGATTCTGCTAGCACGTCGGCTAAAAAGTCAATTAGCTTGCGACAAACATGTCAAAGTGAATATTCCCTTCTTTGTTGAGTCTGTTTGCTCATGCAAAATGAAACCCAATTAATATAGATTAAAAATGAATGATATTTAATCTTGATTAATTTAAATTAATCCACAGCAACCATGTGATTAATCTGATTAAAAATTTTAATCATTTGACAGCAGTAGTTGCAATACAAATTTATGTTCTTTGGGACTATGAGAGACCATAAATGCTGCCATTAGATGCTGTTACGTTCTACACAACTTGTCATTTGACCAGAATTGAGTTTTTACACTCGATCTTTGGTGGTGTAGCTCTCATGATGAAAGATGACCGTTCAGTGAAACTGCCCGATACATAAATGAGTTATCTGTCAGTCCAAGCGACTTAGAAGAAACTGGACATAAAGGACCAATTCATCTTATTTTACTTTAGCCCAGATAAAGGAAACCAAATTACAGCACTGAACAAAGCCTAACAGATGCTTTTTGGCAACTATCTGTGAAGCGGTAATCAGTATTTCCCCCTTTTTACACCAAAAAGTCTTACATATGCTCAAAGAAGTGAATAGGGTGGGGAACAGAAATAAAGATGTATGAGAGATGAGATAAGTGGGTACATAGTCCAGAATCATTATTTGCAGTGTACTTGGATACGTTTTCTCTCTAACATCTTATAAAAATTGCCAGACTGGGCTCAATTTAGACTTTCCTTTTGAAAATCATGATGAGAAAAAACACGTCTTTCTGATTTCCCATCATATAACTACAGAACTGTTGATATGGCTTTAATTCAGTGAGGAAAACAAGTGGTCTTTCTAATAAGAAAACAATGTGCATGTGGATAGGGCAGAATAAGAATGTCTGATTAATAGAGGGAATTCAGTAATACTTCATATGCGTAATAATAACTGTTAAAAGCATATTCATGAGAATTTTAAGGTGCATAATAATGGATTTATTAAATTAAATACCAAATACGCAAAACTTTCATTCAGTTTAGAGGCAATAGCTGCAACAATTATAGTTAATTGTCAGTAAGTGTATAGTTAAGTGCCCGTAAATACATTTTAAAATATCCATTGATCTTAATTACACAAGAGGCTTAGTAGACTTTCCACAATTACATATTCAATACTCAGTAAATGTGTTGGTAATTGTGCACATAATTGTTGGAAAACCACATGACTTTGATTAACATCTTAATAAATATGTTAGAATCATATATGTAGTTGAAGAAACAGAGACAGAATGAAAGTGAGTGAGGAGTGTGAATGCTCTTAATTAGGAGAGTGACAAAATGTTGATATGGCAAACTATTAATCTTACAATGGATTATCGATGCACTCTCGCCACATATCGTTTGTTAAATTATTATTATTATTATTATTATTATTATTATTATTATTATTATTATTAAAATATAGCTGCTATAAACTTCTTTCACTTTCACTTCACTTCCTCCTCAGTGGGTCAAGTCACCGTTTTACATGTCCTCCAGGGGGCGCTCCTCATGCAAGTGGCAGAAGAAGAAAAACCACACAACAGCGCTAATACAGTGGACTGGAGTGGTGAACTTAAACTGAAAGATGCACCAGCATCGTTTGAATCCAAAGTGTGGACTCACTTTGGTTTTTCTAGTGTGGATGGGACAAAGCTGGATAAGGATTTGTTGAACCGCATTATGTAATAAATTCCCATTATGTAATAAAAGTTCAAAATGTAATAAGAATGTCACGTCATCTTGTAATAAAGCTGCATTATGTAATAAACGGACGCATTTTTTAATAAACTACGTCAACGCATTATGTAGTAAATTTTTTCACATTATGTAGTAAGTTATTACAAATTAAGAAATTTATTACAAAATGCACTTGACACATTTTATTTAAAAAAAAAAAGTAATAACATGGTTCATTATGTAATAACAATCCAAATTAATATAATTTCAGAGCAATTTAGAAGAAATTAGTTACAGGAGTTACAGGTAATGTAATCAGAACTTTAACCACACAGTTTAAAGATTAATTTAGCACATTACATTTTCCTGAAAATAAAAATGTGTCAAGTGCATTTTGTAATAAATTTCTCAAATTGTAATAACTTACTACATAATGCGAAAAAAAAATTTACTACATAATGCATTGAGGTAGTTTATTACAAAATGCGTCAGTTTATTACATAATACGGCTTTATTACAAGATGACATGACATTCTTATTACATTTTGAACTTTTATTACATAATGGGAATTTATTACATAATGCGGCTCAAAAGGACTTTGCAGTATGTACGAACTGTCTCACAAAAATACGATACAGGGGCGGCACGACAAATATGCACACGTGAGAAACATGAGAGGTCATGTTTTCTGAATGAGTTTAAAATGAGACTGATCTCATGAAGCGTCATTGTATGTCATACTGGGGCTGTAAACATGATAAATTCATGGGGCTCAACATTTCTAGGGGGCCCATAAAGCAGTGGAAGGGGCCCAGTGGATATAGGTTAGAAGTTGTGAAAATTCCGTGTCAGCTCTAACATACAACAGATGTATTGAAGCCAGGAGTTGGACGTTCAAAGCGTGTTAAGTTTCACTTTCGGTTTACAGCAGTTACGGTAGTTACGGGATGCTCCTCCACATATACACCCCTAAACACACAGATATATCATAGTTTACTAAGAGCAATTTATCGATATTCACAGTATTGCCATATCGAGATATTATCCTTATCGTGAGCCATGTAATGAGTATCATATTGTATTGTGAGGTACCCTGAGATTCCCAGTCCTACTCTTAATAACAATTTTCTGCAGATGCCAATGACACCGGACCAGCGTGATGCTAGAGGCGTGACATTGTAGTGTAGAGTTTTGTTTGTAAATTTTGTTCTTCTTTTTCATCTTTTTGTGAATTAGATGCTATCTTTTCTGTTTCATTTGCATGATTTTAGTCAGCCCAAAAGCCATGTAATGCTTTTGTGGCTCTGGACCACTTATGCATCTGATATTTACTAATCTTGCTACATCTAAACATCGATAAACATTCACCAAGTGATTGAATGCTGCTTGCAAAGACCATCTTGTAGTATGTATGCAAGCAAATGTCTGGATGTCAAATGGTCAATGCGTAGGTAGTGACTGTGATTCACATGTGTGGTGGTTGGGGTGAGTGGGTTATGGCGTCTTGTTACAAAGGTCTATGACAGCAAGTTAAGCAGCAGTCAGACCAGCCATCAGCATTGAGAGCCTCTTTACTGTTGCACTCTCCTCAAACTGCCACCTCCAATCACACTGATGCTGTCCTTAACTTACTGATTCTGCCTAATCAGGAGTGGGTTTGACTAATCAGGAGTGGGTTTCTTTCTATAGTACATTCTGCAAACTCTTTTTCATGTTCGGTTGCTGCCTCTTTCCCTTTTGTTCTGTTCATTTGCATTTCGAAACAGCTCTGTAAACCTCTGTAAGGCTCCAGCTGTGTCTGTTCTTGTTCGCCAGGAAAAGTCATGTGTAGTTTCCCCAACACGGTCAAGAACTCTAATAAGTTGTTGGAAGAACATGATCCTGCTTTAACTAATCACTCCTCACCTCTGTCTGACCCTTGTGTTGAACAATTTGAAAGAAATCACAGTGGAATGGAAACAAAATTAGAAAAATTTGAGATAGAGAGATTTGGAGGAGGGCCTTCTGAAAAACAGAGATCAGACAGTAAATGAGTGGCACATGTTTGTTTTTTTTCCTGCAGATATGTTACATGAATCAGTGAATTCATCTCCAAACTAGGTGGCTTTCGGCAAGCTCTCTGCAGATCCACACCATGTCATCTACACGGAAAATTCAAGAGTCCATGATAAAGGCAAATGAAAAGAGGTAATATAAAAAATCAACATAATCATGTGCATAATCACAACGCTGGCACTATGCTCTCAGCTTGAGCTCATAACAGCGATATGAGATTGGAGTTTATTGCATTAATCATGTAAACGTTGCTCTTGTGATTAAAGCAGAACTACTGTTTATTGCTTGTAATTGTATTCGGGTCGGGCTACGCTCCCAGGAATTTCACACACAGCATTAATATTTGATGAACTGACTCTGGATCAGGCATGAGAAGCCAGTTCCCCTTTTATGTTGATCTAGGCCCGCGGTATTGGAGCTGACCTCAGAGCAGCCCCCATTTCTCTCCACAACACAGAAACACATTTGAATATCTACGTCAAAATTGTTAGCTCACAATATTCTTTTCATTTTCCCCCTCTATTTTTATCTGCAAATCCAATATGGGGCATAAAAGCACGCATAGAGAATACCGAGCATATGATTGCTCACGCTTATGTGGGGGGAAGGGAGAGAAGGCAAAGTGCAGAGGAAGAACAAGAGGGGAAGAGACAAGGTCTTTCTTTTTACTTGTAAAAGCTCTTAAAAGCACCACTTTTATCATGTGATACTGATGGACTTTAAAAACAAAGTGAGGTATAGGAAGACAGAGGAGAGTCTGTCTTTGAAGGAGGAGACAGACTCTTCACCTTCTTCTCATGACCTCACTTACCAAAACAGAGACAGGCCTAAACACGAACAAACACGATTTTTTTCCCCCTTGTTCTCTCTGTGTTATCTCTTCTGTCATGTCTCTGAATGTCTTTCCTGTTGATTTAAAGAGCAACACAAGCTTATTTTGCTATTCTATAAATGCTATTGGAGGGGGTTAAAAAGCCTCTGGTAGATCCCTGTAAATGTTTGGAGGATATAAACATCAAAAGGTTCAGATGACTGACTCCAGCTCAATGCATGTGTGAAACATCCAACAGTCTCTCACTCCCTTTGCACTTTCATAGAATGTCAGATGTAGTCCACACTGTAGGGGTAAAAAGCTTTGTGGAATATTTCTCAAATGCTTGGTAAACACATGTAAAGGCTTGGGGAAAACTTCCTCCCGACAATCTGGCAGCGGCGGCATCCTGGAAATTTTGACAGACTTTATGAAATCCGTGTTTTGCAAATGCAGCCGTGCAGAGGCATGCTGACGTCTCCCTGATTCCTTCACGTGTCACCTTGTTTGACTTGTGAACACACACAACATGTGTGACAAGTAAAAAAAAAAAAATGCTGTTTATGCAATCTGTCACCGGAGGGAGTATTGACAGTATGGTGATGTAATTATGCAGGACTCGCTGGACGCAAAAGCTGAGTTTGTGTTTTTCTTTTTCTTTTTTTTTCTCCACGGAGCACTGACCCGGAGGATACTGACAGCTCGGCTTTGGACTCCATTCCGTCCCAGCCTCCCCCTCCTCCTTTTCACCCTCCCTCTTCCCTGATGTATACTACAGCCTGTAGCAGTCCCACCCCCATACATACCAGTACCAGCCCCTCCTTTCATCGTTTTCTGTGCTCATGTTAGTCAAACAGCTGATACTGCTCATAGATCTTCACATTTTATTACAACCTATTCTTAGCGTGCCTCATATTTGATAGAGTTGCTTTTAATTATATTGCCCCCAGGAATTTGTCTATATTCCAGCAACACTTTTTTAATTTCCCCTTTCATAAGCGTGACACATTTCATAGAGGCTTTTTGATATATCACACCAGACAGTGTTTATTTAGAAGTATTAGTCCATCAACCTGGAAAAAACTTCTCAATTTTCAAACCCAGTGTGATAAAACAGTTGAATACATTATAATGCATAAGAAAATAGATATAATCTAAACAATATTTATGTAGTATCAACACCTTGATGAATACATTTAAACCAATTTGTGCATACACATTAACACTAAGCGCACGAATGAAATCTCACTTTAATATAATTTTAACTCACTTGGTGCTAATCTGAGAAATATAAAGAGCCACATGAAGCTGGTTTTGTGCTTATTTCTTAGAGGTTTTCATGTTGAGACTCAGTATTTCTAAACAGCACCTTGTGTTGCACACCATTGCACTGTTGGAGAAGCAAAAATAAACACTGAAGAACTTAAGAGGAAGTTGTAAGCTGATTTTAGATAAAGTTAGTAAATAGGACAGTAGGATCCCAGCACCAAGACAAGCGAGCACATACAATTCGTCCTTGGTGCAACTTTAATAACTATGTTTTACCATCTTATTAATGTTGTAATGTTTTTGTTTTAATTGTTAGTTGGATGTAACATGGGTAGTTAAAAATGCATTCAAAGATAAATTGTGAACACCAAAAAGGACTTTGTGATTAAACTGTTTACGTTTAATGGCTCATACATAAAACAAGGTTTTGTTCTTTAAGGTTTCTTCAAAACAAATCTGCAGACTATTAGAAACAATACTAAGAAGTGAAACATGTCTTAACTGATTTGGTCTGATGTGTACTAGTTACGTAATGCACTATGGGTAATAGTATCTGTGACGTAATTACTGCCCTAACCTGTAGGGTGAAACCATTATTACAACAGTGGAATATTCTCAGGTTGCAATTTATTTCCCATATAATTGAGTTTGTACTGAGCTTAAAAGAAATGTGGGATCCAAGTCAAGAACCTGACTATTAAGTTCCTCTGTTTGCTCAAATGGTGTCCCATCTAAGACATGGATGGACTACTTATTAAGTGAAAAAGATAATATCTAATGCTAAATATGGTTTTATTTAGCAGAAGTTTATTAGAAGAAAACTGTTTAGAGTGACATCAAAATCAGCCTCTAAGGTATACTGCATACAAGAGGTGTAAGCATGGAAATATAAATCACAGTATCATCTGCATATAATTGAATGAGATGATCAAAAATGATCATTAATGAAAAAAAAAAAAAAAAAAAACAGTGATGGCCTCAGATTTGACTGTTGTAGGTATGTACTGTAACAACTGGAGGTATAGGTATAAGTGCCGTAACAACTGCAACAGGCTTGAAAATGAAAGTAAACTTAACTTTGTACGTCCGACTCCTGGCTTCTACGCCTTTCTTTTACTGCAGAGCTTACACAAAATTTTCACAACTTCTAACCTATATATCCACTGGGCCCACTGGAAATGCTGGACCCCATTAATTTGTCATGTTTAGCCCCCATTTATGGTGCCCCAGCTAACAATACTAAGTCATTTGTTTCAGTCCTCATTCTGGTCTCATCCATTTTTTGGACCCTCCAGTGTTTTGGTGGTACATCTAAACATTTCCTCAGAGCTCATGTCTAGAAAACTTTGATGTCTGCCAGGTCAGCTTTAACTGACAGGTCTGTGTGACAGTTTGGTTACCTGCCCGGTTGGATTAGTGTAGTTTCTGTTTATTTAATAAAACACTTTTTTTTTTCCTGACAGATAGCTCCAACGTAGTTATGTTCATTTGATTACACTAACAAGATTGTGAACTGACTTCAATGGTTCAATGGTGCCCCCCCCCCCCCCCGAAAATGTGAAGTAAAAATTAACCAACCTTAATGAAAGCAACATAGTCCACAGCATTACCTACTGAGCTATACACCAGTCGTGCTGCTAGCCTATTTGCTATCTCCTTGTCCTCATTCTTTCCGGGATGTGACATTTACTCCTGTGGGTGGTGCTCGTGCACAAATTTTTGTGTACCGAACACAGTCAGTGACTGAGTTATCAAACATCGGCTGGTGTCTAACTGGTGTATGTAGATACATTTGACTGCATTTACTGGCTGTCAGACATGGGTCAACATCTTGTGAATCGTTACAGTGTTTTGTTTGACAGATCGCCAAGTATTCTACATGCAAACACCCGTTTTCCTGTATGAACCACTAGTAGGCCTACTACGAAATAGAATAAACATATGCTACTACTACAGCTAAGCCTCAGGGTTAGTTTTATGTTTTAGTTGTATGTTAATAAACAGTTTCCAAAAAGAGAGAATTTGCTTGCAGACGTCTAGTTAAGATTAAAGTGTATATTGTGTTGTGCAATATGACTTTAATGCACAGTATGCTCTGTAAACAAAGCAAGGAAGGAATATGACAGTATATATATATATATATATATATATATATATATATATATATATATATATATATATATATATATATATATACCACCAACACCCCCGCATTTTTTCTGGATCCACCACTGGACTTTGTTAATGGTTAGCATTTAGCATTAGCTCATTTATGACTCCTCACAGATGGTGCTGACCTTTTACATTCAAACAGCTCAACCTCTTTTGTCCATATGTAGTCACTTCTGGGACCAAAAAGCAACGATTGCAAATTGCTGCCCTCAGTACGGCAGTTCAGAAAAACCATGGCTGATATCACGGTTCCTCTGTCTACTAATTACACAGAGGAACGATAGCAACCTCCATTGCTATGGAGATAACTACAGTATACTTCAAATGTTTTCTATACAGTCATTAATGGAAGTCAGTCTATATGATGTGATCATTTACTGGTATAAAGGAGTCTAAAAATAAAACCTTTGACTTGATCACTTTTACCAGGTGTAATACAGCATAAAGGTTTTTCATTTCAGGTAATAAAAAACCCTTTGCATATAAAACCTATACTCATTTATTTTAAGTTATCCATTTGTTCACCATAGTGTGTTTACAGTTTGAACTGTATGAAACACTGCAGAGAGGATGGAGAAGAGGAGGAGGGGTGTAGCGCTGAAGGCAACTCAGAAGATTCCTTAGCAATGAGAAACAGATGATGGTGTTGTTTCTGTTACACTGTCCGTGTACACGTCTGCGTGTCTGTGTGAGTGTGTTCTCTCAAAACTTTATTACTAACATATTTGGGTGACCGAGGTTGCAGTCCGCTGTACTTTGGCAGCATGATGACACGATACTCAAAGGTTGTCCTTTTTGCAGACGGATTTGTTTTTCTGAGTCTCTCCTTCCCTCCTTCCCTCATCTGCCCGTCCCTCCAACCATTCCTCCTTCCCTCTCGCTCAGCCCTGCAGCGGGCTACATAGAGGTGAGTGTGTGTGGGATGGCGTTGCTGTGGGACTGACAGGGAAACAACGATTTTCTTCGGCCAGTAAAACCAGCTCATGGTTGTCAAGAGTGGTACTGAGTGTTATGAAACAATATCTTGGCAGGTTGTTTTCTCTCCCACCCACTGGATAGAAGCAAGAAGTCATAGTCTATAAACCACACATCCAGAGATGATGACATCCCTGGCTCTCATTAATGCTGTTAGCTTTGTTAGGAGTTTGTTTTTAGCTCCAGTCTGCAACCTCCAACTCCATTACAAGCTTGCTGAAGATGTATATTTGTCGGGTTTAGCCATTTTTCTCTCAGATCACTGAAACCCAAATGATAAAAAAGTAAGCTGTTATGCTAATAAAGAGGCTGTAGAGGAAAAAATTCCTTCCTTGTTTCTTAGTGTAAAATGAACGAAACAAAATTCCCTTAATCAAAAATGAGGACAATTTGTATTTGCTCTCGCATCATCTAGTCCTTTGCTTACCGTGTTACTGTAAATGGAAATGACATGGAATAGTGAGTACACCTCAGTATGTGCTGACAAAAACAACAGACCCACACTCAGTTCAACAATGTCAGCATCACAATCATAATTTGTTCAGGTCATGTTTTTTTCTTTTGAACCTGCACAACCAAAATTTACTGAAGACAACTTAAAGGTGCCCTGCCACACATATTTCATTACTTTTGTGCTAATGTCTGAAGTTCTATCATGGACTCTGTAACATTTTTTGTGGAAAAAATGCCTTGGTTACCAAGTTTCAGGCCATTCTAATGTGGTATAGAAAGCCTGCTGGAAGACTCAGCTCGATTTGCACCACTCCTCATGAATATTCAACATGCTAATTGGCTTGACTCTGATTGGCTAACAGTTAGCCAAGTAGAGCCTCGCTTTTCTTTAGACATGCCGCGATAGTACTGTTCCAGGTTTCAACAGCCACCTTATTGCGAAGCCTCTGCTGAACTCGCCAAAGTTGATGAAGTCACTCTCTTCAAAATGTGAGGAACAGAGAGTTAATTTGGAATTATTAGGATTGAGGAGATGACGTAATAACCAGCGTCCCTGCCCCATTTCGCCATTTTGCACTTACAGGTGCTTACAGTCCCATAACAGTGCGTTCATTGTTTTTGTAAATTGTCTGAAAAATCCGATCGAAAATGCCTTGGAGACACTGTTTCCTGTTATTCTTGCGATTGACACAGCAAATGTAGAGACCCAGAGGTAGGTCATTTTGGGTTTCCGACTAGTTTAATGCATTTATAATTCCCACACACTAACCCAGCGAACACACTAACCAGGCCATAACTAGACTAGAATCCAACCCCAGTCACTCAACCCCCAGATACATGGAACAAGAATGTAGGGAGGAAACAAAAACATAAACCATAAATCTATTGACTATGAAACAATGTTGATAGCATTTCACCATGACTACCTCAGTCATCCGGCTTGTAGATCACCAAACCTTGAACTCAGCCACAGCAAAACTGTTCATAGCTTTTGAATTCTTATGCTGTGTCGTAACTTATGCCGAAAATGCGATAGATAACTAACTGCATGTAGGTACGGAGTGGCAGAGTCCAGATCCCTGCACCAGTCAGACACCGGTGAACATCGGTAGCTCAAGGTATATATCCTTCATATCTGATCTTCTCCAATACCTTTGCTTAGCAGTCACGTTGAGCTTCTCCTGATAGAGACCCCTTGCTTTCGCCGCCACCTTATCCATTTTTTTTCTTAAAACTTGATTCATACAGCTCTTTCCTGTATGTCTGTGCTTTGCTGTTGCCCATAGCAACCGATAGCTTGTAAGTTCAAAATGGCTCAGCCTCCGAGATATGTCACGTGATATGACATAATAGTGTTGTGGCATTGTTCCAAAAATAAACTGAAGCTATTTGATTCTCAACTCTGGGTTCTTGGGCAACATGTGCATTGTTGAAGTTCTGTTCGTGCATAGTGCAAAAGAACATTGATATTCAGCCATCCTTGCTGTATACGAAAACTGTTACAGAGCTAGACAAATTCTGTGGGCGTGGTCTCACCTGGGTGAGCTCATAAAGAGTAATGAGCTCAGGCATTAACACGTCACACTGACCAGCTTTAATAATTGGCCTGATTTCTCCACTTATGTGGCAATAGCAGACAGAGGAGGTAGCAGTTCATTTTCATATTCACTACATAACACAAACACTTATGGAACTAACATATTTTGATTCTGGATTCAGGATTCTGTTGGGTTTCTGTAAATTGGCTTAGAGTCTGCTTTTGACCAACTCTATATATAAAGTGTCATGAGATAACTTTTTTGTTGCGATCTGGTGCTATATAAATAAAATTTGATTGATTGAGTGATTTAATTGGTTCTCCCCTGTAAGTCCCTTTGGAAAAAAGCGTCTGCCAAATGCATAAACATAAACATATTTCAAAAAATACAAATAAAAACAGTTTTGTGAGGCACGGCAGTTTTAAAAGAGCAAGTACGTTTCTATTCGTCAATACATCTACTTGTGTTAGTCATTCATGTATCCCTTTTTGCTCAATGGATAATCAGAAACTGAGGAAGTTTATGAAACTTGTAAAGCATGTACTGTGTCTTCTATTACACTACAGCTCTGAATCACTTTGGATACAATTAGTCTTTTTTTTTTTTTTTTGGTAACTAAACACCAAAAAGATCTTGATTTTCCACTTGTAGTCTAAATCTTCAGATCTTCTAATTTTAACTTCACCAGAAAGTTGTGATTTTGTTGTGACAATTTACTGAATTTACCAGAAATTTTATGGATTAGATTCTTTCATGAGAAATTTTTACTTGAGATCTCAGTCCTCAGAGGATTGTCATCTCAAAACACAGAAGAACAAAGATGAAAATTATTTATTAATTAATAGAGGGGAAAAAAAAGACCAAAAAAATTTAGGAATTACTTTTTGCTCGCAAATTCACCTCTGCTTCACTGTTTCCCCCTGTATCTCTCTGTTTCTCCAAATCTTAGGTTTTTGAGGCTTCAGTGATACTGACTGAATGTTTAATGATGTCAAAGTGCAACAGATTAGAGGGATCGGCTTGTGATGTCTTATCTTTGAGTTTTGTGTATTTAAATCTGAAAAGTACTGATGATCAATCTGCTTTATTACATTTCCATATATCCTTATTATCCCGCATTCCCAGAGTGTAACAGTTACTGAACACACAGTATTAATGACCATCACATCCTGCTTGATCTGCTTTTAATGAAGTTACTGTTGCTGCGCTGTGTGAAGAAATGCGCACAGTCTCTTTTGGAATTCAACACACCGTGACACACATCCAACTGTGACACCAAACAAACCATCAATACTAATGTTTTTGCAAAGTTCCGGATATGTTCAGTGACATGTAACACAATGTTTACAGTCACACATTAATTATTTCCTCCGCCAATGAACGGTGGAGGTTATGTTTTCATCAGGGTTTGTTTGTCTGTTTGTCTGTTTGCAAGATATCTCAAAAAGGATGGATGGATGGATTTTGATGAAATTTTCAGGAAATATTTATACTGGCACGAGGAACAAATGATCAAATTTTGGTGGTGATTGGGGTGTGTGTGTGTGACTGATCTGCCTTGGCGGAGGTCTGTGCTCTCTGAGTGCTATTTTACTTAAATACATGTTTCTGACCTGGATGAATACCAGTCAAAGCTGGAGCCCATTTTGATGGATGATTTGTTTGATGTGTTATAGATGTGAAATACCATAAAAGCATTACAGTTGATTTGTGATTGTGATGGACTCTATATGTACATGTCTCTGCCTATTAAAGATATGCAATTTGATGGTTTTTGCAATCACTGCACTTTTCATTATGGACCAATCAGTGTGCTGAAATGCCAAGAAACATCAGAAATACTAGAACAGTAAATTGCACTCTTTTTCAGCCTGTTTGTGTCAGCATCTCCTCCGTGCAAAATATGTTATGAATAGTTTCTTAAAACAGCAAATTGCTGGTTTAAATTCTGTGAAATTCCATGAGCACCGAGCTGTGCACCATTCTTTGTGGATCTGGCCCTAAATAAACCAGTTAGACCTGCTTTAACTTTGTCACTGTTTCTTTGTATTCTTACCATTTATCCTTGCTCAATCATCTTCACTCTGACACATACATGCACACACAACATGTTTGCGTCAGACACACATAAATATCACGGCGCCACTCTGCCACAGAATGATGTATGAGCCTTTGACTTTATCACTGTGCCATCTTGAACTCAAAAGAGTAAAATACACATTCACACAGACACACACCTTTATTTCTGACCCTTCACCCCTCCCACTAGGGTCACATACTCTGAGTTGATGTTTCATCAAGCTATTGAACAACCCGCCATCCTACCTTTGGCTAGCCCCGTAGCAGCCTGGGAAATGGAGTGTGCCAATTTTTTTTATATATGTGTGTGTGTGTAAATAAATAAATAAATATATACAGGGTGGGGAAGTAAAATTTACAATATTTTGAGGCAGGGATTGAAAGACAGTGTATGACCAATTAGTTTATTGAAAGTCACGAGAATTTATTTGCCACAAGAAAATTTACATAATAGAAAATGTTTTTATTCTACAGGGGTTGGACAAAATAATGGAAACACCTTAAAAAATCAACAAAATATAATTTGATATGGTGTAGGTCCGCCTTTTGCGGCAATTACAGCCTCAATTCTCCGAGGTATTGATTCATACAACTTGTGAATTGTTTCCAAAGGAATTTTAAGCCATTCTTCAGTTAGAATACCCTCCAATTCTTTTAGAGACGATGGCGGTGGAAATCGACGTCTTACTTGAATCTCTAAAACTGACCATAAACGCTCAATAATGTTGAGGTCTGGGGACTGTGCTGGCCATACGAGATGCTCAACTTCATTAGAATGTTCCTCATGCCATTCTTTAACAATTCTAGCTGTATGGATTGGGGCATTATCATCTTGAGGTGAAGGTGTTTCCATTATTTTGTCCAACCCCTGTATATGTATGTATATATATATATATATATATATATATATATATATATATATATATATATATATATATATATATATATATATATATATAAACTGTATATGCCACCAAAAGGTAGACAGGTGCAGGATAGGCAGTTATTGGTGACCAAGCCCTAGAGGCAGAGGTCCACAGATGTGGCTGGAGATTGTTTCCTCTTTCCGGACTTTAATTGGCTGCCGCTATAACTGACCTCTGACCTTCTTGCACAAATGACCACTGCACCTGAGACAAAGAGAGATTTCCCATCAGGTATTGTTTAGTGGAAGGATTTTCATGAACTGATGATTTATGTTATTGGATCAACAGGAAGGTCATAGCAAAGAAAAATGTTTTTACAACCACTGACATATATAATATTTATTGCTCTATTTCCTTTCATAATGGCTGAATATGCAGTGCTTTGTGATTTAAGAAGAGGGGTTAATGAAAATGTATGGGGCTGATATTGGCCCTCTATGAAATATAAAATGTAGGACTATTCAGACACTGATATGCATCACTAACAAAGCAAATAACATCACTTAAAGCTATAACAACATACAATATATACAAAATGCTAGACCTAGATGTACAGTCATATATTATTTTTTGACTGTTTCTCAAATGTTGGCAACAGTTGTCAAAATTTCATAAATCAGTAATTTTATTCAGTTTAACTATGCATTTCATTTAGTAACTTGTAACTGTTATCATATCCCCTTTAATAAGATCACATTTAACAATATTTGCAACTACTCCATTAAGCTGAGATGGCACAATGTCAATGTATGTCAATAAATTGTAATGCATCACTTTGTACACGTTTTCTGTCTTTGTCACATTAGATTGATTTTCATTGTGTTCAAGTGTTGAAAATACTTCCCATGATCCCATTTTTTTTTCTTTTTTAAAATATTAGCAGAACCAGTAGGGTCTTTTAGTTTGCATTGGTATTTATTGATTATTTATTGTTGATTATTTAAAAGCATTTATTCGTACTTGCTTTCAATAATCCTGTATTTGTGCACTGATTTATTTATGTTTGTCACATTGCACTTTGGATGTGGGCTGATGTCTGTGGTAAGCTGCAAATGAATTGTCCGTATGGGATAAATAAAGTTTTCTGAGTCTGAATTCTATTTTGCAACATCACTTATAAATACTTTTTGTTGAAGTTTTGTAGTTTTAGTGCCCAGCTGCTAAAGTTCACATACTATTTGTCTACATTGTAACAATAGGTCTAGTGAGGGTCAAATTTTTAGTTTTAGAGCAGAATTCATAAATGTTGAGTATGTATATGTGATATTCTGTAAACTGCCGGGATTGCACACACATTTTTTAACAGTTCTGTTTAGAAATTCAAGTGAAAAGTCCACCAGTTCCTAATGTTATCAGCTTGTAAATAACACACAAGATATATGGCTGAGCTCCCAGCTACTGCTAACAACCAGCACACAGGCAAGATTACATGATGACACGACATGCAACATCCAGTGTACAGTATACACAAATCTTTTACTGTATACAGAACAGCAGCTCAGATAGAGCATGGGTATTTCATGTCATGTTTCCACCTCTCTTCTATGTTTATTCACTAGGTCAACTTTTGGAGCAGCTCATGTGAGATACACATGTGCAGTGTTTATATGAAGTATTCATCCCCTTGGAGGTTTTCCTCTTTTGTTGTTTTCAAAATTGGACTCATGGTCAGTGTAATTTGACAAGAATTACCAAAACCTCTGTAATGTCAAAGTAAAAATTAAGTTCTATAATGTAACATCAATCTATTAAAAAATCTATGTTGTAAAATGAGTGACTGCATAAATATTAACCTCCTTTAAGTATTCTTCTTTGTAATCTGGTCCACTTCTGTCATGATGCACAGGGATCAGACATCATCTGTTGTTTTCCAAGTCCAACCACAAGTTCTCTATTGGGTTGAGATCTGGGCTTAGACTCGGACGCTCCAGAACGTTGACCTTTTTATGTTTACACCATTTCCCCAAAGCTGTAGTTCTTCTACAGACATTGTTCTTCAGGATGTCCTTATATTTTGTTTTGTACATTTACAAGTCTCACTGCATCTGCTACACAGAACTATGTTTGTGGTGGTGGGCAGTGTTTAGTTTCTATTTGGTCTCATTAAGCCAAAGAACTTTCTTCCAGTTGACCATGGAGTCTCCTTCATGCCTTTAGGTCACAGGTGTCAAACATGTGGCCCAGGGGCCAAATCTGGCCCACCAAAGGTTCCATTCCGGCCCACAGGATGAAAGAGCAAAAATGAACCTGAACACTCAAGGTTGTCAAAATCATTTTGGTTCAGGTTCCACATACAGACCAATGTGATCTCAAGTAAAAATAACAAGACAATAGCCCCATAAAAAATGACGACAAATTCTCTTTATAAAAAATTATGTGGAAAAAATGTAAGTGAAAAAAATAATGTTACACTGTGAAAATATTTACATTTACCAAACTATTCTTTCACAATAAAATGCCAATAAGTACATAAATAAAAACAAAGATGAACAACCAAATGTGCAATTTTAACAATATTCTGCCTGTTATTAAATGCTTTATGGATTTATGGATCCACTGTGATCTGTAGTGGTGTTGTTAATTAGAGATGTAATATTGTAGAAATTGTTCAAATTTTAGTTCCAAACTCCAAAATTTTAATAATATTCTGCCTGTTACCAAATGTTTATGTAACACTGTGTGGAATGTACATGTTTAAATAATATAGTCGAGGCATAATATTGTTAAAATTGCACTCATTTTTCAAATGAAACTTCTGTTTTTTCAGGTAATTCACATCTTTTTTGTAAAATGTAAATATTTTTATAATTTAATTGGGGTTTTTTTGTACTAAAACAAAAAGAAAAACTAAAATTTGTCATTATTTATAGGTTATTAAGTCATTATTTTACTGGTCTGGCCCGCTTGAGATCAAATTGGGCTAAATATGGCCCCTGAACCAAAATGAGTTTGACACCCCTGCTTTAGGTGAACCCTCGCTGAGATTTATTCAACAGCGGCCTCTTTGCCCCTCTTCCATGAAGCTTTGACTGTTGAAGTACTAGACAACAGGTGTTGTCTGTACAGTCAGTCCCATCTCGGCTGCTGAACCTTTGAACTCCTTCAGAGTACTCACAGGTGTGTTTGTGTCCTCCCACTAGTCATCGTCACTCAGTTTGTGACATCCCGCTCTACACGTGTGTCATGTTCCTTCCATTTCTTGATGGATTTAACTGAATTCCATTGTATAATAAATGACTCTGACTGTTTTTTGTGTCAATCCCTGACTTATACTTTTCAATAACCTTTTCTCTGAGCTGCTTGTAGTGTTCTCTTGAATTCGTGGTGTAATTGTAACCAGGAACTGATTAACCAGTGACTGGATGTTTCAGACACAGGTATCTTTAAATTCCATTAACTTGAGACACATTCACTGTAATCCGGTGATCTCTATTACTGACAACTGCTGTAGTAGTGATAAAAACAGTCCAAATCACTTACTATCGACTCTGTCAACATGCTACCACACTATTCCAATGGGTTTTCCTCACAGTACTGCAATGCTGTGCAAGCAAAAGGCCTCTGACATAAACATATTTCTATTAATGTCACCATCTAAAACATCTAAAAACAAAAGACTGGCACTGTATAGTGTTGTTCTGAGGCATGTCATGAAAAAGAACGACCAAGAGGGATAGAGAGAGAGGGGGAGGAAGGGTGGTGGATGAGAGAAGCAAGAGAGAAATCTGTTTGAGACAGGAAAGCGACATATAGTGAGAAGGAACAACAGCCGACCTCACAGAGCTGCTAGTGTTAATATTCTGTGTGCAGACAAAAATGAAAAGAAAAAAAATATGTCTTTGTTGGTTGACTCGCCTTCTTTTTTGAATATATGAAAATAAACTTTAGAACCCCCACCCCATGAACAACATCTTCATTCTGATTACATCCACAGTGTATTACAAAAATATATATGTAGGTTATTTTTATTATTATAAATTACAAAAAAATGAGGATTTATCTGTACATGTCTGGAAAAGCAAAGCTTCCTGTTTTGTCTCAGTTTTGTGAAAACAGAGGCATTTGAAACTACAGAATACTGTTTCGAAAATATTGGTAATGTTACTTTAGGCCATATTCTAAAAATCTTGATATTAGTAACTGCCTTGAAAACCCCATGTCAAAGCCTGGTTTAGACCCTCTGTGACTGGTTGTGTTATTTTATTCATGATATGAGTGAATCAGTGTGGTGCATAATGCTTTTTAAGCTATTCACACAGAGAAAAGAGATGGAGAGGAAATTGGGTGAACGGCATGAAACAGAGATGCAGGGATAGAGAGGGGTTAGAAAGAAAGGGAGGGAGAGACAGTGAAAACAGAGGAGGAAATGAGACAGGAAGAATAAAGATACTGGATTTATGCAGGAAACAATGAGGCCACCTCTCCAAAGAGGAAGTGAGAGTGAGGGTACTTCCTGTTAAAGTGTGCTCACCGCTTTCATGACCACCCATAAATGTAACAAAACAGAACATAACACATGAGAGAGAACAGCATGATCTCTGAAAACCAAGCAGGACTTTCAGTGCAGGGTTTTGATGATATTCAGAGGTGCAAACTTTGTGTTCCATGATGATGTTTCAGACTTTCCAGCAATTGCAGCAGGTGACAGAAGTGACAGACTGATTTCTGCCACCTCCAGCAAAACCTGTTCTCGTCAGGTAACCTGTGAAAATCACAATTTTCATTAAGAGCTCATTTTTGTCATCTTGATATGTTGTTTTTTTATGCATCAATATCAGCTGCCAGCAGTGCAGACCTGTAAAAGCACATTTTGGAGAGTAAAGAAAGCCACCATGAGCAGAAGCTACTGCTTGAATGGTAATGAGAGGTAATAAATGACTGTTTAGTGATAAAGAGGGCTGCTGTAGATAGTTAACATAGTAAAAAAACAAACAAACAAGTGTTCAGAGAACGCAAACCTCCGCCAAGCACCCCGAATGGTGTGCATGTGTGGATCAACTCTTTCTTTTTAAATTAAACAGTTTCAAGGTTGTTGCATACAGCAGAAAAAGTTGCAGCTTGGTACCAGTCGTGTGTGTCAAATTATATTAAACTCTGATCAATATTTGTTGAGTTATAATGAAAAATGTGTCGTAAATGGGATTTTCAATGTTAAATTGAAATGTCCACAGAGTCCACATTCCACAGTGGATGTGGACAATTTTGTGCCAGATACAAAATATTGTTATAAGCTACGGGTGTATCAAATTGGAGGCTAATCGGAGTCGTTTTGAATTTTTTATGAATTTTTGAAAATTGCTCAATGATGAGAGATAGGAAAATTTGACATTTTGTGACCTTGGTGTGACCTTGAACTATGGCCTACTTGGCCCAAAATTTAATGGGTTGGTCCCCGGGCCTAGGCCTATCTGTGGGTAAAATTTGGTAAAGATGGTTGTAATAGTTTTCCCGTAAAGTTGCTAACAAACAAACAAACCAACACGCAAACAAACACACAAAGCAAAGTGGTCACAATACCTCCTGGCAGAGGGAAAAAAAAACAACAACCCAGAATCCTTTCCATTAAACTTTCAGATATACAGTACAACTGGCGTAAACTGAGTAACTGTACAGAACAAAGCACACGAATCAGCACCTTAGGGACCAGACTGAGGCTTCAGTTGCTGCTCCTGAAATTTAAGTTATCTTTGCTATTAGGGTTTATTTAAGCTGTATAAAACGTGGAGAATTTGAGGTAATCAGTTCAAAGGTAATTGTATTTATTTTTCCTTTATTTAACCAAGAAAGCCTGACTGAGATAAATGAGCTCTCTTTTAAGAGTGCACTTATAGCTGTGCATGCAGCATCAATATGAAACAGTTTAAGAATGAAATTAAACCAGTCATTACATGAAATTATAGATTATACAAATGATGGGATGGTTATAAAATTCACAAACAAAACCACATGTTGTATAATGTAAAAGCATCTTCAGTCAATCGAGTATTTTAGCAGGACTCCTTTGTGTTTTTGTTACAGCTTTGATAGTGAAGATGATACCAATTCACCAGTTTAATTCAGTTAAAACACCTGTGTTTTAACGGTGTAGCTGCTATTGATAGAATTTTTGGGTCCTTCCTTGTCCATGTGTTGGAGCTACGTTCACACTACAGGCAAAAGTGGCCCAAATCTGACTTTTTTAACCTGCAGTGTGAACGCGGCCTAAGTTGTTGCATTGAAACAAGTTCTACAAACTGATATGAGCAATAACAGTGTTTTATTGATTAGCACCCTGAAGCCCTGTTCAAATCAACGATTCACAAAGAGACAAAAGCTGTTTGAAAATGTCGTAAGTTGCAGTGGTGTGACCCAGACTTAGAAGACTGATGGTCACCGGGGATTTAGTTTATCCACCAGTCAAATGCTAGTTTTGTTGTCATTATCCATTCCTGTCTCATTAGTCCATGTATGTGCTGCTGAGTAGAAATGACACCAACTGCTCTAAACAACAAGTAAATAACTCTCTGGCTTAATTTGTATTTTAACACCAATTATATCTAAGGCTGGGTGATAAAACAGTAATGATATACAATGATATAACTTTTCCTCAATAGAAATATGAGACATGCTCCATACAATTCCGACAGAATTCATACGTCCATGTTTTGACAGACATAAGAACAGCCAATCATAATTAAGCAGCACTGCACCAAACCAGTCACGTTAGAGCCACCTTAAGGTAGGTTGACGCACACAGCACAGGTGTAAGAGCAGCCGCAGCACATGCACTAATGTTTAGGCTGCAGAGGAAGGTAATGAGTGTTCCCTCGGGAGAAAATACGAGCGAGAACTCGGGCGACCGGGTTACTGAAAAGTATGGTGCGAACTGTCTCAGTTCCAGCATACAACAGAGGTATACAAGCCAGGAGTTGGACGGTCAAAGCATGTTGTTTCACTTATGGTTTATATGCCAGTTATGGCACAGAGGTATGCACTGCTTGACAGACGGGGTGGGGGTGGGGGGGGGATAAAGCGGGGGGAATAATTCATAACAGCATAGGGGGACTTCTCCGTAAGTACCGCAACATATGCATTTCTCTCTCTCTCTCACTACTTGCTTTTCCATTGACAATTGTGCAAATATAACTTGCACATAAAAATTTACCTAATGTAAAAACGACAATTTCGCCAAAAGTCTCATTTTTCAATTAAAAGTTTTTGCGCTGGCAAGAGTGGTTTTTCGGGTGTAGCGCAAATGGTATATCACACAAAACTGCAATGGAAAGACCTTTTTTTGCAACTGATGTCAGGTAAATCAGAAAACTGGATGTTGACATACATTACAAGAAGCGAAGAAGAAGAAGAAGAAGAAACATGTTGTGGTATGTGTGGACACACCAGGAAACCCGACCATTTTTTAATTTAGTAGGAGATAGAGGGGTAATATATAATAATAATGAATATATCCATAAAACAACACCATATTTACGTTCGTCGCTATGTTTATGGAATGACTTCTTGTGTCATCTCACGATAATAAATAAACAAATCATCGCATTTGTGATTTAATTGATTTATATCATGATACTTATCGATATCGTCTGATATGAAAAAAAAATGAGCGTGATATGATTTTTTTCCGTATCGCCCAGCCCTAATTATATTCATCGACAGAAAAATACTGAAACACCAACAGAAGTACAGAGTGTACAAAAACCTTTTACTACTGCACAATTTCATCTCCATGCATTGGTCTGAACTGGTTTGGTGTCAGAACTTTGCAGAACGGAGTACACTGGTCCTTTTATTGTGAATGTTTCATCTGAACTAGGATTTACAGACAACAGGAAACAAGACACAAAACACAACAGATAACATGCATGGCTAATGTTAGGTAGAAAGGGTGAGCATAAAAACCACTCAGTTAATCTTGGAAAGCCTCATTTTTCAGGTTTTTGACCCAAATGACAAAGTAGTTTCTGCCCAGGACCACAAAACAAACACATAAAAAAAAATTAATTGTTTTAACATCTACATTTTATGTTGACTCTTCATTTGTTAAAACAATGCTGAATAAACACACTTTGCTGTCTAATTTACATTTGATGTTAGCTCCTCAGCCCATTTTCCTCCCAGTCCTACGATTGATGAAGGTAGATTCAGAATTATCTGCTTTAACTTGTAAGCATATGATTACAACATAGGAACTTGTGTGCTCTAAATTCCTGCTGTTCAAGTGTTAAATTGTCAGATTAATTAATTTCATCCTGACCCTTCAAGTGGACAACAACAACTGGCTAACTTCTGAGATGATACGAAGGAAAAGTCACTAGCTTGGTTTTAGAAATGGGTGTCATAGCCCCTGTTCTTTATTATTGATGTTTGTCCTCACTGGCCCCTCTCCATCTCACTTTACCCACAGTGTTCCCTCACCCCTAACTCCCTCTCTCACCCTTGGCCCCGACTCTCCCCTTCCCTCCATAACCTGCCTCCTGCCCTGTTCAGGTTATGATTACCTATCGATCACCAGTTCACACAATCGTTTGGTCAATGCTCTAATTGCGTTTTCTTTCTGTGTGGGCAACACCGGGAGGGGATCGATCATCAGCTAATGAGAGATGTTGGGTGGAGGAGGGCGTGAGGCAAAAAGCCAGGTCTTCTAGAAGACGGCTACACTGTATTAGTCCTCCTCCTCCTCCTCCTAAATGGCCTTGTTGCTATCATTCCTGCATCTCAGCTTCATTATAACCCACACAGTATTGACCTTAAGTCAGACCTATCAATATCTGCTCACACATGTGAGTATTTATGTGGACGGTCCAGAACTATGTGGCTTTTCTGTAATAGAACCATCAAAGCGACTTACAAATTTAAATTTATTTATTTATTTTTTTTTAAATTTTGGTGTATTGTGTTAGAAGCAATTGTTGCTGTATTGTTTGTGGTAACGGCACTAGCGTTACCTCTATTGTAAAGATTTACAAATAAAAGTACTCATAACAAAGACCGTAAACTGGGGTAAGTGAAAGTACACATTATTTCCAATTTGTCTCTGAGATTTTAGAGTAATTAACTGCACCGGAGAGAGGCTTTCTGTTTCTCAGTGACAAAAACAATCATAATAATAGGTTTTAGATTCATTAGAGAAATGCCAAGATTGTTAGAGCTGCTCCTTTAGACATAAAACCTGCACCCAGGAATTACTTTATAGGATGTGTATGATTGAAATCTGAGCCAGTGTGGCCCATAATCACATTTTAACCACAGATATTCATATAATGGTAGAGATCTTGGCAGCTTCCTCTGTATCTGATAAATACATAACTGTGAACTTTAGTTTGGGTCGTATGCATCACCTTGAGCCAGTGGTATCAGTTCTCTAACATAACAAATCATTCTCCTAAAGCTTGTGAGAGACTTGTATAGCAGAGGATATTTCTTTGGCCTTGAATATATGCTGACTGACTCCTGATGTTCTTACTGAGTTTGGTTATTTTTTTAACTTCAATATCAATGTTGCAAGATAGAGATAAAAGTGTACATGTGGTTCAGCTTCATGGCAAACTGTAAATGGGCCATGTTCAAATGGATGCCACAATGCCACCCCTTCCTACAATGTAAGACTAAAGCCAAACTGGGACATATAAAAGGCCTATAGAGTCATTGTTAGCGGCTAAAATTTACTTAGGGGGTCAAAATGAGTGGCCATTTTTCTAAAAAAAAAAAAAGTTGTAAGAAATGCATAGAACTGTGTTGAAATAATGCTAATACATTTGTGCACAGACTACTGATATTATTTGACACTGGAAGCTATATTTTCAGAAATATTGGATTTTGAATAGCACATGTATGTGAAAACTTTTGCTGGTGGACGGACGTGACATTACCCATGATGATCTGGTCAGTACCAGTACTTTATTAGTAATAAATTTATATACTTACTATCGCTAATTCTCCTCTTATTCATAAATGTTAGTATTGTGGATCTAAAACAATAACAGCTGACACAAAAACACAAAATGTGGCAGTGGACGGATGTGACATGGTTGTTACAGATCCCATCATACTGATGCTCGGCAGCCATGTCACCGTTTCCAGAAATGATCCCTGTGCAAAAACTAGTATCAGAATTATTTATTGTATAGTTTATCATCATACTAAAGAGGAAATAACAATATAGAATTGTTATTTCTTTATAAAAATCCTTATCATTAGGAAACTGTTGATTTAAAAAGTGACGTGTGACATTCTTAATGTATGTATTGGCATAACATAAGCAGGATGGATCAGCACCATACTCCATACTGCAACCTGTAAAAATAAAACGTGATATGTAGTATATCATCTTGTAAGAAAAACTGGGGAATCTAAAAGAATAGAATATTTGTTTTTCAGGCAAATTCAGTTAAAATATAACTTGGCCATTTGTGACATGAAAATATAGCATTAATTGTGATGAAATTGGACATTTTTGACCTGAAAACATAGTTCATATGACCATCAACATGTTACAACAGAACTGAAATCCTGTAAATTTGCATAACTTGCATTTACCAACACAAAGTTCCTTTGGGGATTCACTTATACTGATTTCTTATGCACAACGACATAAGTAAGACCTCTAAGCAAATTTTAGCCGTTAGGCATTTATCCTGTTAAACCCTGGGCCATTTGTTTCCAGTGGGAATCATTTCAATGTTACACAAAACAACGGATAAGCTTATGACAGAAGCTTCATTCATTAAAACCAAGGTAATATCAGAAAACAGCAAAGGTAAGACAATTCATGATCATTGCTTTATAATGTGACATTTATTTATTTATTTATTTATTTATTTATTTATTTATGCTCTTCTTTGGCTCGTTCAGTGACTTTTAGCAGTAGAGAAATGATACTTGTACTGTTGGATCTGTTTAGTGTTAGCTTTGTAGCGCAAAGTTTGGAGACACAGCGGCTGCATACCGAGGCAGTGGTTTCACCTGTGGTTTACTTTTGGTGGCTGTGGGACCACTGCTGTGGTACCTGTGGTACCTGTGGCATCACTGCCACAGCAGTTGTGGCTGCTCGTCTTTCAGACAGGAGAAGCTCATTGTCGGCTTACATAAAAAAAATATTTAAAAAATTGTCAAGTTATTTAAACATATATTCGGCTCTCCGTTCCTTTTAAAGAAAACGGTCAGTGACCTTATCGTACCAAGTAGGCGTGTTTTCCAGGGACTGGACCAGTGTCCTCTCAATGTCCAGCAGAGCTGGGCTGCTCAGACTGCCTTGGCCCAGTGTGTTGTGGGTGTAAGACTTCAGCCTTTTTAAACAAGAGATGCTCCTTTCACTCTGACCTAGCCGACAGTTTGATTTAACTATCTACAAAATGATATTAAACTCGAACAAGAAATGATTAAATTATGTAACTGAAACAAGAAAACGTTGAAATTATGTTAAATTGAAACAAGGAAGTCCAATGAGTGTGTTTTATTTACAGTGCAAGAAATGAATGAGTAATTTCGTTGTGGTTTCTCTCTCCATTTCACAGCAGAATGTGTGACGGTATTAAACTGAACTGTGTCAGTGAAGGAGTAGATCTGAAAATAGCTGTCAGTCAAACGGGATTCAGCCTTTCGACTGATCCTCCAATCAGCACGTGGGATTCTGGCGTCCAGCCTGGCCGAGCTCCGCCCACAGCCCCATTCACCCCCAGAGATGTCCGTCGTCCGGGGGCGGGACAACATGGTGGCATTTATCCAATTACCGTCCAGTTTTGAGGCAATGAAAAAAACTGTTCCACTCAGTCCCATTGAAGCCCAGAGACACCCGCAGTCTACGGACAAATGCACTGAGCAGAGATCGAATAAGAAAACATCGCAACAGGAATGTATGAGAAGTGAACAACATCGAGTCCGTTGATTTGTGATAAAGCTGATTCTGAACGAACTCATCTTTGAGATGAACGTGTTCTAACACATTTGTAGTCAATAAAATGTCAACACAACTGTACATATTTAACCATTTAATTTTCGTAATTTTAGGGGAAGCTGGGCTTCCCTTGCAGTCTATGAGAAATCGCCTCTGTGCCACAGGTATATTGGTAAAGAGTACTTGACAATAGCTAGCGCATCATGCGACTATACAGACTTTCAAGCCAGGCATGAAGTAAATCTCACAGAAACGTTTGTTGGTTATGGAATGGGAGTCAGACTAATGCATAGGTACGTTTGTTTGTGAAAAGACCAGATTTTGTTGAGATTGAGTGAAACAGACATTTTTTCAACTGAAATTTCATTACATTATGAGTTTGGTTTTTTTTTAAACTATGACTTTATTCTCTTAATGTTTTGGCTTTATTCTAAAACTATTCCAGTTTTATTCTTGTAAAATATTACAACTTTTTTCTTGTTGTGACAAGTGTTTTTATTTTCTTACGTGGATTTAATACAGTTACCAGACATTTCACACCCAGGTGGTTTGCCTCCTCCATTTTGCACCTGAAGTCTGGACGTTTCCACCCCCTGTCTGGACGTTTTGCCTCACTAGCCCACTGGGCATAATTAGCATGGTTTCTTATCATCTGGTGAAGGTGGCAAGGGGTAATCTCTGTAAGCCCTCCCCCCAAAACTCTGTCACTCAGCTATGCAATTATACAGTGATTTTGAAGCTTCATTCACGGCATAGTGCATTTTAAACTCCTTCCCCAGTACATTCATGTTTACATTAATTAGTTTAGAAGAAGATGTTCTAAATATTTAGAAGATAAATTATATTCATTTCAAGATCATGAGAGCTACATCACAAATTACATATACCAAGATCTCTGAAATGCTACTTTCATAGTCATTGGGGGACAAACTAAAGAAACTATCCATCCATCCATCCATTATTTTCCGCTTCCTCCGGGGCCGGGTCGCGGGGGTAACAGTCTAAGCAGGGACGCCCAGACTTCCCTCTCCCCAGACACCCCCTCCAGCTCTTCCGGGGGGACCCTGAGGTGTTCCCAGGCCAGCTGAGAGACATAGTCTCTCCAACGTGTCCTGGGTCTTCCCCGAGGTCTCCTCGCGGGGATGACCGATAAGGTGAAACTATTCATCTTATCAACAAATGGAGGTCAAATCTGTCATGTGAAAATAAAATGTTAATAATTGTATTAAGGTTGAATAAGGAATCGGTTAACCTTACATGCACTTCTATAATTATTAATAAGATTATGTTTACATTAATTAGTTCAGACAAAACACTTTATTTTGGTAACTGTCAAGTACCTTAACAATAATCTAAGGTTAAAAAAGTCAAAAGTCATTATTGGTTTAGACCACAGGTGTCAAACATGCGGCCCGGGGGCCAAATCCGGCCCACCAAAGGGTCCAATCCGGGCCACGGAAGGAATTTGTGCAAAATTGCAAAAATTACACTGAAGATATTAACAATCAATGGTGTCAAAATCATTTTAATTCAGGTTCCACATACAGACACATACAGTCCAATTAGATTTCAAGTGGGTCAGACCAGTAAAATATTATCATAATAACCTATAAATAATGACAACCCCAATTTTTCTTTCTTTTTTTTTTTTTGGTGTAAAAAAATAAAATTACATGAAAATGTTTACATTACTAAACTATGCTTTTACAAAAAAATGTGAATAACCTGAACAAATATAAACAAACGGAAATGTCTTAAGAAAAGTGAATGCAATTTTACCAACATTCTGCCTGTTATTAAATGTTTTGTGCGATTATAATGCGCATGTGTAAATGATAAACTGATAAAAACGAGGCAGAATATTGTTAAAATGTTAAAATTGCACTTGTTTTTCTTATGACAATTCAAGTTATTCATGATATTTAGATTTTCAAGGAAACTTTGTAGATGCAAACCTGATCATAATATAATTTTACTTTTTTCAATCTTATTGTTTTACTGGTCCGGCCCACTTCAGATCAAGTTGGGCTGAATGTGGCCCCTGAACGAAAATGAGTTTGACACCCCAGGTTTAGACTAAACACTTTAATTTTATTTTGAAATACACAAATTATCTAAAGAGTGACAAATGAAACCGTGCTGTGGCACCTGTGGCACAAAGCCGCCACACCCGTGCTACCCATGACACAAAGCCGTGGCATCCATGGTATGAAGCTGCGGCACCACACCACCCGTCCGCTGTCTCTCCCTAAGCTGCGACACCTGTGGCAGCGGTGCCATAGCCACCGGAGGTAAACCACAAGTCGCAGGGAGATCTCGTTCCCACTGAAAGTTTGCCTCATTGGTCTGTTTTTTATGAAATTATTTGTGACATACGCTGGACTCAGACTTGTTAGCTTGTTTTAGATATTTGCCCATTTAAGTGCATGTTGTCTGGATTGTGTCCTGTTGTCTGACAGTTGGTTTGTTGAGTTTTTAACTGACGTTCTTCTGGTTACATGGTTGTATAGAATGCGTATTGCTACAAGTGTCACGTAGCTTCACCATGGTAACCTCAGGTACTGGGAACAAGTGGGCCAAAGAGGCTATCTATGTAAATGTTGGTAAAGGTCTTTCTGAATGGAGTTTTCATGTTCTCCCTGCGTTTGTGTAGGTTTTGTCCCGGTACTCTGACTTCCTCCCATCGTCCAAAGATACGCACTTTAACGGGATAATAACTGACCGATCACCTGTAGTTTGAATGGGAGAGTGAATAGTTGTTCTTCTGTGTATGTCAGCCTTGCGACGGTATGATGACATGTCCAGGGTGGATGTGTAAATGTTCCATCTTAAAGGTTTAAAACTGGAATATCTTAACTGTCTTTATTTTATTTAGTAAACACTGCTCCACCTGGTGCTCTGTTTCCATTTCTTTGCTCTATGGAAGAGTCCTGTTAACGTGATCATTTGAAATCACTCTTGTTTTGTGGTGGGTTTGTCATCACTTTCCATCAGATTTTCTCTAAGCAGCTCTGATGAGGAAATGTAGGTGAGCATTAAGGCAATAAACTAATGATATCTTTTAACTTCAGATGCAGTTAGATTTGAACTCGATGTGTTAAACCCAGTGTGTACACAGGTCCAGAAACGATCCCAGCCTAACCTTTTTAAATGAATAATGAATGATCAGAACATGATTGTGATAGGTTTTTGAGTTTACTTGACCTCAGTATATGTTGACACTGCAGGACCATCATAGCCACAGCAGTGAAATTAAATGCTCACTTTTCCTCCGCTTTCGCCGCCTCGTCCGTCTCCGCCTCATCCTGCCGTTTTCCTGTTCTCCCTTTCATTTTCTCTTCCTCTCTTCCCCTCTCGCCTGCTGCTTTCACTGAGCGAGTGGGCTGCATATTGATTTTTAGTGTTGAACTTGCGTGGCTCTCTCTCTCTCGCTCACCCTTTCGCCCCCACAGACACAAACTGACGGAGAAGTTGATTAGGAGCAGCTCTAAATATATCCTCCACCTCCTCCTCCTCCTCCTCCTCTTCTTCTTCTCCTTCCTCTTCGTCTCTTCCCCTTCTCTCTTACTAGCTTGCTCACCCACTCGCTCTCCCACACTGGTTCAATCGCTCATTCTCCACATTTTCTCTTGCCTGATTCACCTGGACGATGCTCTGCCAAGCGCTCTCTTCTTTCCATTTCCTTTCCACTTGCTCTGAGCATATCATTTGTCAAACAAACAAAAAAGGAAGAAAGAGGCATTGCCAGGTTTCGCTGGAAATCATTTCATCATTTGACAAATTTAAAAAGCGATTGGAAAGAAATTAAGAGCAGTATCCATTTAACGAATCTTGAAGGACTCATTTTTTATTTCCTGACTTTATTGACACCAGAGGAAACATGTATGGATATCAACACACACACACACACACACACACTTAGATGTTGGACTCCTAGGCCCCACTAGTCTGCATCTTTTCACTAAGACTCTGCAGTGTTTCGTCTGGATAAACCCTCAACAAGTTCACACATCCATACAAGTCAGAAACACTGTCTCTAACTGGATGCATACCGACTCACAATTTCATTTTTTAAATAATTTAATAAATACTTTTTTATCAAGTAAAATATGTGTCTGTTCCTTCTCCCCTTATGCCCATTCTAATCACCAGTTGTCTTTAAACATCTTACATTCTCTCAATAACTATATAAACAATTATCCCAGGCAGACTATGTTAACAGCGGCTCGTTGTTGCAGTAACACACGCAAGGCTCAGTTTTATTAGTTTTATCCGATGAGAGGAAAAATGAAAGTTTCATTTGATGTTATGCCCTAATGCTTTTCCAATTTAGTACAAAACATAGTGGTCACTGCGTTTAACAATAAACAAAGTCAAACACAATGGGAAATGCAAAATGAGAATAATATGCCTTTGTCAGCCGCATGTTTGACTCCAATGTAGAATATTTTCAAATGCTGCTCAAATAAATTTGTTGCAGGAAATAAAACCCCAGTAGTACATAGAAAAGGAAACGTGCATGAAATATCGTGCGGTCTCTCCAGCGAGTGCTGAGATGGTGTCAGAGATACATGTAGGCAGAGTCCAGATGGGAGAGAGCCGCTGTGTTTATTCTGTATCTATGGCGGCTGTCCTGAGGTAAACACAACACACAAAGGCCTTCTGCAATTTAGCACACTGATTGCAGCATGGGACAAACAAACAAACATGCTCACTGGCCGTTCTCTTGGGCGTGTGCATGCCACTTTGCGTCCTCCGATTTAAATCTCATTTGCTTTCCTTCTCCTGGTTTCACTGAAGGCAGAGACTGATGTGGAGCCGAGCAGCCAACCGCTTCGCTCTTTGTTTGAAACGGGGGGAGATTCTCATAAACGGAGCATTTTTCAGACAATGAGCATGTGGGTGTATGGCTTTAGGCATATTTGACAGGATCAAATGACTTGCACAGAAAAGAAAATTCTGTCGTTTATGAAATAATCCCCCTATACTTATTTCATCCACATCCTTTGCTCTGCTTTTTTTTTTTTTTCTTCTTCTTCTTCTTCTCTCATCTCCAACCCCCCTTCTAAATGGATTGAGGTAAAATGGGAATCTGTATTCAGTGGGTGGTTTTAAGATACACTGACTTTGTTTAGATTTGAAATGCACATCACATATGCATGATGACATAAACCTCAAGGCTTGTCCTCAGATCTGGCTGATTTTGTCAAATAAAGAAGCTGGGCAAAGTACTACTTGTTTATCATGGTGGTATTGTTTTAGCAGTGGGTGTGTGTGCATTTTTTTTTTTTTCTCTAGATGTGTGTTCCTAGGTGTGTGCTTCCAAGGGCTTTTAATCTTGTGCTAAATAATGGGCTCTGTGAATTCAAACAGCCAATGACGGTGCAGAGTTTGTCTTCACAGAGAAGCAGCTGACTGAGGTCGTTTGCATACTGAGCTCCCAGAATTACACAAGTGTGAATTCTGGTTTGTGTCATGCTGTTGCATCGTTGTCTCATTTTGTCGGAGTTAACACACTGACTTTTTTTTCCCATTGATTTGGTCTCATGATTAACCTGGAGTTACCTTCAGTTTCTTAGTGTTCTTAACTTTTTATGTTTTAGAATTAATGTTGGTGCACAGTTTACATAATAAGAATAAGGTGGTGCTTTCATTTAAAATGCCATTACAAGTGGCAAGTTTTGTTTTTCTTCTTTTTTCCTTTTCACCAGAAGGAAATCAAATACAAGTACTGTATTTATAATGCATAACAAAATCACATTAAAACAGAATTCACTATGTCATGATTTGCCATAATATAAATATTACTGCACAGATCTAGACCTTAATGTAACTTCTGTGTCTATTATGGTTTGTATAAGGGTGTTTTGTGTTTGATCATTGAAAATACAAGATTATTTTTTCAGTAAATAACACCATTCTACTGCTTTCCACAATGCAATGTGTCAAACATGAAGAGTTTCTTACAATTTACCTTTAATATAAAATATTTTATAATAAATAATAAACCAGTTTCAAAATGTGTATTCCTAAAGCATAATATTATTAATTTTTAATATAGTACTGGCACAAATTAATGTTACAGAGTTCGCCTGCCTTTCACTTGTTTTTTTTACCCTGTAGGAATTGATGCTAAGGCTAGGTTTGTAAAACAAATAGAAGCAAGCGTTAGTGAGTTGCGCTTAATTAAGAAAAAAAAAGTTCAGCCAAAGACAATCAGGAACAATTTAAGAAAACAAACAAAATTACAGACAAGAACAAATTACAAAATCACATTGCTTGACAGCTTGTTCATCCAGCTTCATATAGAGAAATCAGTTGTGAAGATGATAATTAAAACCTTAAAGTCAATGGTGTCCTGTAGCATTCTCTCATGCAGACAGGTGTATGCGCACTACTAACTTGTACAGACGAACCAACACCTACTCTGAGACGTCAGGCCTGCCAACATGTTCATTATGCAGAAATTAGAAGTGTGCAGAGGAGAGCTAAACCCTGTTTGATCTCTGCGACGTGCATGCGTATGTTTGTGCGAACATTCATGTCTATATGGGCGCATGAGACAGAAATAGAGACAGAGGAAGAGGAGAGAGATGCTGTCAGCTCTCTCTATCCTCCTCCTCCTCCTCAGTGAAGCAGATGTCCAATTGAGTCTATTTAAAGCCAATGCAGTATGGCTGTCGATGCTGAGAGCGCCAGGCTGTAGCTTTGCATTACTGTTACGTCTTACCTACAGTAAACTCAAATTCTCTGTTCACTTGTATGTGTAGAACGTCAGCTGCAAATTACCTTGAAGTTCAGTATTTCAGAGAGCACTGGAACCCAAATTTTTGGTTTTTATTTTATGTTTTAACTTCAGCAGTGGGAGCTCATTGTACTGGTTTTAACAAGCCAACTGGAAAAAATTAAGAGAAAAAAAACCCCCAAAAACAAATGAGTATTGGGCTGAAGCAAAGCAGTATTCCCAATTAAAGCTAGTTATGTTTCATATTTAAAAGGAAACTTTAATGTGTGGGTTGAAATCGTTCCTGTAACACTGACCATTAACTGTGATGAGAAATGACTAATATCATAACTCTGGAAATAACAAACCAATTGGTGCTGTAACTACAATGGCTTTGGCAGAGGCTTCCAGTATCACTCTGTTGTCCCAGACAATTATCTGAAACAGACACAGTTCTGACACTCACTTCTTTTTTTTTTCCATTGGGCGCATCTGTTTTTTCCCAATGAACAAATAGACAGAAGCTCAGAATAGGTGGGATTTGGCCGTTGCCTTGTCATTCTTCGCCAGGCATGACGCATCTACTGCTATGTCGAGGGAGGGTAAAAGAAAAAGAAAAAAAAAATAACAGTTATCAACAGGATGTGGTGGTGTCAGACAGGAAGTCAGCACTCACAGTGGTTTGACTCAGATGCTCTGCAAGGCTGAGATGATTCTTTGAACTTAGAAAATGTAACAGACTTTATCAAATATGGCAGAATTTTGACATGGCATTAGGGAGACAGTAGCTTTTTCAGTCAGCGGTCTCTTCGGGTGGAAAAAAATGGGATAATAATCCTGTACTTTTTGATCCAATTTCACTTAAAGAGAATAAACAGTGATGATTCTAGCACTAATGGTTTATTATGTCCTAATCAGCAATAATAGGTTAACAATAGTATTTCTTTTTCCTCTCATGAAGTCATTACAATGTTTTTTTGTTTGTTTTTTTAATATGCAAATTAAGTTATTACAGTAAGTGTATTCTGCAGCTGCTGTTTGGTTCTGGAAATACTAAATGTTTCTCCACTTCCAAAATGACTCCTCCAAGAAGCTTTCAATGAAATTCCACGTCGAGATGAATATTTTTTTTTGCAGTATGCACTTTTTTTTTAATGCATGAATTAATTTGCCCCCTGTAGTTTTTTTTTTTTTTTTTTTTTTTTTTTTTTTTAAATATATTTACATAAAGGTGAATGAGTGTCAGTATGGGTTAGAGTTGTCTTTTGCTCATCTTTACATTTCCAGCAACAGTGTTTCTGTGAAAGATCGGAGGAAGCTCGGCGACGCGTCTGCAAAGCGCAGGCTTGGTACAAGAGGGGGCGGAGGTAGAGAGAGAGAGAGAGAGAGAGAGAGAGAGAGAGAGAGAGAGAGAGAGAGCTGTGACAGCGCTCATCACCCACTGAACAACCAGGACGGGTTGCATCCGAGCAATCGCTGTCATTCGCAGACGGAGTTTACAGCCTTTGCGCCGCTTTTTCTTTCGATCTTTTCTGCCGCACCCCCTCCCTCTCCCGGTGCTGCCCAGCCACTCGACCATGGTTTCTATAATTTCAGACCTGGACCCTCTGAAAAGCTGGAACGTGTTAAGGTAAGCGCCCGGCCAGTTTGTCGACAGCCTCGCCATTGCGAACAGGGTGATAGCAGAGAGAGAGAGAGAGAGAGAGAGAGAGAGAGGAGAAAGACAGAAGTGCGATGATGTTGTGGAGAAAATAAGGGTGGGACACGGCGCAGGCAGGGGGTGCGCTGCTTTCACTGCCCTTGTTCCGGTGCCGCTGCGGTGCGTAATTACGCACGGATTGCGCCGTTTGGCCAGACATTTGCGCCGAATAGAGCGCTGTTTGTACTTTGTGAGCTCCTCTCCCTCTTCTCCTGTGTGCTCTGTCATGAGTCTGACGCATGGAAGCTGCTCCCTATCCGCGTACATGTCATTAACCCCAGACGCTGCCCTGCACAGCGCTTCATCATCACCACCATCATCTCCAAACTTTGTCCATAGCCAGCGAAGCAGTGAGAATAACACTCATCACCATCACACATCCCCCCTCCCCTTACTCCCCCTCCTTCCTACAACCCCCCACCCCACCCCACTCCAACCCACCCACCCACCCCATGCTGATTTAGTCCCTCCAAATGTTGAAGAGCTGCACGCGCTGCCAGAAAAAGTACGCCCCTTGAGGAATGTATCTTGAAACATTTACTCATGGCTGATTGCCTGCAACAGAGTGCGTTTAGAAAACATTTAATTTTATCTCCAGAGCTACAAAACATGTTATCAAAGCTGCTTCAGCAAAAAAGACCCATTTACTTTTTTGGAGAAACACATTCAAATAAGATTCAGTCAGTGGCGCTTCCATGAGGTCAAAGGTGAAACTCTTGTGATTCACCTTGCTCCGAATGAGCACTCCCTCCTTTTCTGTCAAACAACTGTTAGGCTCATAGGCAGGACAGATCTGGAAATCACTCCGAATACATTCACTGTCTTTAAGCAGAGGAGCCTATGAATTTAAAAGCTGGAATTTTAAAGGCCTTGTCCCTGAATATTTCAACCATTTGATAAATAAGTCATTATTCCCTCGACAGACTCCACGGCAGCGGCGGGGACTATCGCAAATTCTATTTTAGAAATAGAGAGAGGAGACAGAACCCTCAAGACCCTCAAATTATTCTTTTAATGCTGCCTCTCCCCTCTTTTATCATTTTATACCCCCCCCCCCCCCCCCCCCACCCCACCCCCACCCCAGTGCCCTCCATCCCACTATCATTATCTGCAAATCCAAAATAGAAAATGAGTGGAGTAATGTAGAGCAGGCATATTTCACTGAACTGCTGATGGACAGGAAAAGGGGGGGGCAATATGATGTCATTTCCAAACAGCCAGTGATGACCGTCCAGACTGAGAAATAGGACATGCAACTGACCCGAAACACACACATGCATACACACACACACACACACACACACACTCATAAATAGCCATGGTAGACACCTTCTCTGTGGACACACACTCTCCTCTATTTGCTGAACGGGGACGACTCTCTTGGTAGCATTAAAAATATCACTTTTAGGTAATTTTAGAACGATGAATAAGTTTGAACAAAGGTGAAATGTGAACTCTCTTTCTGAATTATGCAATATTTTTTAGATAAGCGCAGTTTCAGAGTGAGGATTGACTCGTTATTGGGGAAAAATGGAAGCAAAAGACGAATATGAAGGGCAGAGGAGTGTTTATCTCCCCTTTCCCCCCCACGTCTCTTCTCTTTATTAAATCTTTGTTCTTCCAGATTAGAGGCAGGCGCAGCTGTCCATCTCCAAAGACGACACATACCTCAATAAAGACCAGCTTACCGCCGGCTCATTGCTCACACTCTCTCCAGGTCTCACACATAGACACACAAACACACACTTCCACCAACTCTGTTACCCAAACGAGCACTCACGCCTACATATGCACTTCTCAATCATCTATGATAATGAAGCACCTCAGTACCTTTCTCCATGTAAATTTCTCCCTAATGAGACGAACCTCTGTCACGCTCAAACACATACTTGATGCACACACACACACACACACACAGACTCCTACCATTCACATACCATTAACAAGCCGGAGCTGTTGTTGTTATTGTCGGCACTTGACGCTGTTGAATAAAGGGAAGTGAAAAAGGAACACGCATTGATTGAGTGGAATAACCGTTTTCTAAATTTTAACACGCAACAAACGCAGCTCATATCAGTATTTTGGGAGTTGTGGTTGTGCGTCGGCAGCGCTTTCGCATCCAAAAGGTGCTGCACTCACCAAGATTTTAGAAATATAAAGAAGACTATTGATGAAGTTGAAAGATGAAACCTCACTTCTGTAATGCAGTTAGGCAGCGTGATATGCATATTAGCACAATTAACTGATTAATGCAGCTCTGTGGAATTTGATTTCGTTAAAATGCAATAAGGAGTTAATGCAAGTGACAAATGTGTGTGCATGCATGTGTTAAAGCAAGCATGTGCGTGTGTGTTTTATCTGATCAGCAGCAGGGTGTGTTTTCTTGTCTGCATTTGCCATCTCTTCTATCTTATAAACTGTAATAGTCTACACACAGACACACACTGAGTTCTAGAGAGAGCGCAGTGCATGGCTGTTAGAAATCCATCCGTGCCTCTCACCGTGCATGTCACATCTCTGAAGTGCAGTTCAGTTATTCCATAATGAGAAACAGCATGCATATTAATTCCATCTGATTACATCCAGCTCCCAAACACGCACACGGCGAAGGCGAGGTGTGTTCTGTATTCAATTAGGTTGGAGAAAGAGGAGAGCTCCGGATTTTATTCTCTTACCGTCTGGTTACGTTGTTGTTGAATGTTGTTGAATTGTTGAAGTTAAAGTGTGAGAGGAAAATTACCACACTAGACACTAAGATGGGAAAACAGGTTTCATTTCTAATACGACAACATATCTTCATTTTCAAGCTTAGTATGATTTTTAAAAAAAACTACCATTGTGACTGTGCCGCTGAGTCTTCCCTAATCATACGCTTCTGGGTCTGTTTCAGTCGGAGCCCAATCATCGAAATGCTTTGCCTCGCGCAGGTGTGAGGTGGGAGGGGAAAGCGGGGAGGTTGACAGTAAAGAGGGCTTGACCTTTGACCTGGCTGTGTTGGTTTTAATTAATCCACTTAAAGAGTTCGTCGGCTTGCATTATGTGTCGCTGTATATCCCGCCGGACCGAGAGGAGAGGCACAAATCCATCTGCCTAATTACCAAGACCACTGTGTGAATCTTTAAATCCCCTTTGATAGTGTGTGTGTGTGTGTGTGTGTGAGTGTGTGAGAGTGTGTGAGAGTGTGTGGTGCTTTATCTCTAACCCAGGCCTTTTCTCTCTTCAGGATTATACTGGTTTTAACTAAAGGGTTAGAAAACATTTCTTAATGCTTTATATACTTGGGCTCAATATTTGAACATTAAATTTGACAGTTTGCAGGTCAGTGCAGCTGTTGTAAGATCATTTAGAAATATATGAATCCTTCTTGTTTCAGATGAACTCATTCCTTGATCTATTTTGCAATTTTTGCTCTGTCTTTCTGTCGTGTTTTTCCATCAAGTCTTAGACACAGTCCCGATTTCTTCTGTTTGTACCGGTGTTGCAGAGGAATTTGACATGTGTTGGGTAATGACGCTGTCATGTGTCATTTGAAGTGTCTTTTTTCAGAGGTGCATTTCAGGTTTCTGAAGCACGTCGGCTAAGTGGAAACACAATAGATAGACTCTTTCAGGAGCATTGTTTGTTGGTCATGGAGAGAACGATGTTTTGCTTGAATGTGGGAGAAGATTTAGAAACAGGAATTGGAAGCTGATAGCAACGAACAGGTACACGGACTGCTAATTCACCAATTTAACTCACTTAGATTACATTTTTATTGGCGTAACTTTAGGGATTTAACATCCACAGTGTGCTTCTTGGTATAATAAAGAAGGGATTTTGAATGGTGTTTGAGTGATAATTGTGGTCAGGACATTATAATAATGGTTTTATGCATCCTTCTCTTTACAATGCCGATGACAAGTGTAAATCAAAGTGACAGTAGTTGAAGGGAGGGTCGGAGGGTTTGGGGAGGATGCAAAATTCAATCTTTGCTTCCTACCGCTGTCAGTCAAAGCTTTGTAGCAGTCGAGAACAATATAGCATTCAGCATCCAAGTGACGGAGGCGGACGGGGCGGGCGGAAGGAGAAAGAGAGGGAGGGCTGAATTCCTCCAAACCCCCTGGAATCAGCAAGCGATAATTACATAGTCGAGGCAAGAGAGCACCACAAAACACAAAAGAGACAGGGGAAAGATGACAGAGCAGGAAAAGAACTGGAAAAGCTACAGAGGAGCTAGAACAAGACTGTAAATTAAAAGAGAGAAGGAAAGAGCGCCATATAGATGAGACATGTCTGGATGTGTGTTATTAAGAAAGACAGTTTGGCTAAAAAGTTTGATGTTCTTTTGTCAAATTATCCAGAACCGGTAATAGGGAAGAATGCCAAAAAGTAAAGTTTTAAATATGAATTTCATTTTATTGCTTTGTCTGACAGGGACGGTGCTTATTATTCAACGGAATATTACATGAGGCAAAGATGGCCAACGAGGCTGTTCGTCATCTGTTGTCAATTAGTAACAAACAGTCAATAGATAATTACGGTCAAATACAGAGTAACTACCGACACTGTACGGCAAATCAGGCAGTTCAACACCGACGTCATAGTGTCTCTACCATCGATGTTGATGAAAATGGTATCTGTCTTTAACACTAGATATCAGTCGTTGTTTGCATCATCCTCAGCTTTTTAATGTGTGTGTCGTATGAGGTGTGAAGGTCTCATTTGATGACACATTTTGCGTCTGTAATGTTATTTTTGACTAAAACAAGCATCGTTGAGTGACATGGTTTTCTCAGCAGAGATCAGTCCTGTCAACAGCAGCCACAGGGAATTGGGAGTAAGTGTGTGTGTGTGTGTGTGTGTGTAGGCGTGCACACACATAACATAACCACTGTATAATCAGTGAGCATAAGGTGTAATATATATCAAATACATATAAAATTCACAATGAGATACCTGTCTGTCTTTTTTCATCTTTCTCCGTCTTTTATCTCCCTTGTTGTTTCAACACATACAACATTATTTTTTTCTTTCATTCATTCACTTCAAACATCTCACCACAACCTAAACATTAGCACCTGCACACACACACACGCACACACTTAACACACTTAACACCATTGGCCCAAAGTGACAAATCTGTTTAATAATGCACCACCTGGAGCATGGCACTCTGCCTCTAACTCTCCTGCTTATGCTTTCTCCCTCTCCATTATACGCATACACTCACAAAAACACACACATACACTCTTATGCACACACAAATACAGTAATCATTCCCTCTGGCTGTATTTTAGTGCTGTACTGTATTATGGCTTTATTCTCAAAGGGGCTGCCTTTGTGTGTATGACAGCCAGACCCATAAAGCAACTTTAAACCTGTGAGTGTTTCCCACCCACTGACACACAAAAGTCGCTGTATCGTACGGTTTAAGAGACCTATGAAGTACAGGACGGGCTCTCCTTCACCTGTCTTCACATCCCTCACACCCCTCTGTCCCACTTTTATTTTACATTTTCACCGTGATTTTCTACAATCCTGTAACCGTAGGGTGAAAGACAGGAAAGCAGGGCAGATGAGAGGAGAAAATGCATCTTTTCTCAATAAATAAACAGCATTTCCTCGCAAGTGAAAAGGAAAGCCTAGCAGAGTGGGTTAAGGAGGGGGAGGAGAGCGTTGGGGGAGGGGGGCGACGTTGGCACTGTGCCCGGTGAAAATAATAAAAAAGGAAATAAACATTTTTTTTGTGTGTGTGACTGATGGAAAACAGAGTATGTATGAGCAGAAGGCAAATGAAAAACTATCCAATCATGGGGAGAGTTGGAATTTGGAAGGATCACTGTGACAGGTCAGATCAGAAGTGTGTCAGATCGAACTCTGACTGTGGGTTCAAATAATGTAAGAATAGGTTAGCAAAAAGTACCTGTCCTTTTTACATTTCCTTTAGAGTAAAACTTTCCCGTCATTGACATGATGGATGGGATTATCTTTAATTGATTATACTATGAAATATGAAGACTATTTTTGGCTTCAACAGGAAATTTTATTGTTCCATGGTTTAAAAAATAGCTTTTTCTGAATGAGCTTTGGCATGAAAATGGTGAAATTTAAACATGCTGAATGGTGATACAAAATATCGACTGTCAGCAGGTTCATTCCAGGAAATATCTGAACAAGCTTTCAGAAACCCACATCGGTCACACTGCAGAGTGAGAAAAATATATAGAGGATGAGAGGGGGAGCTAATGAATTATGGGTGGCCTGTGAATAGAGAGAGAGGGGTCGGCGCTGTGTCCCTCCCTTCCTTCTCCCGGGTTATGGAAGTGTCACGCTGCGAGTGTTGCCATGCAGATGGTGACCCTGGAGTGTTGCAGAAGGAGGGAAAAGGGGGAAGAAAAAATAGAACAAGCTCAAGAGAACACAAAAAGAGAGGGAGTGCTTTTTTATTTATTTAGTTTTTTTTTTTTTTTTCCTTTCACTGTGCGGACAGACCAGAGCAGGAAGCTTATCTGATTAACTGCCGAGCGCTGACAGCTGCATTTATCACATGATCACTGTCAACACAAATTGACTGGTTTTTAGTAACACGTTCAACACAGTCTGCCAAACTGATCCATTGATAACCGATGGCGTATTGATCATTTGAGCAATAAACTTTATATAGTCAATGAAATGTATTCACGATGAAGGCATTCAGGATTTCTCTCTCCTCTATGTAAACAACTCACTGCCAGAAAAAAATGTGTTTCTGTATGTTACCATTACATTTATGAACATCATATCAACACTTCTTAATACGTGTATTATTTACATTTTAATGTATTAACTAATAATGGTTGGTAGAACTTCTTCACTGGTCTTCATTAGGCAGAAGGTGGTTGAAGTGGACGGTGGATTTTCCAGAATTCAGGTCTTAGTCACCAGAGACTGAAGCTCACATCCTGATTCATGTGGGGTGTTAGGTTTCAGCAACTAACCCATTTTGATTGGGAATAGGAAAACTTGTTTTTTTCTGCATATAACCAAGCCCTGATATCTTTCATTAATACTAACCAAGTACTGTTAAACTTAAGAACAGCAAAAGCAGCAACATAAAACTGATGGACATCTATGTAGAAATCTAGACGTCAAATGTTTTTTTGAGTGAAAACAATGAAGTTAAACATGTGTAAAAATTGTACAATAGGAAGTTTTTATTGTGGGCTGGTACAAAAGCCTGTCCTTTCAGGTAAGTGTTGATCCAGATAGAACAGTCATTTAGATCCAATAGTCTCTGACTGTACAGTATGTGCCTGAGAATAGAAGAACTAGAAGAGTAAAAAACATGAGACTGAAGCAACTCTTACATATAGCATATTTTATAAAGGAGATCACATACGCATTATAAGAAAGGGGAACAGCGCTGCAGGGTGGAGTCCATTTAACGGGAATACTGTATGATGTAACAGCTCAAAGCTGATTTGCTCCAGACTTTGAGTCGTCTGTTTGTGTGAAAGCGAGGCAGTGACCATCTTACAAAATCAAAATGAACACTTCTTGTTCTTGATAGTGCTGTACAAATACTGTATCATATTGAATCAGCAGTTTATCTTTGACTAATAATTGGCTCTGATCTGCTGGGAGTCCTACGTTTTGCTCTGACTGTTTCATTTGTTTAGTCAATAAGTCATCACCTACTTTAGCACCGTTCCACAAAGTCATCCAATGACTTTTCTAGTCCATGGAGGAAGTGATAAAGCAGAAGTCATATTACAAAATCTGTCATTGTGACACGTGAACGTCCTCATCAGGGTTTTCTTTTTTACCTATGTACTGATTCACTGGCCCATAGCCATGTGAGCTGCACTCTCTTTTCTCCAAGGTAAAACGTATTATTTTTTAAATAATTTATTGCTCTTTCAAGTTACCTTGCTAAAAATATCTTCTTCTTTTTTTTTTTTTTTTTTTTTTACTTTTATGAAATCAGAAGGATAGTTTGTTACAGTTTGTTGGTTCAGTGATAGTTCCAAAAGAAGAAAAATGCGTTCAAAAGTGACCTCCACGATTAATTAAATATAAAGTACTTTATTTATTAGCTTTAAGGTCTCAGTTTGAAGGTAAGATCCCTTGATTTTTTTCCCCCAAAACAACTTAATGGAAAAGTTTTCTACCAGTCATGTTTGGAAAAATAAACTCTTACTTCTGCATGATGTGGCTCACTTTCACTCTTGTAGAAAACAAAAAAATGGATCAAGATGGAAATGTCGAGGGGAGAAAAGTAGAAAAGATGAGTTGGGAAAAAAGTAGGAGGAGACAGACAGTGTTACTGCAGCTGCAGAAACAGTGTGTGCTTTATGGGAGTGGACTGTTGCTTAATGTTCTGCTCATAGTCAGATGACCGAAGAAAACAGCCCTGGAGCCATCATGGTCATTGCATCTCATACTGACTGAGTGTTGAAAGACACAGACACACACACATAAAGTTAGATTCTGAAACCTGACCTCTTCCTGTGGAGTTTGTTGTCAGTTATTTTGAGGACATGCATAAATACATCAGATACAAAAACACTAATGATAGTATTTATTGAGTCTTTCATAGCCCCGCCTTGACCCAAAAGTGGTTTTAGTTTATGGTTAAAGGCTTGTTTTGTTGGGACCTGCTTGTTGTATTAACAATGTGATTACTACAACTACAGTAACTCGGTCTGAGTTGCAGATCCCTCCCTTGTAGCCCTTTGTATAAGCTTTTATTTCTTGAAACCTCACTTATTTTTGTCTATTATTTCTGTCATTCTTCCAACTTAGAGCATTTCTTTTTTTTTTTTCTTTCTTTTCTTCTCTCTCAGGACTGTGTTGCCACTCCGAAGCATCTTTTGTGTGCCTCTCTTTGACATAATCCTGGTGTCTGTTGCCGTGGTTACACAGTCTTAATGTGCCATTGATGTGACTGTATGTATTAAAAGCATCGCTGACTCCCGACAAAAACTTTACATGTGTTCCTCTTCCTCTCCTTCTCTCCCTCTCCCTCCCTGTGACTGTCATGTTTTCTTTGTGTGTAAAACAGAGAATACAAGTGCACTTGTCTGTGCCACTTTGTTAATGATAGGATTGAACTGATAGCAAGTTATTTTTGTATTGTGTTTAATATGAGCAGATGGATTTAACTATGCCAGTGCTGTATTGGAAAAGTGGAATCTTTATGCAGTCTTAGGGGTTTACAAAAGGGGAAGACGTCACTAAAATATACATGAAGAGGTGTATCAATACCAATGTAGAAAATGAATGTGTATAGATTAGAACCTTAGAGAGGTACTTACTCATGTATGAAACAATTTTGCATTGGCTGTGTAATCAAAATAGATTTATCAAGCGTGTTATTCCTTTCTGTGTCATACAGTAGGTTACGGCCAAACACTCTGAATGTGCAGGCAATGAGCTCCATGACAACATTTCATCTCATCCCCTCGACGCAGTGCTTTGGAAGATGACGGTAATTTGGACGAGATATTTCCAGGCCTTGGGTTTTTTCCTGATGCTCGCTCTCTGTCCCTAGTGCACTGCAACATTAAAGCAAGACTGGAGCATAAACGTATGGCCGGCTATTAAATGGCAATCACACACAGAAGAGCTCTTTTATAGACGAACACATTTCTGCTTAATAGCTCTTGGAGCAGAGTCGTCCAAATATGACATTTCAAATAAAAGCCCTGTGAACGCCGGCACCTATTAAAATCTTTGCTGAAATCTTTCAATTTGTCATTTTTTTTACGTGACACGGGTGTGAATTAAATCTGGATTGCCATCTGATATTTTTCAGTTTAGTTATGGGATCATGCTTCAGAGATTACAGAGTTGTGTTGAGCATCAGCAGTGCCTGGCATCCTCTAATAATGTCATGCACAGTTAACTCACTGTATATCACCACAGCCCATGTTCCAGCATCAGCTCAGCCCCACAGCATCACAGCATTCTGGGGAACCTTATAAGCCCCATTTTTTTTAGCGCCCTGAGATTACTGGAACCTCTCACCCCCTAATGGCTGCTTGAGGGCGGAGTTAATGTCATCAGCGGGCCCTCTGCTCGCCCCTGGGAGTCGCGCTCCTCCCTGCCCCATTAATTTCAAGTGCTACTCATATCCTTGCCCCCCCCTTACTTTTCATCTCTCAACTCCCTCCCTCGTTCCATCATCACCTTGGTGCGCCCAGCCCAATCTCGGCGCTCTCCTGGCTCATTTTGAGCTGTAATTGGACAGAAGTCTCAGGGGATGGTCGTCAGCACGCCCCGGTGCCTCGCGTCCCATCTCTAGAGTGGAAACACGCCCGGCCATGGTCGATAAGCAGTGCTCCCTGTCAGTCTAACATTCCCTGCTCTAAGTTTCAATGGGCAGAATGACTGGACCTCACTTTAAAACAAAATGTGTTCTCTAAGTGGCCAAAGAATGGACCCACATCAAGACGTGACGCCCATCCTTCCAATTTTATTTGAGCAACTCCACAATTAAAACTCACAGCAAAAAGTCAGTGTGAAGTAATTTCTCTTAAAGCAGGTAGAAGCACGTTCGCAATGTTCAACCAGTTTAACTTTTCAAAATGTCGATCATTTTACGCTGACAGATTATTTTCATCAGCGCGATTAAAGTTTTGAAGATTCAGTTATTAGCAGAGATGACCTGATGTACAGAATGTCTCTGAGTTGGTGTTTGTATCTTCAAACCCAGAAGGCAGGTCCTAACAGCTGATTTAGGAAATTAAGACCTGCTTCTGAAGTTGAGGCTAAAACTGGACTCTTGTAAAGCTGCTGATCAAACTGTCTTGCCAGTTGAATTATAAATGACTGTTGCTACATTTTCATGAACAGTCTGTTAGGGAATATTATATGACTTCTACTCAATAGTTAACACATAATAAATGTTAACAACCTATTAACCCACTTTTTCATTCATTCACAACCTGAGCACATGGCTTTTCTTGTTAATTGTAAACTTAGTGGAACTCATGCTTTGTAAAAACAAATTACATTTTTTACTTTTATGGATTGTGGAACCTTTGATGATATTCCACAGAGGAACATAAGATCATGATTATGTGAGTGACGTCCTGTTTTTGTCATTGTAGAAAACACCTTACTGCATTTGTCCAGTGGCTACATCAGTATGATTCTGCCATTGTACCAAAGGCCATCTATTTCTCTTTCCTTTCCGACACCCTGCTCACCATCCAACATACACAGCTATATATCTGACTGTGTTGTGTCTGGATCTCCCCCTGTGCCAGCTTTCCCTCAAGCAGCATTTGTGCTGATAATCTGTCATATGAGCCCGTCTCATCAGAGGCACAGGAACATTTGGAGCTGCGAACAGAGAGGCAGGATAACACCCTAAAAGCTTCCTGCTCCTCTCTTATTGCTCACGGCTCAATCCCAACTATCTGAAATCTCTGTCCTTATCTCCTCTCCTTTATTGCCGAAGCTTGACGGGCACTTGACAGTTGAGAAAAATGTCCCAAATCTGGCCTGACCTGAGCACCGTTAGCATCAGTGTATACCTGCAGCTCCCCCCAGAGGCCAGTCTTCTTAGGTTTAAAATATGCTCCAATGATTGTGTCATTACATTTTCCACTTTATGATAAATGTATTTTCTTTGTCTCTGGCCATCTGCTCATGCTGTAGAGCCCTCAGACAGTCTCAAAACATCCGGTTTTATATAATAATTCTCACTACTGACCTGTCCTCTCACCAGCTCTGTAACAATTACAGCTGAATACCTAGAGTGTGTGTGTGTCTGTTTGCCTGTTACCAAGAAGAAAAGAGAAGAAGGCAGGCGGTAAAAGTGTGTGTTGGGGCTGTATTGGCATTCACACACCAGTGGATGAAAGCGGCGGCACCGTTAATAATTGAAAGAGTACTTAACGACAGGAGCGCTGCCCTCGCAAGACAGCTTTTAATAACCAGGAAGGTTTCATATTTCTAGTTCTCCTCTTTTTCATCTCTGTCCCCCCACCACCACCACCACCACCACCACCACCACCGCCGCCGCCTCCCCCACCTCCTGCCCGCTCCTCTCTTCTTCTTTAGAAGCTTTCTCAGTTCTATTCACAGGAGCAAAGGAACGCCACTAAAGAAGCATCTGTCTACCTTTTAAAAACATAGCTGAAGAAAAGGTGTGTGTCTGTGTGTATTTACTCTATTAAAGTGGGGTAAATTGTGCTGGAATGGATAGCGTACCATGGCTATTGACAAGGAAGTCTATTTATTACGTCGTCCACATTATCCCTTTGTTCCTGCTGTCTAGTTGAGAGATATGTATTTGTTTATGGAGGCGCTTCGTCTCTACTCTTAATGCGCTCGCCGCTCACCCTCATTAATTCGCTTGATGGTCTTTGATTTGCTGGGCATCACTAAGTCGCATTAAGAAATGTATTTCTCAGCTTTTACTTAACGATGCTTCCACAACCAACGCAATTAAATACACATTTAAATGCTCGAGGTTTCCTTCTAAATTCATGAGCAGAGACAAGCGCTTGATTAGCACCCTGCAGAAAATTAAGCAGCCGGAGAAAGGTGATGCTGAGCTTTTTGTGAATAGAACCTTCTTTAATGCACATTTGATAGTATTGGACATCCTGATAATAATAGTAGATAAAATCTTGTATTTTTTTTTTTTCTTTTTTGAACTGACAAACTGTCTTCCAATAGTTGGCGCTAAAAATTGTAATTTAGGCTTTGTCCACACTTTTTTTTTTCTAGTTTGTTGTACTGTTTAGTAAAAAGTCAACACTGATACTGGACAATATGTTTGCTGTTTTCTTTTTTCACAGTCCAGTTTTGAGTGATCCAAGTTTTTATGGTGTGTGGACAAAAGGCCAAAACATAGGCCTACAGATACAGCAATGTTTTTGAAAATTTCTTTGCCCTTTCATCTGGCATGGAACTGTTTACACGTGCATTCATTTCTTTCACATGCTTAATTCCTATAGATGCGTAAAATCACCCATTTTTCAGTGATTCTTACTCTTCAGACCAGTGCTCAGGTTAAAGATCCACTGAATTGTGCTGGAAAATGAGAGGTCAGTGGTTTTAATGCACTAAATGCGATGAAACTGTAGCCTAGAAAACATTATGTTGTTGCTGACCTGTCAGTCAAATACACATTCCTGCTATAGGAGGTTTGATATGGCTGCATGGGATCTATTCACTGAGTGAATGAATGTGTGGAGTTAACACGTTTTGTCAGTTTCCTTCTCTTGTGACATTTTTCTGCGGTTTGTGTTCACTCATCTCATTTGCATGTATCTATACCTCTAGAGCTCTGTCGCTGAATGGGCCTAATTGAATAGTTGATCACATATTAATCTAATTAGTCTGGTTCAGTCGTGGTCATTGTGTGCTGAATTCATTTCTTGTGTTATTGTGTTGTCTCAGGCCGGAGGCTGTCACTGGCCCCAGATGGTTTACTGTAGCTTACGCAGCTGATCTAACTGGGAGCTTTTGCCTTTGTCTCCGGATCAGACCTCCATACTGACTTCTGATTGCAGCTATGGCAGAGAAAGAAAGAGAGACAGTGGAACTAAAACAAAGGATCAAAAGGTGATGAAAAAGTTAGGGTGAAAAGAAAGACGGAAAGAGGCAGAGAAAGATGGGACCATTACCGTCGAGGGTAATCATCACCATATACGAGTTTTCCATGAAAAGGCAACAAGTGGAGCCTAATGGGAAATATGCAGATGTATGCAAATGTGTATTGGATGGGTCGCCCAGAGGCCCAGTGGGAGATTAAAGCTCTTCTGGATGGAGAGGGCTGTGGAGAAGACTAGTGCTGTGAGCTCAGTGCTGCCACGTTAAACAGAGATAGCAAACCATGGACAAGGTGAAGGTCTTGTTGACAAGGTCATCAACCAAGATCCCACTGCTGATTACAACACACTCCATCGGAACCTGTCAAGGAAAATCAGTAGCTACAGATGTGATCAATGGCACACAGACAGACAGACAGACAGACAGACAGACAGATAGATAGATAGATAGATAGATAGATAGACTTCCCATTTCTTCACACAAGGCCCCTCCAGGGTCCTCCATGTTGAATTGATGGATGACATCCTAGTGCTGCCAATTCACACAGTTCTCAGGTTGAGCCGACTGAAGTGACTACACAGGGAAGACAATGAGTTGTAATAGAGAAGCAGTTAAGACTGCCCTCCAGCTCACAGCCATTCACACTCCACATCCACATTTGAGCCATGCCCATCTCGTGTCTGCAGCTGCCAGGATGGAAGTCTTGTTCTTAGACTTAGATGTACAAACATTTTGGGCAAGCAAGACTATAGCAAATTGATTTCTTTGTAAATGAGAGGTTTGTTTTTGTAGTTTGCACAATGTTACTAAGATGAACGTCTATGTTTATTGAGGTAGGAATTTGCATTTTTACTCTTTCACCAAAAAGAAGTATTTTGGCCATTGATATTACAATCCTAAAAAATCCCAGTTGTTTTCCATGGACCTTTACATTTTTAATGCTATTGTCCATTTTGTAACCTATAGTTAGGGATTTGGCCATTACTGTGTTAGCCAGAAGTGACCATATTTGGACAAAGAGGGCAGAAGTATGGGAGCCTGAGGGATCAGAGGTGAGCTAATGCTAACTTGGTAAAATAGTAAACTATTAAGAATTATGTGATAAAGTAATTTTACAGTCTTGTTAATGGCACATATTAACCATAAATACAGTCAAGTTGTCAAAGAAAAATGTGTTTTTCTAAATATACCTCAACTCTGAAAGTTAGATTTGACAAGCGAGCAAACTTTCATACACACTCGTTATACAAAGTCTGATACCGCAGACAAAGCTTTCGTTTGCTCATTAATAGACACAGATTTAAAGATGGACCACCAAATTACTTATTAGAACTTCCCAATAAAAGACATGAGTCCTGGATAAAAATGACTGATTTAGTATTTTAGAGAGAGGGCCAACATGAGTGGGAACCAAGAGTTTTTGGAGCCAACCCAAAGGTCCTGTTTCTGTGGTGAACTCTGCATTGAAAGTGGACATCAGACAAAAAAGCTGCACTGCACAATTATCTAACTCAGCTGTTCCCTTTGTGACCATCTGTAAGTTTACTGGTGAGCTGCTGGCTCCATTTTTGTATCTAATTCTATGACAGAAGTACCATATGTGCTATTGCTATACAGTGCTATACAGTGGCCTCTCTGTCTTAAAGCAGGAATGCATGGGCAGGTGCTAATTCTCAACTGTTCACATCTGTCCAAGGGTATTTGGCAGAATCATAAATCTACAGTTTACAGCTAAAACATACCGTCACTGCTCTGAGAACAGTTATAAATCAATAATCTGACGTTTGCAGCCTTACCCATTCGACCCCTGTAAAAGAATCACATGCAGTGGTCAGAAAAGTTTTCTATTTAACTATATGATGTTTTGGTCCTCCGAGGTTAATCAAGTTTAATTTTCAAGACAAGAAGAGAGGCCATGAAGTGCTGGGGTTATCGTAGGTCAATTGCAGCTCTCTTAGTCTCATTCTCTTGAACCCTATTAAAGAAGAGCGAAGACGAAGTGCTGTTTAATCCTTGTTTCGTGTTGGCTGTTAGCCTGCAAGTATAGGCTTATTGTACATTCATACTGAGCTGCATGGGCTTCTATGCATGGAGTTTCCTGCTGTTTAAATCTCTAACCAACACAAAACGGCAGTCAGCACAGCTGGACTTTAGCTCCCACGCAAATTCCCTTTATGCCTTGCCACAGATAACCGTCCCTTTCCGAACATTCCTGTTTAGTTTTTGTTGGGGTTTCAGTAGAGATTCTCCTTCTTAAAGACTGACCGCTGGAAACGGTTCTTCAAAGTTGAAATAACCTTAGCTCGCCTGTCTTTTACCTCTCATTTTACTTCCCTGGTTCCGTCGCAGACAACTCTGCTCTCTAAGCCGGCCTGTCTTCCTCATCGCACCAGCTGCATGAGAAAGAAGTGGAACAAGATGTGATTGGCCTAATGTGATTCTCATGTATCAACAGACTCTTGCCCTGTCTGTTTTTAACTTACATAACTTCATTCTTCTGTAACAACACAACAGGCTTCATTTTTCCTACTTTTTCAGCATGCTGTCATAGATTGGGAGTGTTTTGGGATGTCTTCGCTGTATCCATGGAGAAAACTAAACAGCGATGATTGTGCTACGAGCCCAGGTTCAGGCACAGAGCCAACCACTGATTAAAGCTATTACTTCATAACTAGGCACTGCTGTTTTCTAGGAAAACCCAGAGCATGCCTTATACCGCTAAAGAAACCTATACGAGAGTTAATAGTGTAGGCAACTGTCAAGCAGATGAGAGGTACTTCACTTTAAGAGTGTATTTCAGTGTGTGTGGGTGATAAAGGCTGAAGTCCCCTGGGCTTCAGATCACTCTGTCTGGACATTCTGGTGTACTGCTGACTTCTTTAATGGCATTGCTCTCCACATCTGCCCTCCATTACATCCATCCATTTGTATTATCCATCTGTCCCTTTGTTATTGTGACAATCAAAGTTTTCATCTCTGTGCCCTTGTTGCATCTGTTTCTTGCCTACAGTGACAACAATTTACCTTTTCATTTCATGTCTCTTTTAGAAGTTACACTGTAAATGATAGTACGTGACTGGAATGCTTTAATGTTTTATTAATGTATACTATACAGGTCAAACAATATAAGCTTTGCTGAAGGCAGGGAAGGTTTTTGTCATCAAAGGTTGCACACTAAATGCCGAGGGAGCTACATTTGTCAAATACAATATGTAACAGCTTTTACTATCAGTGTGTTTGAAATGAAATGGCTTCTACAAGAAATATTTTACAGTGACAGAAAGGCAGATGGGAAATGATGCAACACTGGGCTCTGATCAGTCCAGAATCTGGGAAAGTAAGTGAGGTTCCATCCAGTTGTTTTATGTGCATTTTCAGTCTAAGTGGAAATCCCCCAAAATTTATAACATAATTCGAAATATCAAGAAAAAAAAAAAACCTCTTTCACTTGGACAGTTTTCCTGTTTGTGTATTATAGGTCAATGTGACTGTAAACATGAGCAAATATGACAATACAAACAGATTCTGTGAATAAATAATGACCTACAAAAATCCCATGAGTTAAATGTCACTCAAACTTCTGCTTCAGGAGACACAAAACATGGCAGCAGATGAACACATCAGCCATGTGTGGACGAATGAGACCTGCAACATGCTTAATGCAAGGAGCAAACATGACTGCCATAGTAGAAGGGGAAAAGCAGCATGTGTTAAGAGCTGCAGAAACAAATGGTAGAGAAAACTTTGACCAGTTGAGGCAAATTCTGTGAAGAATATGTACCTTTATATGAGCAGATATGAGAAGCATCAGGCGTCTAGTGATTCAGGGACAAAGGAACCATCAGTTTTGATTTTTTTGAGAGACTGCATGAAATTCTGGGTTAAATATTACATCTGTGTCCTCAAATTATGTGTTAATGTATGAAACACAACAGCTAATTGGCAAAATTATAATGCTTTGTAACTTAACAGATGTTGTACCAGCTTTTACTGTTTTCAGTAGTGGATGGAAACACCCCAAAATTAACCCATAAAGACCCAAACATTCTTCACCAGCCAAAACCATCTACTGATCTAAACTGTTTAATACCTGTTGATCCATTAATTCTATCAATACATGTAAATAATTGGTGTAAAATGTAGTTTGTCATCTTTTCATGGTCATCAGATATGACCCATTTGGACGTTCAGAGGCTCTGTTGTGAATGTGGAAACACCGTCATCTTCTACAACAGTGATTCACCAGTAAAACCCATGAAGTTGGATCAATGACAGTGGATGGAAAGGCTTGTTTTATGTTCAGTTAATGATAGATTTCACTGAAAAAAGTCACTTTTTGTGCAGTTTTCTCTGCTTTTGATATAATGCCCCCAACTTTAATCTGATCTTTTATGAACGTCTTCATTATCAGTAAATTAAATATAGAAAAATACCTGATTTATACTGATAAAAAACAAAGTACAGAACATAATATTATGATAATTGGTGGTAAATCACTTAAGAAAGGTTTGATATAGAGAAAATTCATTTGGGAACTGACACAAAAGTAGCACTGGGCCTTTATGGGTTAAGATTATCTTGCTTTTTGAAATTGGTTAAAATGTTTATTTTTTAATGCATTTTACACACAAAAAATATGTGAATATTTATCCCATATAATATTAACCTTCACAGCATCTTTCATCTTTGGTTTCCTTGTAGAACAATAGGCATTTACCCATTTACAGCTCAGCCATATGTTTTCACATTTACATAAACATATATTTAATTCCCATCTTGTTTCAGAGTTTGCAAATGTTTCTCATTCACTTAACATACACAGCTACTGTACTTTTATTTTAACCACAGGGCATCGCTACTTATCACAAAACCTACAATGTGCACTCTCATTTGTTTCATACTTTCCCTCCTCTGAGCTGTGTTATCTAACTCTACACAATCTCCTACATGTGAAATTGAGCAAGCCCACTAGAGACACTCTCCTAAGGTCTGGAGTGGGACTTGTCCACCAAGTGGGGCTAATTATGCAAATCCCTGCTTCATCCTCATTGGCCGGGGTCAAAGCTGTGATATTAATGATTAAGGAGAGATAGAGTGACAGCTGAAGGAGCAGAAAAATGAGAGGTAGTGTGGCAGCCTAAAGGATTTGGAAAAAGGGCACATACACACAGTGGATGTGGGTGTATCTATGTGTGTTTTTGTGTTCATTTTTTCCTCTTTAGTCCTCCTCTGTTCTTGCCTTTCAGGGCTGTGTTCAGTTGGGGGAAGAATCAAGCCCTTTATCTCTCAGCAGTCAACACTTCCCGTTTCCACAGCGACACACTGCTGCGTAGCTGCAGCATCTGGGTTGTATCCGTAGCGACCCCGGAACCCTGACAGGACCTAATCTAAAGTCACAGGCCGCAGCAGGGCAGATACTGTTCTCTTTCTGTGTGTGTGTGTGTGTGTGATCTTTTACTTCTTTTCTCAAGAGGACCAAATAGCTTCACAGAAATGTTAAAAATATGAGCAAATTTCACCACAGTGGAGACATTCAATTTACTTCTCCACATGACTTGGATTTAGGCTCAGAATTAGAAATTTAGATTAACCTTAGGCTGAAGAAAAGGTTATTGGAGCTACCAACCCATTCACCATACCACTGTGGGACTCTGCAAAGCTCAAACACACATATGCCTGGAAGTTTCTGAACCAATGACATTATTCTATACCTATACATCTGTGTAGAAACGATTCACAGATGTACATAAATGCATACGTATATGTGTGCCCATCACATTGCTTTATGCTAATACAAACTTAGCCTTGATGGATGCAGATTTTTCCAGTCTCAAAGCTTTTCCAAACAGCCTAGGTGCTTCAGTGCTTGGTTGCAAGGAGCTCAAAGGCAGACAGACATAATTAGACTTTATTATGTGTGTCACAGACGTGGGAAAAAAGGTGTATTCTGTGTTTTTCACTAAGCCATAGGACAGGGGTGTCAAACTCATTTTAGTTCAGGGGCCAGATTCAGCTAAATTTGATCTGAAATGGGCCGGACCAGTAAAATAATAACATAATAATATATAAATAATGTCAACTCCAAACTTTTCTCTATGTTTAAGAGCAAAGAAAAAGTTAATTTACATCATGAACAAGTTTACATCTACAAAACTCCCCTTTCAAAAGATGTGAATAACATGAACAAACTGATTTTAACAATATTCTGCTGCAGTTTATCATTTACACATGTACATTATGACTTACAGATCACAGTGGATCTACAACCACACAAAACATTTAATAACAGGCAGAATATTGTTAAAATTGTACTTGCTTCTTTTAAGATATTTCAGGTTATTTGCATTTTTTTGCAAAATTATACTTTGTTTTAGAGTAAATACATGTAAATATTTACATTTACAATGAGAAACATTTGGAGTTGTCATTATTTCTATGTTATTATGATAGTATTTTACTGGTCAGACCCACTTGAGATTGAATTGGTCTGAATCTGGAACCTGAACTAAAAGGATTGTTAATATCTTAACGAAATTTTTGCATTTCACAAATTCATCCCAAGGGCCGGACTGGACCCTTTGGTGGGCCGAATCTGGCCCCCGGGCCGCGTGTTTGACACCTGTGTCATAGGAGGTGACATGTTGAAATTGCTGTTAAAAATGGGATTTGATGTGAACCACCTTTACCTGTATTTACAAAAGTCTAAAGTCCAAACCCTACTTCCTTCTGTCACCCTGGGATTGAATATATCTGTGAGTTCATATTACAATCACGTGCTCAAGTAGTACACGTGTAGCTGAGCATGTGTTAGCAGATGTGTTTCATTGTTTTGTTTAATAGTCCCCTCCCCTGGATAATTTAGGGCGTCTACGTTCTCAGTTAACAAGTGTGTAATGTGTTTTCTGGACAGCAAAGTCATGCAGGGCTCCACTGCGTCAGTATTGGATCTCTGAGTTAGCGTTATTAGCTAGCAGCTGCTGAAACCAGAACTCCTCTATGAAACTGCCTTGGCCTCAAGAGACATGAAACACAGCCAAAACTAAAGCAGGCCAAATCCTTCTTCTCTTCTTTCCCTCCTTCTGCTCACTCTCTTTCTCTCTCTCTCTCTCTTCATCGTCTTTCCCCCTCGTTCCCCGTTTTCCTCTTCCCCATTCCCCAAGCATGAGCAATTCACAGTTAATTCAATTTTCCCCCGGCTGAGCTCACATGGGACAGCATTGGAATTCCGGTTTGTCATGATAAAATGATTACACGGCATTGTGTTTCTCCGGGCGCCTCCCAGCGCATTTATTAGAATCTGTCAGTGTCGATGTAGATCGGCCAGCCAAAGTGCCCGTCTCCACCGCTCCTCCTCGCCACTCCACTTCCCCTTCCCTCCCTGAAACTGGTTATTCCTTATGAAATACGTCGCTCCTGGCAGACGCATAATCTGATTACATCCGCTAGATTAAAAATATATTGAATTTTTTTTTTTTTCCAACCTCTCTTGTCACATTTTAACCCCTCTTTCTCCACTTCTTTCCTCTTTTCCTCTGGGATCTTTTCTATCTCTCACATGCCCTACACATGTTTCAGGGTTTGAGGTTAGCATATTACTCAGAAAATGATGAAACCTCATTTTGTCTATAGTTGAAGCCATGTTAAAGTTAGATCGAAGTAATTTACTGTTCTACCTTAACCTGACACAATAATATATTATAGACAACTTATACAAGTGCAGTTTTACGTCCATCCTCAGGAACCATGTTGAAGCTGGCTGGATACATTTAATGTAAAAAAAAAAAAAAAAAAAGAATATGTATTGAAACACCACTAAATCATACTTTGAAATAGAGATGTCCCGATCTGATCTACAGATTGGTATCGGCTGCCGATCTGGCATTTTTTAGAAGATCAGATCAGATTTAGTCATGAGATCAGGCCGATCTGGACCCGGTTCTGGGGCAGGGATAAACACACGTCCTGCTCCATCACATTAAAGTTTCCGAAGGCAGGGGAAAGGAAAATTAGCTGCACAACGGGAGGCTTAGAGGAATTAGGAAAACGTCTATAGGTTTCACTTTCACTTTAACGTGATGAACGGGTCGGGTTTTTTTTCAACCTGAGGGGCTTTTGTGGAATTATTTGACATCGCATCACTAACGTACGGCGCAGAACATACCTCCAGATAATACCTGGACGGACCTGTCCATAGTGCCATGGTTGTTTTAGTTCAGGTTCCACATTCGGCCCAATTGTGTGTCTCAAGTAAAATAATAGCCTAACCTATATATAATGACTCCAAATTTAAATCAAAATTTTACTGTAAAAAGTCGGTATTGAATCGGTATCAGATCGGTATTGGCAAAACTAATCAAAAAAAAAAAATCGGATTAGATCGGAAGCAAAAAATATCGAGATGGGGACATCACTACTTTGACTGTGTTTGAGTGTGAAAATGAGAAAATGCTTAAAAAACACATCACAAAAGAGTCCTGATGAATAACAAGATAATAAGAACTCAGTTTATTTACATGCAAATGTCTGACCAATCAGATGAAGCCTCAGCTACTCTCAGATTCAGTTTCCTGGAGATTGTGAGATTAGTTTAAATTGTCACAAGTTATATCATCATGGTAATACTGAACTGTGCTATTGCACATGGCAGTTCTTTAAAATGTTTAAAACTTTTAAAGTTCGACTTCAACTTCACAGCCAGTGTCCAATATGTGGACAAAAATATTGGGACAAATCATACCTCCCATTACTAATACTGTCCCATTGCTGTTGATTTATATTATAATAATTAAAATGTTTGTGTGAATGTTCCATGTCAGTTTTGTAAATAATTATCGCAACTGATGTCAAATCACAATTTCATTTAAGTTTAAAGGCTTTTTAAAGGATTTTTCCTCCTGTGTAAGAGTTGACAAAACCACAGGGTTACCTATGGTTTAAAATGATTATTTCAGGTCAGATCACGACTGATATTTTAGAAATCTAGAGGTAGAGCAACAGTTATTATGTAACCATTACAATGGTAAAGATTAATTACATTAAGTTAAAACAAGCATTATATTTTCATAGGGCAGCCCCCTGTAATCCCTAACAAAACATCTGAATTCAACATGTCCCAATACTTTTGTCCATATAGTATATGTAGCTAAAACTAGTAGGACACCCTGCATTTTAAATAGAATAATAGTAAAATAAAGTGAATTCACACTTTGTTCCGTTTTTGGCTTAATAAAATCAGTAATCAGACAGATCACGGTTTAGACAGACTTCTATTCCATTTTTTTGGGTCCACACATGATGGATGTCATCCATTTGTCAAAACACATTTGTGTGTTGTTGTTTTTTTTGACAATTATCATTGTAGACATGTGAAATTTAAGATTTTGATTCTGTTTTGAAGGGACTGGAAACAATAAATAGAATAATCTCTGACTGCATGAAAGTATTTCAAGAAACTTTTTTTCTATAAAATATTTGAATACCAATCACATGATATTTCTTTACTCAAAGTCTTGCAAATATGAAGGATGTCATGGCTTCAACATCCATTTGCTTTATTTTTTTTCTGCAGCCACTCCAGGACTCCCTGGCACCCTCATCTCCTCAAATCACCTCCTCTCCCCCCTTCACCCCCTCCCTCTTCTCTTCTGTCTGGATAATATTACAGCTTATTATTTTTCATATTTCCATTCCTCCCTCTGCCCATACCGACCTGTCAGTCAAACTGTCATGTGTGATTTTGAGCTGTCACTCTAGCTTGGAGATTCGGATACGGGGGTCCGATGGCTTGTTTACTGAGATGCGACTGGAGGTGTCACGCTGAATAAGCCCACCTCACACCCCCCCCTCCTCTCCCTCCTTCACTCTCAGACCCTCATGCTATGCCCCCTCAAGCCTCCACAGGTGCGGGTGCTGGGTGGCAGTGCTTGTGCCAGGTGAGATGTGGCTAATGACCATCTTGGAGTGCCACCCTTAATTTTGGGTGGTGGGTTTTGCATATGGGCAGACTCGGGTGCATGCATTTGAGCTTGTGTATGTGTGTTAGTGAATGTGTGTACACTGGTTCTCTCAGCCAACCAATTACTGTCCTAAGGAGCAGACAGCTGTCGCCACTATCGTCTCCTTTCTCACTACAATCTCTCCTCCTCCTCCTCTTCCCTCTTCATCCCTCCCTTCAGTTGACAGGGGAGAGTCAGAGGGGAGTCTCAGCCTGGGGTCCTGCTCCCATGGGGAGTCATTACACCACTGTGGGACACTCTCTCTCACACACACACACACACGTACACACACACACACACACACACACACACACACACACACACACAAAAACACAAGTCTTGTCTCTACTGTCTCTTTCTATCTATCACTATGCCACTACATCCGTCAATTAAGCCCATGGCCTTCGCTTTAGGGATTTGTTACACATTCATGTGATGCTGCACACATACACACTCTCATCTTAGCCTAATGTTCTCTCTATATTTGTCATTACCCACTCCCCAGATGGGACTCAGTCCATTGAGTTCGGCATATTATAGGGCTTTGACTTAGAAGCCGAGTGTGTAGATTTGGAACTTCATCCTCAGTAGCAGTGACTTTTATTTTTTTTGACAAATTCATCATTTTAAAAAAAATTGTATACACAATATATGTTTCCCGTGGTGTGATGGGCTGTAGAAGCATGTGTTAGCCACTATCGAGCCACCGAGGTGCCATCCCTCCTCAGTGCTTCGCTATCTTTCCCTTAACACTCTTTCTTTATCTGAGACTGTTATACAAACCAGATTGGCCTTATCTTGGCTTTCTCACCACACACACTCTCACACATGCTTCAACTAGCCCATTTCCTACTCTTTTGCTTGATTCTACATGTAAACACACATACACACACTCTGTTAGAGCTTACACATGCTATCTGTCAAAATCTTTGAGTGGATATGCCAGCTATTTCACTTAACCATGCCGGGAAAGGATGTTGGCGGTTAGGGGAAAAAAAAAAGAATTTGGAAGAGGCACGGAATACTTCAGTTCAACCATGAATGTTGTATATAGATAAGGCGCACCTCACACTGAGTGTGTAAGTGTTTGTACATATGTGCTTGTGTGTGTGTGTGTCAGTCTTGTAGAGATTTACCTCCGACACACTCGTTAATCACAGAATTCATTAGTCACCGAGTCTCTAATTGTTTACTTTCCCCCGCGGCGGTACTACACAAGGTTGCCGGCCCTCCCTGTTACAATTTTGGAAGAACATAATGGTAAATTAATTTTCCAGGTAGCACCAATTCGATTAGTCATTTCTGAGTACACTCTATTAGCTGGGAAATTGTGCATTTGGAAGTCAGACTGGAGAGTCTGGGTTTGAACATGTTGCTTACCTGGAAAAAAGACAAAGCATCCGAGACTGAGGGTGAAAGAGAAAGAAACCTAGTAAGAAGGAGAGATGAAGTAATGAGCCTGAGGGATGACATAGAAGAGAAATGGCTTGTTCTGCTTTGAGTGACTCTATAATGTTAGACTGAACCTCAGAGAGAGAGGAGAGAGTGGTAAGACAAATGGACTCATTAATAAGACCAGAGTGTACTAATAAAATCAAATTGATCCACTAATTATGTGTGCATTACCAAAGAGGCAACTAAAATAAGGACAGCAAAATAGATCAAATATATGGCATTACCCCTAAAAACACAAGAACACCCAATTCAACGCATTATTTTTTATTTGTGTTTAAAATAATTTCCACATTTACATAAGTGAAATCAATTATATTTCTTTACCCCATTATCACAAATCACAAATGTGCCTCTCCTGTACAGTATCAATCACCATCTAACATTTGACCCTTTAAGAACATTTCTTTCGATGTAATGTCTTCTGTCTTTGTCACCAATTTTAACACTGTTATATAGATAAAGTTACTAAAAACATACTGTAAACACATTAACATACTTCTCTAATGATTATGTAAACTGCAGTTATCAATGATAGGAAGGTAATTTATCTGTATTATTTCAAAACAAGTAGCATGTGTCTCATTTTGCTCATAGAGGGGAATAAAATAACCAGAGGCAAAACGCTGACTGACTGTGCTGAACAACCAATCACAGAGCTCTCGTATTCATCTCTTCTTCTGCAGATTTAACATGATGACCAGCGAAATGGCCAATGATATAGAAGCCACTGGTAGACCTACACAACAGCCCTTAATGCCCAGTAATAGCTTTACATGTGTGTGTTTCCATTTGTACATTCTCAAGTATCACATTAGGAAAGGTTGATGGAACCTGCACACCTGGAAAAAAACAGAGTTTACATTCACCTAAGAGTGTTAATGTAGTGGTAGATGAAAACACATTTTCTGGAACTGTTATGATGCCGTAAGTGATGCCAAACACCTATATGTATTTTCTGAGTTATGAACAGAATCATATGACTCAACTGTAACGAAACACATCAGTGCTGGTGATAAGGCACACAAAAATGGACAAATATGTAAAATCCTGCATTTTGTAGGTGATAACAGCTCAGCCCACCACTTTCTACCAATTCATTTCAATTCAATTCAATTCAGAAAACTGTATTTGTCCCCAAGGAGCAATTTAAATGCCCATGTGAGCCGCACGACTACACAACACTTTTATACAACCCAAGAAATCTAAAGAAATCTAAAAAAAATAATGATATAGTATATAATAAATGAACTGGCGAAATGTCCAGGGTGTACCCCGCCTTCGCCCGTAAGTAGCTGGGATAGGCTCCAAGTGACCCCCGTGACCCTAGTGAGGATAAAGCAGGTTCAGATAATGAATGAATGAATATAATAAATGATAATAAGGAGAAGGACAACTGTGTACAATAAATGCCATGTGAATGTCTGAATAAGGTGGTAAAGTGGATAGAGTGAGGACAGGATATCACATAATCTACACATGAGTTGTGCATTATGGAGAATTTTATATGTCAATTCAATTTCAGTTTTATTTGTAGAGCCCTGTATCACAACAAGGTTGTCTCACAGGGCTTTACAGAATCAGTTGAATATGAAAATAAACAGTCAAATAAAGAGTGGATGAAGGAAATGGGCTAATGTCCCGGGCATCCCTCATCCTTAGACCCTCCTTCTCGGCGAGGAAAAACTCCAAAAGTCCAGTGGGAAGAGAAACCTTGTGGAGAACCACAGTGAAGGAGAGATCCACTCCCATGGACAGACAGGCTGTAGATGAACAGGACTGATGGACGTCCATTTGCGGATGTAGTTGCAGTCTGTAAAGATGCAGTAGGGTGGGGGCACCTGAGGGGGTCCATCTAGTCAGATGAGGTAGATGAGATCTGCAATTGTTATTGGAGAAGCAGTCGTGAATAAGTAAATTTCAATAAGAGCAGCTGTTTTAGCATGTCTCTGCCTCCTGACATTAGCCTTAGAAAGAGTCAGTGTTAGCGTCTGTGATTAGAGTTCTGTCCATCTGTCCTACAGTCCCATCCTTCCAAACCTCTATCATTTTCCAATGGGTTTAACAAGGTAGTTCCCAACCTTTTTTGGCTCGTGACCCCATTTTAACGTCACAAATTTGTGGTGACCCCAGACATTCAAAACAGACATTTTTTTGTTGAAATTAATTTGTTTTTGATCACGTGCTATACTATGTTGCAAATAAACGTTAATTTTAGATGACATTTAGTCTATATAATGTATATTATTATGGATGGAGGCAGAAAAGCCAGGTGTAGATTACTGCACAATGTGAGAATTTATTTTCCTTGGTCAGGATATGTACAGTCAGTCCAGCTTGGATTTACAAGGCTGACAATTAATACTGAACAAACAATAACTCAAACTATGAATTATGAAAGAGCTGCAGCATCTGAAACCGACCTCAATGAACATTTGACAGATAAACAGTACCACAGTGCTTCAGTTTCAGCTACAGTTTGTCATGTCTTTTATATATTGTGGTTGTCTCTCTCAACTCACCATGTATTTTTCTTAGTAATTTAAAAAAAAAAAAGGTTATCAATTGCTAGAAATTTCAGGCGACCCCATTTGAATTCCAGGCGACCCCCCGTGGGGTCCCGACCCCAAGGTTGATAAACACTGGTTTAACTGAAGCAGTTTTATCGGCCTATCCTGAAACACTGTACTCAGAGGAAGGTGGCAATTTTACCGCATAAAACCTTTGCTTGATCAATTTATTTGTTAGTTTGAATCCAAAATAAAGTATTAAAACACCACATTGAAACAATAACATGAGCTGTAGAAGTTTTCCTTTTGTCAGGGAGGTGTTTTAGGTTAAAGAGTTCCAAATGGGGTACGACAACTACAACAAAAAGCACTGAACACAGTCGAAATACAGCGTATATGTTAATGAACATTGTTTTTTCCGGTGTTTATTAGGTGGTCTCTTCAGTACAGTAACTCAAACTAAGCCCCTCAGAGCCTCATACGGTTCTACATACGTGTTTTGTGATCCTCTATCAAACAGCTTCTCCAAGTTAAATAGAAGAACCTGCTCCCAGTGTCCTCTCATGCATAATGAAAATGTGTTCAACAGTTGATGAGGTCACCAAATTATTCTGCATGAAAAAACATGATTCTGGTTTGCAACCTCTCCCTCTTCTCCTCTGTTTATTGCAGCTGTGAAGAGCATAAGCTATATCAACCCCATGCACCTAATCTACATTTTCTGTCATTCAGCTCAGTTCAATTCAAGTTTGCCTCAGATTCACTTGACAGTTATGTGGAAACATTGTACATGTCTTAGTGTGTCAGTGCCCCTGCCTCCTAGTGGAAACAGGTCTTTATGTTTTATTTTTAGCCTCCAGAATCTAGTTTTGTGAACTAGTTTCTGAAACTAGTTGACTAATTGGCCTTGCACGGTTTCATTTGACCTGAGCATTGAGCCCCAAGCTGAAAAGACTCTTCTACATGTCTTCCATACAGTATTTATGGACATGTATGCATGTGTGTTGCACCAGTATGCATGTCACTGTGTTTTTATCTGTGCATATGGATGAGCTAACACTGGGCAATCTCTGCTTCAAGGCACTCATGCACATGTGCACATCCATGTCTTTCACTAGACTGAAAAACAGACCATATCACAAGTGAACTTACTGAAACTATGCATTATAGATCAACACACACACATGTACACAAATTCATTCGTCTTCCTCCTCATTTCAATGAATCTCCACGCACGCTCACATGCCATCACAAATGATGGGATTTAAACATCAACAGTATGAAATATTCATGTGTCAGTGCCAGCCGCTCTAGCAGAACTAACACCAAGGGGGATTTGCCTTCAGATCTGAGGATACTACTGCATTCATCCCTCTCTCACTTTTTCTAACTCCAACTCCCTCTCTTGCTCTCTCCCTGTTGTGTCGCAGCATTTGGAGCCGTTGTCACGCCGTTGTGTACGAGTGTGTTTCGATGTATTGTTCTAGTTTTCTGTGATATCGCCTCTCCACGCTCAAGTGTTGTTATGTCTTTGCCTTGGAGGTGGAGTGATGGGTAACACACATCCCTCCTCAGCCTTCTTTACTTCTCACTCAGCATGTGAGGAACGCGGGAAGGAGGAGACGGGGAAGGTAGTGGTGGTGTCAGTGTGGAATCCAGAGCCATGCTAGGTGCAGGTTAAGACAAAGTTTCTGGATGCGATTCTGCTTTTATTAGAAAAATCGATATCTGTAAATAGACAAGATAAAAGTTAGATAATCTCCAGTGTAATTAAAAGGGCAAGAAATGAAGGGTATGTAAATGCACCTCAGTTGGCATAAAAAAAAAAAAATCTTAACATTGTACATTTCTGCAACACAGACAATGTAGTTTATATTGTTTGAACCTAATATATGTTTGTATGTTATGTTTTATATTTAATTTGTGCTTATTAGTGTACTGAACTACGACAATAATTAAATAAATATATTACTGCTGTCAATTAAATTTTTTTATCAGGTTAATCACAGGGTTGCTGTGGATTAATTTTGATTAATCATGATTAAATATTCATTTTTAATCTAAATTAATCGCATTTCATTTTGCATGAGCAAACAGACTCAAGAAAATAAGGAATATATATGCATTTAACGTGTTTATTAAACACCTTCAACAGTTTCAACAGAACAACTTGAAACAACTGTTCCATCTTGAGTTTTTTGTTGCACTTATATTTCCATCCAGAGGGCCAACATGCTGTTTAGCGTCCTCTATCTTTATGGGTTGGTTCTGCTGTCTGTCACTACCGGATCAACTGCATTAGGTATTAGATTAGTAAATATTAGAGCCCGACCGATTAATCGTCCGGCCGATTAATCAGGCCGATTATAGCGTATCACCAATTAATCAACATCAGCCAATATGTAGGCGATGTAGCCGATATATTAACTTTTTTTTGCTGCGCGGAGATTCTGTGACTCGCTGCTCCTTTGTGTGTGTGTGCGCGTGTGTGTGTGTGCGCGTGTGTGTGTGTGCTGCCCGGAGAATAAGAGGAACTTTAAAGCGAGTTAGTTTCACTTTCACTCCTGCTCGGACAATGACCCACCCCCCCACACACAATCACCCCCCCCCCGCAGGGGGATGGGCCGCTAATCCTGCCCCCCCGCTCTGACAATCACAGACCCGCCCCCTCGTCTTATGAAGTATTCACTCCCCCACACACACCCATGTCCGTGCACTTCCTGTCTACCTCACAGTTTCATTCTGCCAGCAGGCCTGGGTGTTAATAGTGTAGGGGAGACTGGGGACAGTTGTAACACGGGTCAGTTGTAACTCGTGCAATTGCTCCAATCAGGAACAACTTAGGACTCACTTAATTCACTATGCACATGCTCAGTTTAGTCCTTAGTCGACATAAGAAGTTGCAGTGCCGTGAGGCAGACACAACAAAATTTGTGAGGGAAAACATAATTGTGTGGTAAGTCATATTTTTTGCTCTAATTATTTTGGTGATTGCATAGTTTGCATTTGAAAGTTGTGTAAATTATATTTGTGAGATAAACAAAGATTTATGCAACTGTTAATCCACCTGTCCACAATTATCTAATATAAGATTATTACATCCTGTGTAGATCAGTGTTCTTATTTCATATATCGGCCAATATCGGATATCGGCCGATATATCGGATATTGGCTTTTTTTTAGCCCCCAATATTGGTATCAGCCCCAAAAATCCCATATCGGTCGGGCTCTAGTAAATATGTGCACACACAGTTCTCTGCAGTATTAGAATTTAGTGAGGACCACAACCACAAATTAATGGAATAAATGTTTATTCACGACAGTTAGAAATGAATGTTTGTGATGATGATCAGGATGACGACTCTGACGAAGTAAGACATGATGAAGAGGATGGGGTTTGGGGAGGGCCTCTTCGGCCCCCCACCCCCTTTCTCCCTATGTCTATGGAGAGGATGACAAACAGAAGAGTGATGGACATAGGGTGGTCTATGGAAGGGCAGGTAGGTATTTATAGGCATATAACAAGAAGGTGAGTATTTGAGGTGTGGTCCTGCTCTTGAAATTCAGGTACAACTATTTCCAGTTAAAGCTCAAAGTTAGGAAAAAGTCCAGGTGCACCTTTTCTCTAACTAATGTCTGATCATCATTAAATGTGACTTCAGTATCATTCATGTGCAGGTAATAGCGTCAGCCCGTTTGTCGTGAATACCGTTAGTCCTCTGTAAATTATACAGTTTTTACAATGAGGCTTATTTGCATAATAATGGGGCTTTTGCGCCAAATGTATGAATATTCACTAATTTAAGTCTGTGCAAATGGAACAGGCGCACCATGACGCTGTTTGCTTGACAATGTATTGACTTCTCTTATTTGCAGGTGCTTTGTGCATTACACACTATATTTTTGTCTCATTTTCATTAGCAGCTGCTTAAACCATGTAATTGGCCATGGATTTAGCCCTATAATACTGCTAAACATTTATGTGTAAATGTACGCATGTTTTTGGTTAAGAAACGGTGAAATTATACATATCCATGGTTTTCAGAAGCCTACAGTGGCAATAGTTTTGCTGGTTGATAGGTGTTTCATTTAAAGTGTTTGTCTCATCAGTGTCAGTAAATTACCAAAGGACTTAAGATCCAGCCAGGGTCTTTAAGCAAAGAGTCGACAGTATTAGTGAACTGCATTCCCATGTCAACTGACTTTATTTCAACACAATTATCCACTCCGTATTAATACTACTTTCCAGGGAGTGCTGGGTGAGTATACTAAAAACAAGCACAATAAAACATTATCATTAGCTATAGCTCCTGTTGCCTAAAAAGGGCATTTTGGGAAAACAACCCATCACAAGTATCCATTTGGGGCATTGTAAGTTTTTAGAGTGCTGATAATGGCACCTTTAAGTAATTTTGCTACGATTTTTTTGGGATAAGCAAGTATTAAAAACACACAGTTTGTTTTAACTTGCAAGGATATACACAGTCAATTGAAAGAGCTTTTAAAGAAACCATAAAAACACTCTTTAGGGTGTGAATCCTTTTGAAACAGGATACAAGCTTGAGACGTAACACACAGAGAAATCAATCTGATGTGTAAAGCAAAGAAAAACACAAAAGCAGGATGAGACCACCATTAGAAATATGCCATTTTCCAGAAAGTAAACATCTTGGTTCCATGATGTTGAAAACTATTGTGATCTATTAAGGTGGGGAAGCAGCACCTGCACAGCTGTGTGAGTGGTTAAACTTCTGACCCATCTGCAATTAAGCAATGTCAACAGAGCATGTACTGTTGAAAAAGAAATGGAAAAATGAAGTGTCACAAGCTGTGCTTCTAACAACATATTTTATGCTCACTTTGCAATAACACATTAGAAAAGGCTCGTTTGAGAAAATGTCCTCATTCTCAGAAAAAGAAGTTTACACATGCTTGAGGTGATTTTTTTGGGTGGGGTGGGGAGGTAATGCCCTTAATGACAGATGATATACAAGCTCTCTCCGAGATTTAACACTACTTTTTTAAGACACACTTTATTTAGACAATAAACCTCACAATTTGCTATAAACACTGGAGTCCAACCATGAAGCACAGCCTGCACTGGAAAGATTTGCCTTAAAGCAGGGGTGTCAAACTCATCTTAGTTCAGGGGCTACATTAAGCCAAATTTGATCTGAGTGGGCCGGACCAATGAAATAAGAACATAATAATATATAAATAATGTCAACTCCAAACTTTCCTCTATGTTTTAGAGCAAAAAAAGTAAAATTATTCGATCAAAATGTTTACATCTATCAGCTATCCTTTGAAATAATGTGAATATCATGAACAAACTGAAATTTCTTAAGAAAACTAAGCTTAAAACTTAACGATAATATGTCTCAGTTTATCATTTACACGTGAATTACAACTTACAGATCACAGTGGGTCAACAAACACACAAAACATTTAATAACAGGCAGAATATTGAAAAACTTGCACTTCAGACATTTCAAAATGTTTATATTTGTTCAGGTTATTTGCATTTTTGTGAAATGATAGTTTGTTTTAGTGTAAATACAGTAAAATGACATGAAATTTTTTTACATTTACAAAGAGAAAAATTTGAAGTTGTGAGTATTTATAGGTTATTCTGATAGTACTTATTATTATTACTGATCCGACCCACTTGAGATTAAATTGGGAACCTGAACTAAAATGATTAATATCTTAGTGTAATTTTTACATTTCACAACTTCATCCCAGGGGCCGGACTGGACCCTTTGGCGGGCCGGATTTGGCCCCCGGGCCGCATGTTTGACACCTGTGCCTTAAAGTGTAAAACAGCAAAAGCACACAATTTCAAAAGTTGTTGAGCTGTGGACAAAAAGAGTAAAAAAAGTGGATGGAATAGGGTAGAAAAGTTTGCAGAAGCTTTAGATTGCTCAATGTGAGCATGTGTGATGGAGTATACACAGATACGAGGACTGCCAATGGGGGGACTGGGGAGTCAGATATGGGTCCAGTGGTCATCGTTCCTCCTGAGATTCATCCCTTTTTCCATTTAAAAGATGTGATTACACCGCAACAATACGCACACACACTTTCACACACACTCTGCTAGCAGTGGTGATCCAATTTAGAGGGTTAGAAGGGAGGGATAAGGAGATAGAGGGAGCAAAGGGGGGAGCAGAGGGGTGAAAGGCAGCAATGTAGGAAATGCAACGAAGGAAGAGGAGAGTCTCTCCCTCTCTCTCTCTCTTTCTCTTCTCTCTCTCTCTCTCTCTCTCTCTCTCTCTCTCGTTTGTCATTCTGTCTGCGCCGTATGCAGATGAGGAGCTAATATGATATCGCTGCTGAGCTGATGGATGTTTAAAATGATATGGCAACCCTGAGCAGCCTCGCTACATGCTGCCTGCCAGGGATGTTATGTGTGTGGGAGTGTGTGATTCAGTGAAAAAATATATCTGACTCATTGTAGCTGCGACATATTCAAACTTTCAACAACTTCCGAGTTAGTCTTGTAACTATTTTAATTACTTTAGCAAAATGATGCAACTCACTACATTTTTTCTTTCTTTCTTTCTTATTAATATTTTGATGTCAGCAGCACCACTGGCAAGCAACGCATACTTTGTATAGCAACGTTATAGCACTGCTGTCATTTCCAGGGGGAAATCATTTCTAACAATTAATGAGGTCGGTTGGTCACAGTCAGACGTGGCAGATTCAGGTTGCATTTGCAGTACAGTGTGTATTGGTTTGACTAGCAGGGACAATAACAGGACTCAAATGCATAGACGTAGCAACAGCCTAACCTTGACGATGTTGCTTTTTGTCTTGATGGCTTTGTTGCTTACATATATTTTTATTTATTTAGATGTAACCCCTTTATAATTACTAGGATATTAACTTCAGTTCACATACTTTTTCTCAATACCTAAGTGCAGTTATTTGTAATGTAATTACATAATGCTGTTACATGTAACTGTTACTGCTGACATCACCACATTCGTATGGCATGCTTGTCTTAATATGGGCTTAAGATTCCGTCGCGGTGCTCAGTTTCTTCCTTCATGCCTGTATGTCTGCTGACAAGTTGTGTTGTAACACACTGCTGCTGTTCATGTGACAAAACAGAACCCACTTGTAACCTACCCCAAAGGGAAGGTTAGTACCGTCGCTCCCAATCCACTTCCTAACATGTTTTAAAGTGGTAGCACACATTTGGAGACATTATACCGACACCAATTACAGCTTTAACTCTACAACAAGGACAGCTTCTGATTTTGTGTGTATGTGTGTGTGTCTGTGTGTGTGTGTGTTTTACATTGTCATGGTGGTAATGAGAAGTGGGGGTGCCAGTGTAGAGTGAAGGCCGGGCGGTGGCGGGACTGATTGGATTCTCCACAGACTTCATTAGTTAAAACAAAGCCAGTTGTCCATTTGGGCTCTTTCACAGCCTAATTGATATTGATTTACTGATTTGCTCAAGGGTGATTTAAAAGCATGTTTGGTGTTATCGTCAATGCTACTTTTCCCCTGCACTGTCCTTCTGTCTGATTGCATCAGCACACTAACAACTAAAATTCTCATAGCCAGTAATAATGATTTTCTAGTGATCTGCTTTTTCCTCTTAAGTGACTGCATTCTTCAAATCATGTCTAACAACCGTGGGCCCTTACAGACGGCCCCCTCCCACTTTGTCATGCCACGATCATCACATTACTTCATGGCATAATTGAAATAATTGAGGCAGATAATTCCTTTTTCTACCTAATTTCCATGAACGTTTTTTTGTGGTGGAATGCATTAGTGAGGGTTATCTTTTTGTTTTGGACTTCACACCAATGATTGCGCTGATAGATCGTCACCATGCCCGTAACTGGATAATGATAGTTATCATAAATGGTTAGTGGTTGGCTAAGTGAAGCATTGAGATCAATGGTAGTGGTGTTAGTGTTAGAATGAAGGAGGCCTTTTATCATGTTGATGGATGGCAGGCCTGTCTTTAATGTGACATGTTATGATCATATCAATTTGTCCTCAGTTCTCATCGACATCACTTTATTGCCTCTCCGTCTCACAGTCCATCACTCCGCACTGTAAATTCAGACTTGAAATGGCAGCGTGCCACAACGCTCCATAAACCAGCCATTTCTCTTTGTCTAATACTTCCCTCCTCCTCTTCCTCTTCCACCTTTTTTCCTGCTTTCATCCTGGCTTCTGCTCTTTTCTACTCTTTAATCCACCTTATTTCCACTCCATTTTGATACCTCTCTTTCTCTATTTACCAGCCTCCTCCTCCCTTTGCTCCTTGACAGGCATCAGCAAGCAGCATGAACGAAAGAGTGAAGGAATCAGACTGGGATTAAATTGTAATATCAGACTATTAAAGAGATTAGTGGTTGACATTTCACTGTCTGAGCTACCCCCAAATCTGATGAACTGGCATTCATAATATTGATTTATTCCCCGGCTTCTTTTATTGGTCTGCACTCACATGGACAGCAGCAGATCTGATATGGTGGCCTTTTATGAGGCACCTTGTCACCAGGGCCTTGGCTTGAAGTAACCACTGACTGGCTGCCAAGAGTGATTGTTTAGGGACGTGAAGTTTATTCATCAAATCTGTAGTTTTCAAAGAGCGGCAACAAGAGGGCGGAAAAGGACATGAGTGATTTCTGCCGCTGGAGTGGACAAAAGCAGGGTCCTGGTATTGAACCTGCTAATGAAAGCTTCAGATGGAACAGTGTTGGTACAAAAGAACCTTAATTATTTTCAATTATGACAAACCATCATTTCAGCTCAATTATGCTTCACATCTGTCAAGGCTAACTAGGTAGCAGGACGTGATTGAGGTACCCTATTAGTCTCTCTGTCAACACCTTTACAAAGAGATATGAGCACCAAAGGCCTTCGATGAAAGGAGAACATTTGTAACACTCAAATCTTTGAATATGGTTTCATTAATATTGTTATACCTGTTTGTTTTATTCATCTACCACCGCATGCCTCAGCTGATGCACACAGGCAAAGATCAGACTGTCAACTTATTTCTTGCCAGACACAGTTGGTCTGTTAAAAAACCTTTTCATTCAGTCTACAATTTATGAATTGAAGGGCTAATTTAGACTCAAACTATTTCTTGTCCAGATTTTCAGACTTTACAGTTTGACGTGGACCAAATCTGCAGAAGTAGACCTTGGTCCAGCTGAACAACTAAATCTTGATCTGACAAAAAGCATTTGAGCCATGGTTTGGTTATTTTCTAGTGTAAAAAGTCTCTTTTTGGGTGGTTAAGGTTTTCAAACCAATTGCATGAAAATATAGATGCTAACGTCAACCATTAAACAAAAGAAAAACAACTGGAAGAAGGAAGCTGTGGTAACACATGTGAAGAGGAGAGGACAAGCTTTGGAATAGAGATATGCTTCAATAAAGAAAAATCAAAATAATGAGTTACTTAGGTCACAATTGTAATAATAAGAGTGCAACAAAATGAATCTGTCCATTCATTTTTCTTACTAAATAAAAAAGCTGCCTACCAAATTAACAACATACCCACATGACACATACTTCAACATTCAAGATTTATTCAACAACAAAAAAAAAAACAAGTGGTGCCACACACAATAAACCTTACCCCTCGCACATATTTCACCCATTATGAGTAAATGGGAGTATTTTAAAAATTCATAAAAAATTTGAGCTTTGACCTACTTTTCCCAAAATATAATGACATCTATTCTGGGTCACTGGCAATCTATAAATCAAATTATGAATGAATTCACCCAATAGTTTTGCTGCTACAGACATTTGAAATTTCGCCCATTATAAGTTCATGGAAAAAAAAAGATTTAAAATTCATAAAAAATTGTAACTTTGACTTACTGTTCCCAAAATGTAATGACATCTATTCTGGGTCACTTGCAATATATAAACCCAACTGGGTATCAATTCAACAAATAGTTTTGCTGTTAAGAGTGTTAACAAACAAACAAACCAAACCAAAACCAATACCCTTGCCTCCCTTTTGGGGGCAGGGTAATAAATCTGTATACAAATCAGTTAATTCCCATATAACTGATAATTCCTGGGTATAGGTATGTTGACCTGTATTCTATGCAGAAACAACAGGAACTTTGGTTTTGCTGTGAAGAGGCCAAGATTCCACATTCTTCAATGGCTGCCAAGTGTCAATGGGGTGGCCATGGCTCAGATGGTAGAGCTGGTCTTCCAGTAAGCGAAGGGTTGGCTCTGTCCATGTGCTGTTGTGTCCTTGGGCAAGACACTTCACCCCCCTTGCCTCCAGTGCTGCTACTCACACTGATGTATGAATGCATATGAATGTTCGGTGGTGGTCGGAGGGGCCGTAGGTGTGGACTGGCAGCCACACTTCCGTAGTCTGCCCAGGACAGCTGTGGCTACACATGGAGTTTACCACCACCAGAGTGAGAATGTGTGAGTGAATGAATAATGGACCCACTGTACGTGCTTTGAGTATGTGTTCATAGAAAAGCGCCACATAAATCTAATCCATTATTATTATTATCAATGCAGCTTCTTGAATTTCATATAGTGACTATACAGGTAAATGTTTCATTTACTGAAGTCAGATTTGGGAAAGTCCTCATTTTCCAAACTTATCATTCCTTTCACCTTTGTCCTCCTCCTGTGCTCTCTTCACTCTGTGACCCACTCGTGTCCACTCAGTAATCATCCTCCTTTCAGCTCCACACACCACCACTGAATCCATCGCTCTAATCAAAACCTTAATTCGTTGCAATTTAACCACACTTCCAACAAACCCGTGTATTCTCCTGTCTCCCTCACCCTCTGTCACATACGCATATTTACATACGTGTGCGTGCGTTTATTGTGTTGCGAACAGTGACGGGTCGGGGAGGGCGGCATCAATAATGCGTGACGCGTGCCTCCATAACGCCAGCCTCATTTGCATGAGTGAGGAGGTCTGGGCTAATGGAGCTGATCTGTTGCACGGTTATTAAATGGGGAAGGAGGGGAGGGGAGGGGGGTGGGGGATATAGGGGGGTAGGGGTGTTATTATTAAAGAGGAGGAGGCGGGAGAGACAAAAAGGGAGATCTTCTCTCTTCTCCCAGAAGCGTGATGGATGATTCAAGAGTCTTTCCTTCAGTGACTTTAGACTGTTGTACAATTTGCTCTGCTCACACACATGAAGTAAAAGAGTGCATACAAGTGTGTAAGAGTGCAGTGACCACCCTGCATACCCTCTGAATATCATGAGTTAAATGAGGCCTAACATACTCCTACCAATCCCCCCTTTTGTTCACCCTGTACCACTCAGGTCATTTCTCTCACTGCATTTAAATGTCCTCAATATGTCACACGTGCATGCATGAATGAATGCATCCCTGTAACCCATGCACCGCACTGTACGTGGACACGCACGCACACACGCACGCACATACGCACACACACACACACACACACACACACACACACACACACAAAAGGAATGGAAAATGGCAGGCTAATGTAGTTCTCCTTGTGTTTTTTCCTTTCTCATATATAGTTCACATAGTTTTACTGTGACATAGCACTTCAAACAATTCTCAGGAATTCCAAAATTCACTTTGAAGTCCTTACAATCCAAGGCACTCTATGAAAATGCTTTTTTCATTTTCATGTTAAACCCAATAAACAAACAAAACAAGTGGTGCCAGGCACAACAACAAACCAGGCCCCTTGCATGTATTTCACCCATTATAAGTAAATAGGAGATTTAAAAAGATCATAAAAAATGTGAACTTTGACCTGCCTTTCCCAAAATGTAATGACATCTATTCTGGGTCACTGGCAATCTGGCATACCAAACTCAATTTGGTATGAACTGAACGAATAGTTTTGCTGCTAAAGTGTTAACAAACAAACAAAGAAACAAATAAACCAAACCCAAAACAATACCCCTTGCCTCCCCTTCAGGGGGTCTGGTAATAAACTTGCCTTGTTTATTGGGTTTAATATGACTGTGCCGTGACAACAAAATCAATTTAACTGTATAAAAAGAAAGTGCCTGGGGGTTTTATGTCTATGTGTCCAATCCAAGTCTGTAAGATGATAATTATTTTATGTTTCCACAATAAAGTTACCACAGCAAAATGTTTGAGGTAAATACTGCTTAAAAAGTACTGTTTTTGTAATTTTGTACTTAAAACCAATGGGAGAGTAAGGAGATGTGAGTCACTTGACTGAAAAATTTATTCATTAAAGGCCAAAATGAATTTGATGTACTAAAACACTAACATTTTTGCTACACTGCCCATTTTCCAGGGATTATTATTTTTTTGGCTGAAGAAAAGCCATAAAAACATCACCACAGCTGCAAACAATGAACCTTTCAGCTGTCCATCTTCAAACGCTCGGTATTCCAAAGTCACAAAAATATAACTGAAATTGCTCTAACATTCCTCAAGACAATAGCATGACACAGACGCATCATATTAGTGCATTATTCCAAAAAACGCATCTTTTTTTTTTGGACTGTAGTGAATGCACAGATGGACAGTAGAGATGTATGTTATAATGCACTAGTGGAAAGTTTTGTGGAAGTTCCGTTTTGTCTTTGCCAGTACACTATGTCACCTGTGAGTCACCTGTTACCTAAAGAATGGAATCTTCCTTTCTTCAACTCTTGACACAAATAAACACCTGAGTTTGCTCTTTTTATCAATCTTCAACTCAACTCCAAGTTATCTTTCCTGGTGTAAAATGAATGCAGCAATAGTCAGAGGATGATTAATGAAATGGCAGTTCTTTGGCGTCCCTTTGGCCTCGATGTCATCCAGTCCTCATCCCCCCTTAGCGCTTTGGCACAGCTGTGTACGAGACTCATCCTCCAATGGGAGACTTTATATCCAACTGGAGGTGGGCCAGCAGCCCATATCTGACATCATCTTAAGACCTGGCACAATTTAGTGTAATGACACTCACTCACACACATACACCTGGGAAAGAGATGAGATTGCGATGAAGAGAGAAGTGGGAAGTCTTAGGAGGGTGTTAAAGTCAAGTCTGTGAATGTATTTATCAGTGTTTAAAGATGTGTGTGGACTGGTTGGGGATTGTGTGTAAAATATGTGAGGCCAGTTGTGTAAATGTGAACGGCAGATTGGCAGGTGAGAAGCAGAGATGTGTTAAAAAACACAGTGTTAGGATGACGCCGGTGGGCTGTTGAGAGTAGGATAATGGAGGAGAGAAAATCAGTTTAGGTGGGAGATGTTTTTTTTATTCCAGCCTGTTAAATGCAGCTTTTCTCTGTTATTGTTTATCCACTTTAAAGGCAAAATGTTGGCGTTTTTAAGAAGTATGTTCTTTACGGAGACAAAGTGGAAAAAATATATTAATTTTTAAAGATCTACATGTGGTTTCTCATAAAAAAATCATGTTGTCTTGTGTAACTGAGAGGTTTCTTCCAGGATTTTTAAGCGTGCATATGTGTCATAAAAGCTCAGAGATTATACGTTTCAGCAAAACAGAATACTTCACCTAAATTACATTTGCTAGTAACTGCTAGTGATATACAGAAGATTCCAACAATGTCCTGGTTTCTCTAATTGCACTACAGGCCTCATCATTAATGCGCTTTTAGCTGCAATAAAATGTGACCAACAGGGACAACAAGTGCCATTGTTTTAGTGTTTATTTCCGATGTAAATTTTCAGTGCGTAAAAACCCTGAGTGCAAATGTAAAATTTTACAAGAAAAAATATAAGTATTTGGTAGAGGTGAAAATAGTTGTTGTATCACAGCTAAAATAAGTAACTACTACAAATTAACAAACTGTGTATCTCAGTTGATCCAGTGGGTAATATTCACATATCAATATCAGATATGAATAAATTTGCCAAAATTTTGCCAATTTTCTTAAAATTTGGTTACAGGTTGTAATGCATTTGGATTAAACTCTGAGCTCTGTTTTAGATCCAACTGTACTGAGGTAATATATAGATATATTTCTGTCCAAATATATCTAAAATTTGAATAGAAAGAAAATAAAAATCTCTATGGAAAAAAGACAAAGAAGCCCCTTTTCTGTAAGTTAAATGAACTCACCCTTTAAAGGAATCATATAAGCATGTGTGTTTATAAGAAACAGAAGGTGTGGAGAACAGCTTTAAAAGCTTTTGTCCTAAGTGGTGCTCTGAAGCATCATGACAGCTGCTTCATAGTCCTCCTGTCATGTAGCACTAATGTAGAGAGTGTGTTAAAGTGTGTGCGCTAGTGTCAAATCTTGTTCCTTCTGTTAGTCACAATGTGTCCATATATACCCATGGTACTGGCGGGGTCCTGCCACCTGCTCCGTCCTTGCGCAGACTCTGGCACAGTCTCTTGCGGAGTCCCTCATGTTTCAGCTCCGTTTTACGTCTCCGCCAGGCCTGAAGCGGTGTAAGACCTGTAGGAGTTTGGGCTACAGTTGGAACACGCCGCCAAAAAGCTGTCCGTTGTGAAGCATAAGTCTGGCTGCTTTCCACCTGGATGCTGTTTTCCCATCTGTTTCTATCCCAGTGATCAATTCTGACCCAAATCTTCTTGGCTTTTATAGACCACCCAGAGCTATTGATACTCACAGACTTCAAGCTTTTAGAATTTTTTTTAAAGGACAGTAGTTAATAAAACGTTAAAGAAGGAAACTTGACCTAATATAATTAAGTCACACACTAGCTTTATACAGTCATGGGGCAGTTAATTATGACATTTCCTAACAACACACATCAGTGTTGCTTCTTCCTCATTTCAGCCTCAATTTAACCACTGGTGCTAAAATAAACCACACAGAAACTTGATATAAACTAATCTGTAATAATATTAAAATGAAGGAATTTTTAGTTGGGGAGTCAGGGATTATAAATGCTTTAAATCAATTTCTATTTATTTAGAAGGGTGATTATTGATTTTATTGATTTCACTGGCCTACAAGTAAAATGCCTCCACAATAAGAAAGAAGAAAAAGTAGTGAAACTAAGTTTGACTCACTAATAAAGACAAATCAAGTCAGAAATATTGGTTGGCTGTAGTTTCCAGGATACAGTCTTGGGTCAAAATGTGAAATTCTGAGATTTAATGAGAGAATAGGTTTTACTCCAAAGGACTGTTTGTCTCAGAGCTACCAGATTTATTTCAAAACACCTGCACATTAAAATACTTTCACTTTACAGGTTCTTTCCGGTGGAAGATTTATAAATGTACATACCAATATATGTGTAATAACACTTTATTATATTCTTTGAAAACATGATCTAACCAGTGCTTGTCTTTTTTTTTTTGTCCAATTAGTATGTAAAATTTAGCACATTTAATGTCTGAGGCAGATAGTTTCTTTTTAAAAAATGTGTTTTTATAGATGTTATTCCAGCCTAATAATTTGACTTTCTGAGGTAAATTCAGTTTTACAAGAGTGTTTAATAGACCATATCAATAAAAACATCTTGAATTTTACACTTTGTCGTGTGTGTATTCTTGATTCATCTAATTTTATTGAGCTCTGGCTTAAATCTAAGTGGCTGTTATTCATTTGACTGTGTTGTCATATACTAATGAAGTCTTTAATAACTCACTGAATGTTTCTGACTTTTAAGCTGCAGGGAACATTGTAACATTCAGCTGTGATGAGCTATTCATAAGTAATAAGAACGATCACGTTTAAATAGTTAGCGTGTACCGTGTATGTGTCTAGATATAAAAATATTATAGCTGATTTGTGCAGTAAAGTAGAGTGTGTAGTACTTAAGCCGTGTCTTTTCTATGTGTGTTTATCAGGTGTGTAAACCCATGAGTGCAAAAAGTGTGTTTTTGATGTTCCATTTACCCTTTTTCATAATTCATGGCATCGGGAAATGGACTGGAGTGGAGGTGGCTGCGGTGTGTATGTGTGTGTCTGTATTCATTGCGTGTGTTTGTGTGTAGCAGGATAACAGAATGAGTGTTCTGTGGTCGGAGATGAAACAGACAAGAGTATGTCTTTGAAATGCAAAGAGCGGTGATAGCTGTGATTGGCCACTGTGTTGAGGAGGAGCAAGGAGTTTTTTCTCTACATTTCATCATAATACACTTCACACACACACTCTCACACACACACGCACACACACACACACACACACACACATACACAAGATTAATGACAGTATTGTTCATTCATTATTTTATTTACATGTGTGACATAAGACACTAATTCCTTGCACATCTGAGCTCCGGAGGGTTGTGTGTTTTTGTGTGTTTCCGAGTGTTGCATCAAGTGTGTTGGTGACTCACAAATGCAGACACAGTTTCTGGTGGTGGGGCCTAGGGACCAATTTATTTACATGCAGTGGAAGAGGAACAGAGGATTGAAGGAAGGGATAAAACAAAAAGGGAAGGAGAGAGAAAGAGGAAACAGCAGGGAATTATGGAGAAAACTCAGGGGAATGTGCAAGTTTCTCTGCTGTTCCCAAGGACAAGACCAATTTACTGTTTAGATGGCTCAGTGTGTGTCTGTTTTAATTTCAATATCTTATGTGATTTCTATCATACTTCCAGACGTACTGCTTTTATCTGTACCCAACAGTTTTTCTGCAGTTAAAAAAGCGTAAAAAAGAGTTTGAAACCAGGCAGAAGTAAAGTAATGTACTTAAAACTTAGTAAAGCGAAGAGGCAAACAGTTTGTAAAAGAAACCCAAGATTCCAAGGTGTTTGAGTTCGTCATCACTGTGCTTGCGCTAGGAAAATGACAGATACAGCCACTGTGGCTACATTAGTAGAATGAGTGTAGACACAAAAAGCCACAGCCAGCCTGGGTCCCTGCAGCAGGGCACGTAGTGGACCGCAGCGACCAGCATAGCTCCCCCAGGAAATTTTGGGAAAAATTAAGTCTTTTTCCTTCATTCTGGTGCATTTGAGCTTAAAAATATGTTCAATCTGGCTTCAGTTTCATACAAAAAAAATCATAAAAAATTAACTTAAGTTGACATTTTCATCTAAACTATTTTTATTTGTAGTCTAATGTATAACAAAACAATAAATGATAGACTTATAAACACAGTTATTCTGACCACTGATGTTCATGAGATTCAATATGAGATTCAATATAAAATAAATTTACCAGTGGAATGAGCGTTTGTCAATTAATCCACCAGGGGGTGCCACTCTGAATTAACCATACTGGACAAATACCACAAAGAAAAATAAAGTTTTTCGAGAAGAAGAAGAAGAAGAAAGTCAAACATGGACACAACACTAATGTGATACTAATATTGCAGTGTTTTCGCTAGTAAGGTTTAAAAGCGAAGCTTCAGCAGGTAGAGAAAAGATAAATGAGCGATAAGTTTCATTTTCACTTCCACTGGTGGCGGTCCGCACTGCTCCGTACCCCTGGCGTTATTCTCTATCTGTGTACGCATCCGCCAGCACCTGGAAAACGGGTGGAATGTACGCAGAGGACAGACAGAACACTCCGTCCGTATCTGTCTGTGTCTTTAACGTTACTTGCAGTCAGTGTTACTTTTATCACCATCATTTATTTTGAAAAATCTCCACACTGCTGACATTACTCCTCCACAGCATACCTGCTGCACTTAGCTGGGAATGTCACGCTGCCGTAAGTGGTGAAATACCTTCGCCACTGTGGCTACACGGCTTGAAAACAACTTCGCCAGCCAGGAAAATGCATCACCAGTGGCGATGTGGCGATAGGCTAGCGCAAGCCTAGCATCATATGCACATCTTTCTGAGAAATATTTTCCATGTAGTAGCTGGGATAGGCTCCAAGCGACCCCCGTGACCATAGTGAGGATAAAGCGGGTTCATAAAATGAATAAATGGATGAATGATTGTTGGATAAGTGGTCAAAAGGTTTAGAATTTTTTTTGCACAGGTTGATTTTTTAAGCATATTGTCATCAGCATAGAATGGGAGCTGTGGAGTGACAAGGTTTTTTAACAAAAATTGGTTTGTTTGGTTCTTTAGTTTGTATTTTATTAAAAGCAAAGCATTCTCCCAATAAAACACTCTATAGGCTTGAACTACATAAATCAGGTGAATCATTACCTCTGACCCTCAGTGTGTGGTGGTGTGTTTACCTGCAGAGACCCTGATCTCTGCCTGTATTTTTTATTTTCTCCTTTTTTTTTAGCTGTATTTGGGACATTTATGGTCGCTGATTTTTGGGCAGTGAGTTTGTATCTTCAGCCAATAACAGCAGGGCAGCACATATGAGTGGAGAAATATTAAAACAAAGCAACTCTGGACTTTCATTTGTGGCCTCTACACTTAATGCACAGTTTTATAGGACTGTAAACTCTGGAAAAGCACGTTCATACAGACCTTTTAGTCTATGACCCCAAACAGACCTGGAGAACATTGTGCTTTGATAATATATTACCACAAGAACGTTCCTGTAGAGTTTTGATAAAGTGTGGGTGTGTTTATATGTGTTTTTAGATTGTAATAGCTGGGACCAAATAAGGAAATGATGTTTTACTTTTCGGTTTAACTGCATCTTTCTTGCTACACTCCTCACCCTCCACATTTAGACTATTGCTTCTTCAATCACCTCTCTCTCGCTCTCTCTCATTCACAGAGATAAGTTTGAGCAATACTGCTTAGAAACATAAGCCAGAAATGTTGAAACCTTTTTTTCAGGAATGTTGAAAGCCAGAAATCTTTGCCTTTAAGCTTCAGTTTAAAAAAGAAAATCTAAAACTTACATGTCTTTTTATTCTTGTATTACAGGCAGGACGCCAGTGACCTCTCTGGACCAATACAAAGGTACTGTAGATCTTTTTTTTTACTTTTACCTTCCACGCGTCCTCTTCCCTCATCAGCAATGAAGCATTTAATGTATTCTCTACGGACTCGAAGCTAAACACTAACCACATCTGCAGACATTTTAGCTGCAGCAATAAAAAGGTGTAGATGTTGTTGTTGGGTTGAACACTGCAGAAAAGTAGGAGAAAGATGAGGCTGGAAAGAGTGTCGAAAAAAAGGAGAAAAAAGGGGAAGAGAAGAGGGGAAATTGGAGAGGAGAGATGTGACGCAGCTCAGATCTACAGCCAAGGCGGGTCATTAAACTAAACCCTTCGGCGACAGAGCGACAGATCAAGCATGGAAGGGTAGAAGGGGAAAAGAAGGTTTAAATAAGGGCCGATCTTAAAATAGCAGTACCTATTTTTCATCTGAGGCACAGTTATCAGGAGAAGGACGAATATCCTGCCCTGAAAACCATCGCTGCCCCCACTACCACCACTTGTCACTACAGAAAGACAGAACAAAAAGAAAGGCTAACAGCACTTTTCACCTGCTTCAGTTTACATCATAAAAACACCCATAAAGAATTATAATGCGCTTGTATTGGTTTATGATCTATGTTATATTCCCAAATAATGTTTCCTGATGCTTTACAATAACAGTCAGTATTACAGTTACTGTGACCTACAAACGCAAATGTTAATTAATACCAGAGGCCTCAATAAGAGCACGTCTCATAAACGTTTATGGTTTCCATAATGTCTCATCGGGAATGGTTGCAAGTATAGTCATTAAAAGGGCAATTTAGGATTCCAAACTTCACGCAAAATATCAACAGAGGGGGGCAGAATTTTAAGAGTTGCGGCGATCACAAAATATAGCCAGAGCAAAATCATGTATCAGCTCCACTTGAAATGTGTTTGAGTATGGTTTATAGTGTCAGCCTGGCCAAGAGAAAAACAACTAAAATAAATCCACACTCTAAGATTTCAATAGACCACCTTCAGCTTTGATTATGTTACCTATTCGCTGTTGCATGATTTTGATAAGATTATGTAATGTTGCAACATTTACTTCCCGGACACATAACATTACTGAACTTAGACCTGACTATCCAAGGCAACCCCAGGTCATTACACTGCCCCCATTGCATTGTACCGTATGCACAAGGCTTAATGGATTGGATTTTCCAGGCACCCAAAGCACTTTACTTTATTGATCCAATATTCCTTCACTCTCACATTCACACACTGGTTGTAAGCTGCAGTTGTAGCCACAGCTGCCCTGTGGCCTTTGGCTGCCAATCTGTGCCAAACGGCCCCTCTGAGCACCGCCAAAGAGGTGGTCAGGCACGTTCATACATACACCAGTGTGAGGGACACTGGAGGCGAGGTGGGTGAAGTGTCTTGCCCAAGGACACAACGGCACATGATTAGGACTAGGATGATACTTGCACTGCCAACTCTTGGGTTATTTGACGAACCCCCTGAGTCACAGCCGCCACTTTTTCCAACTGTATACTGTCTAAACTGAGCCACCATCAACATTGTCGGCAACATTATACAATCAACTACCTCAATAAGCTATCACTACTTTGTCAGGTTAGTAGTTTATAGCAGAGACTGTAAGCTACAGTAGTCGCTTTTCCATTAAGCTTCAAATTGTGCAAATATAACTTGCACATAAAATTTGCCTAATGGAAAAACAACAATTTCACCAAAGCTCTCATTTTTCGATTAAAAGATTTTGCACTGGCAAGAGGTGGTTTTTCGGGCGTAGCGCAAATGGTATATCACGTAAAACTGCAATGGAAAGACCTTGAGTCACGTGAATTTAAAAAAAAAAAAAGGATGTTGACAGATGTTACAACAAGCAAAGAAGATGAGTTTTGAAAGAAACATGGCGCAGAAACCGAATCATTTTTTGATTTAGTACGGGATCGAGGGGTAAAATATAATAATAATGAATATATCTGTAAATCAACACAATATTTACGTTCGTCACCATGTTTATGGAATGACTTCTCGTGCCATCTCGTGTTAATAAATAAACAAATCATCGCATTTGTGATTTAATGGAAAAACCAACATTACGCCCTAAAATTTTGCGCATATATCCAATGGAAATGCGACTAGTGAGCCACCCCATCTCCTGAGGTCCTAAAGTGTTATTATCAGAGGGGATGGGCCATGGATACCTGATGAGCATGCTGAGTCCAGTAGATATATCTGCGACACAATATATTTATGGCAAATGTATCAATGTAGGTTAAAACTGTTTACACTGTATTGATAACTTGAGTTCTTTTATGATTGTTTTAAGCTAGAACAATTACAAATGGCCCCTTTAACCTTTTTAATTTATGATAAAAATCATAGATGTAGTAGTTATAGTCAGATATTTGTAAAACTGTGACTAGAGATTTTCATTTGTTTTGTGTGGTTTGAGAAGAAAGTTGGACCAAATTGACAAAATACATTCTCAAATGTACCTTCGGGGTGTTATGGCTGCAGAACCAATTGCAATTACTGAAAACATTTGGAAATTAATAAAGAAAAAAAGCAAAAACTGGTGACCTGGATTATTAGAAAAAATAAAGACTCTACCAGGACACACAGTCATCAGAGACTTAAGAGTAGGTTGCCCCAAACACCACTGTACAAAGTTGATTCTCAAAAAAAAAACAAACAAACAACTAAACTGAAACTAAATGACATATATAACTCTATTGGATTTAATTTGATCTCTTTTCATGCAGTCGCTGCTTCCTGTAAAAACAACCTCATAAGAAAATAGAGACAAAGGTGACTAAATGTTCAATGTGATGGATTGTTTCTCTGTAAGCTGATTTTCATTCTCTGGTGAAATGAACTGAATCTAATGGAAAGGAAAAAGTCCATTTTAAAACTTACAATAACGTAAAGAATATGTGATTTTAATGGGGTGAATCATGTCCGACCAGTGATACGGCGCTTTAAGTAACTAAGCATCTCTGTCGATTTAACTTTTACTGTTCATTGTGTTAACCTATTGAAATGTTGTGCTATCCTTACATTTCAGTGAAATCTGTGAACATCTCCCTCCGATAATTGCAGTTATTGTAAGACGTTGTTGATTTTTAATAATAGCGCTTCCTTATAACGCCATTGTTTTGAAGATACACCTGATGGTTGTCATTGGCAAACACAGCGGTAAATCAGCTCAGATCAAAAACAAGATCCGGCGCAGAATGAGACGCCGGCGGAGACGAAGCAAAAAAAATGGGGGAAAAGAAGAGTGTCGATGAGTGTGGCTGTGAATAATTAGGCAAAATAGTTTGCTTTTGTTTTTCTCTCTGATTGGAGAAAATAGGCGAGGCTGTGACTGTCGCATGAGCTCACACAAACACACATAACACAGTGTGTGTTTGTTACACACTAATCCGACACACAGCTGCGTCATTCCGGAACGTGTGTTTACTTCCTCTGCCTTCACCACCACCACTATCTCCACTGCCGACCCCCCACAATCCCCTGCAAACACACACACAACTGCACAAAAGAGAACTGGGCGTATAATTTGATCCTGTGTGCTCTCCTCCTCTAATGAAGCTCTCTGGCGGTTTGACTGACACCCTGCTCGTTATTTAAGTGTCTGTTTTGGGCCAGAAGGAGGAAGAGAAGCTGCAAAGAGGAGGGTGAGGAGAACGAGATAGTAAAAGTAGAAACAGGGGAGCTGGAAGAGGGGATAGGAATGGAATCACGGAGCGGGAATGGATAAAGGGGAGGACAGGAAATGAAAGCTAGCAAGACAGATGAAGTCAGAATGGGGGGGTATGAGGGGGGTAAGCAGAAAAAAGGAGATGAATTTGTTTTGAAAATGTAAAAAAAAAATGTTGAGGAGAGGGAAGGATGAAGGATGACGTACTGATTAAAAAGAAAGAAAAGGACAACGGCAATCAAGAGACAAGAAGACAGTATGGGAGGGGGAAGATTTGACACCGGAAAAGGGTGATAAAGGGTGTGAAGTGAGCCTGTGTGTGAGTGTGTGTGTGTGAGCCTGTGTATAATTGCAGGTCTTTGTGCTGATAATGTGCTTTGAAGGCGCACAGCTGATAATTAGCAAGCGCAGCTCTACAGATGCCTTTCAGCATCGGTCATTATGAGCCACAAACCTACTATTGGCTCTGACATGACCTCCTGAGATGGGGAGGACGGCACACACACATGCATGCGCATGATACTCTCTCCTCAAAAAATACATAAAGTGACGCAAACAAGCATTTATTAGTGTATGAATAGAATCAGCTCAGGAGTGGAACAGATACAAAAGCTCTCAAAGGTCTCAAGTTCCTCTTGGGCAAGAGGGCTGCAGGTGTGTGCGTGACACACATTTCCTGTTTACAGCGCCCGACACACATCAGAGCAGAGACTGTAATTACAAGGATTCGCACAATGTGGCATCCCGGTACGCCGCGTCCGTTATTGCCTCCCTGGTTGCCACATGACAACGACAACGGGTCCTCACTACAGCAACCATTCAGTGTGCAGTGCTAGCGCTGGCCCCGCCTCCTCCAGTATCCCCACATCTGAATATTTATGAGGAGGAACTGGCTTGGTGCAGTCAGAAGAAGACACTGGCTTGAGTATTCTCCATCCTCAGCAGTGACAGTTATCAGTGTTAAAGGCTCCTTCCTGGGCTCTAATTTATCCCCAAGTGAGAAAATGTCCTGAGAGTGTGAAGGATGCACTGCCATAAAACGCTTCTGGTCAGTGCAACAGGCAAAAAATGCACCTGACAGCCTGAGAGGTATTGACTCAATGCTTGGCTTCTTGGCACCAAACTTATACCAAAGTAACACATTATGACAGCGTGAACACAATTTTTACAGTCTTTTCATTTGTTAATTCTATTTTTTGTCTCAGTTTGAGTTTTATGAGTGAATTATTGGGCTTAGTTTTATTTTATTATGAATAATTGACTAGTTTTAGTTTTTATTCAGTTCTAGTGTTTGGGCTAAAGAAAACCTTGATTTGCTGGAAAAAGTAGGATGGAAGAAAGCATGATATTGGATTTACAGTGCAAAGCAATTATTTCATGTTCACCTTTAACAGTAGTCAACCCGTAGCAGAGCTGCCCATCACTGAGCCTGTCTGTGTCAGCATTTTACAGCCTCTTTATTATTATTGCAAATCAGGCTGGAAAGATACCTAAACTGCTCCTCCCTACAGTTCTATTTAGGTTTCAGTTCATGCAAAAAAACATGTAACGTTAACATTTATTTTCTTATTCGTAGTTTAGTTTCCTCAAATGGTACCAATGACGTCATGATAATCATCCAGGCTTGAGATGAGTGTCTTCACTTTTATTTTCTTTATTCCCTTGTGTCTGTACCATACTACAGATTTCTGTGCCTTACACAAAGGAAGTCAGCCATTTAATAGTACTACTGATTTTAAAATTGGGATTTTCAGACAAGATCCCAGAAAATAAGGGTCGAGCTCCGTAGTGATGTTCGAAGAGCGACAATAGTTGATGCACCTCCATGCATCGGTGGGGTTGCAGGATGAAAAAGTGGGATTTTTATTGTAGTGGGCTGAGCTGGTGTCATTCTCACTGCTCATCTATTTTTTATCACATATGAATTATGAAGAACTGCTAATGATGGGGAGGGACAGAAGGAGGGAGTGGGGCGGGGACAAAGGAGAGGAGAGATTGTCTTGAGAGAGTTGGACAGGCATTTAGATGTCTTTTCTTCCCTCACTTCTTCACAATCTGTTGTCTCTCAGGAATATTTTCTTTCTTTTTGAGTGACACAGGAGTGCAATCTGTGAGTAAGACACACACACACACAAACACACACACATACACATGCAGTGGGTGGCAGGTGAACATACAGTGGCTCGGGAGGGGCTTACTTTTCTGTGTGTGATTCAGACCATTGACCTGGAACACATTGGGTACGGAGAGAATAAAAACGTTTTTAACACACATACACACACATACACTTCCTTAACCATGGGTCTCTGAACAGTCGCTGTCACCTTTTACAATGATAATAATTGTAATGATATTATTTTTTCCTATGCTTTTATAATTAAATCCCATGAAATCAAGTTTCGGGGATATGATGGTTTTACCCCGAACACCACCACCACTGGATTCGCCCCTGGATATCCTTCATGTGAACGTGATAACTAGGACAGATTTGGTTGGATTTCTTTTCCCTTGATCACCAACATAGGGGACTCCTAGTGGAAGAACCCTATTGATTTGAGCTTCTCTATGAGTATTAGAAGTCATCCAAATGGGGGTGATTTAGCTGAAAATCTGTTTTTTTGGACATAAATCAAGCAATATTAGGCCGATTGAGATCAAATTTGGTTCATATTGATTGTCTTACAAATGTCCATTTTCTCACTACCATCCAGAGTTCATATGGTGTCATTTTCATTCAATAGGTGGAGTTTTGTGGGGAAAAATTGGTTCTCTGGACATTATTCTGCCACGATCAGGTCAATGTAGCTCAAATTGAGTTCAAATCGATTGTCTAACAATTCTCTTTCTTCATGCCACTATCTTGGGTTTACATGATGTCATATTTCGACACCAGGTGGTGTGTTTTTTCCAAATGGTTGGAGTTTCTGTTGAAAGATCTGTTTTTTTTTTTAATCATTATTAAGGAAATTAGAGGCCAATCAAGCTCAAACTTGGTTCATATTGATCGTCCAACAAATATCTAATGTCTTTTTTTATATTATTCAGCAAATAATTTTCTGACATTATTCAGGCCGGATATCCTTTGTGTGAGCGGGATAACTGTCCCCCTTTGCTTTATTATATAACAGAGGATTGGGGGGGTTTTGGGGATATACCCTTGCTGTCATCCCCCGACAGCGTAAGTCTAGTTATTTGTTTTCATATACTATATTGCTACTATTATGTATGATTTAGCTTTGGTTTATATTTTACTTATTTACCCCATGAAGTATTATTTTAGCTGTATTTTACCATATTTTGTAACTTACAACTATTATGACTGCACGTAACAATGCAATAATCATAATAGCATTTTAGGTGTTTCTTTAAATTAGCCAAATATTGGACCAGTAAACCTTATTCTTATCAATTAATCATTCTTGTTTCATTACTACTGTTGTTCAACTTTTGTTTGGTTTTATCAGAATCTTGGATATAAACTCGGTTTAAATATTACTTTTTAACAGCAGTGACATCAGCTGCATATCTTGACCTCTTGCCGTCCACAGACACACACATGTGCATTCAGGCACACACTTCGTCACATCAGCCACCACCCTGAAACACTGCTGGTATGAGATGATATCCTACCAACCTATACTACACACACAGACACACACAGACACACTTGTTATCATGCCCCGGGGTTTTCTGGGATAGTGGAGTGTTTTTTTCTTCCAGCTGATGCTTTCCAATGTGTGTGTGTTTGTGTGTGTGTGTGTGTGCTTGCTTGAGGGTATGTGGGAGGCAAAGGGAATTGTACCCCAGCAGAAACCTCGATGTTGCTGTAATTAATCAATATCACACATGATTACAATACCAGTGGAATAAAGAATTATGCCATTTTTTTCCCTTTTTTTTTTTTACTAAATCACATGTGCAACACAAACCTACAGATAACAACATGTAAAAATAGACCACATTAGTCTTACTTCTGTTTTAAGGTTTATTCAATGACAGTATTTTACACATATGCTTCTCTTTGCCTGTACGTTGGTATTCCCGTATGCACGTTTCCATCTGTGTGTAAGTGAATATGTGTGTGAAGCTGGGTGAACTCAGTGTGACGATTTTTTTCCCTTTTTTGAGAGGCTCCAGATGGCTGAGAGACAGGTGAGCCAATTAGTGAGTCTCACTACACAGCAACATCATCACACCGGCGGAGCACAACAGACACACACACACACACACACACACACACACACACACATACACACACACAAAACATTCCTCATGACTCTGCTGTAATGTTAACATTAGCGCCATAATGCTCTGATGTGTCTCAGTCCATCAATACGCCGTCATGAGCCCATTGGTGTTGGATACGAAATTGATTTTACAATATGTAACGATGGTGGGAATGATGACAAATGATCCTCTAATTTTAGCTTATTATCATGGCCGCCTGCAACGTACAGCGTTGTGTGTCTATAGTGTGGCCCATTATGCATGTTTTATACGACCCAGAAAACAGGCATAATGGGCAGATTTGAATTGATTTGCTTGTGTATTCATTTATTTTCAAGGAGCCAAAAATATTTCAGCAAGCCTCGCTGATGTTCATTATAATTCTAATGAAGTCAAAATCTTCACAAAAGAGGAGAGAGCGGCAGGAAGACGGCAAGTCTAAACACAACAACAACAACAATCTCTGTCTCTCTTTCTTGCTTCATCCTTCTTGCTCTTTCTTTCTGTCTCTCTTTTTCTTTGACTTCATTTATTTTCTGTTTCAGCGCTGCACCTGAATATTTAGATGTAAAAAAGCAGATTTTGCCGGTAATGAGCCATCAACTGCTGTGGAGAACACAGTCACACCTGACCTCAAACGCTTCGCCTCTCCCAATTTCTATAAGCTAACAATACCTGCAAATACTGTATATGCATCAGTGTGATGCAACACACACACTTATACATAGCTCATTATGGATGGCACTTGTGTGTTTGTGTATTTTTCATTTTTGTTAAGGGATAATTGAGCTGCTTTCCCACCTAATGGAAGGGGACAAATTAATCTCCCAGTGCTAATGTCTGCAAATGGAACAGGACCATTCCTGCCACTGCTATACTCAACCAACCTGCTGTGCATGAACATTTGTGAGAGAGTGTGTTCGTTTGAGGTTGGTACAAAGCTTTCTGTCACTTATGTTGCATATGATGCAGTTTGTTGTACAAGCAGTTGTTTATCTTAAAATGCTCATTCCTCTTAGTCGTCAGGTTTCAGGTGCCAGAAATGTAGTGGACAAGTAAGATTCAAATCATTTTTTGTGCCATGTGTCTGTCAGGAATACTGTACTGTATGTTCCATGTTCAAGATACCATCGTACATGATGATGAATTAAAGCGACCGCAGGCAGCAGAAGAAAATGCACAAAATGGTGGAAGCAGGCACTTAAAGCTTTGGTTAGAATTTGGCACAGAAACAACTTGCATTAAGGTTAGGGGAAAAAATGGAGTATGGTTAAAACAAGACTGTCATGATAATGGATATCCATCTTGCATTCCCACCATCCTAAACACAGGATAGGAGTAAGTTCATGCAGGTTGTTTTCTTAAAAAATCACTATAGATCTTTGTGTCTAGAAATATAGATAGGAGACCTGTTTTTGTTTCAAAATATAGAAGTGTATCTGCAGTTCCTAGAGACATTCAATGGTAACATTTCTTTTTCCAACAAGTCTGTAAAACCATTCATTGCCCGTTTTGTTGACGTGAATGGCACCAATTTGCTGTCGTATACAGGAGAATTCCTGTTCATGTTTGCACATATATGTGCATGATGTTTTCGAGAGAAAGACGGGGCAGGAGGCCATGTGTAAGTCATCCTATTTTCCCATCTTAATAGCTCATGATCCCACAGCCATTCTCCCCTCTAAGCCTCTTCCTGTGGATGACCTCCAGGGAAGATTGTGTTGCTGCTGTTAGAGTACAGAGGAGTTGATTACGCGGCAGTGCCGAGGCTTTGTTCTAAGCATATGCCCGTCCTTGGCTCTGGAGAGAGAGAGAGAGAGAAAGACGGAGAATGAAAAGAGATAGAAGAAGAAGAAGAGTCTTATCTCTCCCTCAGGGTCTTGCATCCTTTCATTCCAGATTGTCTCAGTGACCTTCTGGCCCCTCCCAGTTCATCTTGACCCTCTGCTGCATCGCTTGTTTACTGTCCCATAATGACATTGTCAATGGCAACAATACATCCGCTTATCGTGAGGTGTCGGCTGTAACAATGGATAAATGGCATCGTAATGGAAAGGCAAATTCGTCCCGTTGTCATCTCCAAGTCTTTGGAGGCGCTCTCCTACTTGGTCGTGTGTGCCGGTGAAAGATAAGATTAATTCTTCATATCGCGGGCTGATTGCAGAATCTTGTATCTAATGCAATTTTTATTTCTCAGCTCCCTTCCCCTCCCCCAACTTTTCCTTCTTTCTCCTTTTCTTTCAAACTGCAGAGTCAAGCATTTTTTACCCTCTCTTTGGGGAAAAAATCTAAATAATTTATCTGTGTTTTGGTGCATTTTTCCCGTCCTGTACTTAGGGAGAAGTAGGGAGAGGGGAGAGAAATGGAACAGAGAAAGACAGGAGGAAAGGCAGATGAGTGTTTTTTTTTTTTTTTTTTGAATGGGATGAACGTGAGGAGCATATTGAGGAGACTAAGAAAAGGAAGCAAAGGATGGCAGGACGAGAGGTGGAGGGAGCGAACCCCTCACTCGTCTCTCGGCTGGAGAGTGGCCTAAGAAGAGCCTGCAGACTTTGGTAATCCCTCTTTTATTAATGTGAAGCCAAGCTCAGCAGAATGCAGCCTCACAGACATAACAGGGCTGCTCACTACTGACTGTTTCTAGGCCTCTCTGTCACTCTCTTACATGCAGATCTGCTTCAGTGGCACGACTGGCTGAGTCCCACCCCTGCCATTTGCCAGGCCAGTAAACCCCGAGTCAATTAAAGCAGCGCTCAGGCGTTCAGTCCGGCCCTCGTTCAGCACACTTCCGTCTGGCGAGTCAAGCTCTCAAGTCTTTTGATCCTGTTCAGGTCCTGGCCTTGGTGTTAGGCACATAAAGCATCCTGCGTCGTCAGTGAGTGCTGCACGTTACCATGACAACCCCCCCCCCCCCTTACATCACTCAGTGCCCCCTGTGTAGCCAATGGGCATTGACCTTTCGCTGTCAGAGCATGTTAGGGAGCGAGAGACACACAGAGAAAGTGAGAGAGAGAGAGACCAAGAGAGAGAGAGAGACAGAGCAGGCACTCGCCGCAAACAACAAACACAAATAGGTCATTAAATTGTAAACACAATTTAAAAGAGACAGAGGCTGCTCGGTTTGAGTCGTGGCCTCAAGTTACTGCAATGTCAGCACTCGAGTGTGTGTGTGTGTGTGTGTGTGTGTGTCTCCTTTGAGTGACAAAAACAAGATGGTCTTCTTCAGAAGGCATGATGTCACAGCTCAGTGGAGAGTGGAGAGGGCACCCCGATGTATGAAATGTGCAAAAAGATGATTTAAACAAAGCTAGATTCAGCATATTGGGCACATTGGGCGTGTAGATGCTTCTGGTCCAGCCCCTCCCTGCAGCCTCTCGCTTCTGCTGGCCCAGTTCACCACAGAAGCATGAACAGGGAGCAGGTGGAGCAGGCAGATACAGACAGATAGCAGCTTTCACAAAGGTTCATAGTGGAGGAAATGGATTTGGAGGAGCACAGATATGGAATTGCTCTATTGTGAAATAGTATACCAAGGGCAAGTGGACTTGATATTGCTGAAATCTCATGCTGAACATGAATACCTAAAGTTTTGTTTTTATAAGTAAGTAGAGTTAAGTTGTGCTTAGAGATCAGTACTACAATGTATTGAGCATTAATTTTATTCTTAATAATAATTCTAACAAGTAGTGCCACGTATATCATCCATTATAAGTAAATAGGAATATTTTTTAAAAATCATAAAAAATTTGAACTTTGACATACCTTTCCCAAAATGTTATGGCATCTATTCTGGGTCACTGGCAATCTATCAACCCAATTTGGTATGCATTGAACCAATAGTTTTGCAGCTAAAGTGTTAACAAGCAAACAAATAAACCAAAACCAAAACAATACCCCTTGCCTCCTCTTTGGGAGGGTGGGGTAATAATGTGGTATGGTTTTCTACAACGCACATGTAAGACTTACATTATAGGTCCCAAATGGTCCCAAAATCATAAATCAAGTCATAAATCCTGCTTATAAGTACTCATTTTAAACTTGTATTTTATGTGATAAGACTTTCATTTTGTGTATAAACACCACACTGACATTTTTAGTGGGGGGTTTCTTTAACTTGCAGAGTTTGAGAAGTTAAGTGATTTTTACTTTTAGTGGATTGCATATGTCTTCCTGGATAAGATACCAATTCACTTACTTCAGACTTGCCTCATAACCCGAAAGAGTGATAATCCTCAAAGTTATGTACATTTAAAAGGTTGTCTAGAGCAAATTTCCGTGCAGTTTTTAGTCACATAGTGATATTTCACTGTCAGACCTTTTCACAGAGGTCTGACTTTGCAGGACTATGCAGTGGTTGTCCACCTTTTGACATGATGACCTGAGGAATAATATGACTTATTGGGTAATAAATGTATGTATTAAATTCAAGGAGTGTTGATTGTGTAAAAGCTTCTTGTGAGACATTTAGAATGAACAACCTTGATTTTTATGTAGTGTAGTGTAAATATCACTTGCTTTTACAATTAACAAAAGCAAGAATCCAACATTTATATAGAGAGGCAACAGGCAAAGTAATCTACTACCACTTTGGGATCATTCTAAAATCTAAAAACAAAGGGCTTAAGCTCTCAAATATGTGGCTAATTTTCTAATTTTCTTGCAAAGTTTTGTGACTTTAAGTCTCCTGTAGTCATTTTTCCCCTCCTGAAAAGTGCCTTAAGACAAGTTTAGAAACTCCTCTACCTTAATTAGAGTAAAACATATTTCTTTATGAATGCCTATCTGACTGACTCTCTGTACTATGGACCAGCCAATCATCAGCTAGATAGACCCAGGAGTGAGCTGTGTATAGATGTACCTAATGACCAATCATAGAAGGTTTAATTCTTTGCTTTTGTTCTATATTGTTAATGATGATTTGATGTCTAACGCTTTGCAAATAGTTCAGAAAGACTTTTATGATAACATCACAAGCTTGAAAACTTGCAATTTTTCAAGCAGCCTTCAGGTACTTTCCATTGAACGTAGTTGGCAACAGTGAGTCACAATCCTGAATATAATTGAGCCTATAATACCACCCATATACAGTAAGTGCTGCAACAACAGCCTGTAAAAAGATAAACGATGGAAATAACAAATCATCAGTCGTCATTGTCAGTAATCAAGAGCATTTGCTGAGCTTAATTTTATGTAAATTTGAAAGCGCCAGTCTGGTGTTTTTTTTTTTTTTCCTGTATATTATTATTCTCTTTACATTCAGATTCCACTGTAATGAAGAGGAAGCAGCATATGACCAAGCACCTGTTTATTGAAATGGAATGAAATGCATGATATAATTTTATCTGCTGTGCTCGTGAGTTCTGTGGCCGTTTCTGTGCTCTTATTGACCATTTTTTGTTGACACGTTCCTCATGTGTCAATATTTGTCACCCTTGCAGGCCTGCCATCAGTTTTGGCTGAGACAAAGTGCAATGAGAGGCCAATCCGATTTGAATGGTAAACAACAGAGGCGGAAATGGGTAATTAAGTTAGAAGTTAGCAAAAGTGTCTGCTGCATTTTAATGACGATGGCCCATGCACGCTGGATAATTTAGGATTTCAATTGTTGTTGTTTTTCGGTGAAATGCAGGTGTTTTGTGAAGACAGACGATTTTGCCCTGTATGCCAAACATTCTAATGAAGCTCACGTACAATCCATAATTTTAACTATCCCCCACCTGCCAGCTAGCCACAAACACACACACTTACACACAGAGTACACAAACAGGCATAGGCATTGTACCCACACACATACACACAATATGCACTAATGAAGCTGTTCTCCTCTCCTCTCTTTTTCGTTCCTGGCTCAGTGAAACATGCATAAATCATAATAAACAGAGAGATGAATTTTTAATCAGCAGCTCCCTGCCTGTGTCTTCAGCCCCAGCCTCCTGTGGGGAGGAGAGGCTGTGATGTGCCAGGTACATGCAGCCGGATCTGGCAGTGCCTCCTTCGGGACGACTGCTCACTGAGACATGCCTGTCTGGGCTGCTGCTTCCTGGGCATGATCTGCTGGACCAGGCAGTCTCTCTGGAGGTGAGACGGGCCCGGTTGAAACATATTGTATGAACCAGTCAGAGGTTTGGGGGCCAAATAGGATGGCATGTTAAGATGAGAAAGTAAAACTGCATTCATAGTTTAGCAGCCTTTGCAGCTGTGATGGGAAACTTAAATATCGCATCAACCACAGCGTCACTGGAATTAAGAGCTCAGTAAGTTCAATATGTATTTTTGACACACTCTCCTGATAAAGATGCTTATTTGCATATTTACTTATTGACTGTTTGATATATTTTTTGTGCTATTGGATTTGATATGATTTCATATCTTTGATTCATTTAAAGGCTGAAGAAGTTGCATTATATTATTTTTATTACAAGGCTTTGTTGGATTGTTAATTGTCATTGGTCGATCATGACATGCTACAGTCTAATATATTATAGACTGTTTATCTGAATAACAGATTGCCTCTAGGCTATACCCAGACTATTTATTTGTGTAGAAGCAATAACATAATTATAACATAATTTTTTATCAATATTTGGCTGCATAATAGGGCTGCAACTAATGATAATTTTAATCATCGATTGATCTGTAGATTATTTTTATAACTAATTGATTCATCTGATAAACACAAAAGACTCAATTCTCAAAGATCGGTATTTAACCTAAAGCAATATAGGCTGCAGACAAGTCACTAATGATTACATCCCTGTAATGGCTTTGGGTATAGTTAGCGAGGACTAGCCCGCTACCTAGACTGGTTATGGCTGGAGACTAGCAAGATATAGTCTTCAACCAGCTCCGGTTATAGGCTATCAAACTAGCCTTGTATGTATTAGTTCAGGTCAATGATAGGTCAAGTTAGTCTGATAGCCTAATAAACGGAGATGGATGAAAATGTTATAATTATGACGATAGTGTCAAACTAGCTAGTGGGCTAAAGTAATCACGATGCGTAGGCTATCTTAAGCTAGGTTTACATAATGTTCGCAGTGGCCACAGCAGCCCCATTAGCCCAAAATGTAGTGCGCTGTGGGATTTTGGCCATTTTTTCTACGTATTCAAGTTTGTGACATAAACGGTGCACTATGTTTGGGCCAAATGGGGATCCCGTGGCCACCGGGAACATAATGTAAACCTAGTTTTAATAATCTGCCCTGGCATCTGAAGCCTCAGCCATGCTGCTCTGTGTTTTCCTCTGTTACACTACACAGCTTGCGGGCATGCCTCAATACTAACATGCTCAAAAGCCAACAAATCAACTGCTGAATTCATTGCCAACTTTTTCAAGAATCAATTTGGATCATTTTAATTGATTTGTTGTTGCAGCACTACTGCAAAATATACCTCAGAGTCTTGTATCCCCCTGACAGGTTTAGTTCACAGTAATGACCATCTCAAAGTACATTATCTATAACATATACAATTCATCATGTGGGTCCTTCACCCAACTGATCTGAGACTTTGGATTACTGCTGGGACTTTACTGTCTAACACAACTGTTGTTTTTGGGGGGGTGGTTTGTGTAGGGGTTTTTTTTTAGGGGTGCTTTGCAAAGACGTAATGTAATCGACTGCATCTGTTTGTCTGTAAAAGGCCAACAGTATCTTAACATTTTTCATTAAACTTAGTAGAACGTCTGGGCATGGACCAAGGCTAAACCCACTTTGTTGCTGATCAATAAAAACAGGTATAATTTTTATTGACATTCTGACTGTGGAGGTCTGCACACCATACCTATTCCATACACCCATAATTTATTAGTTTATGACAGAACAGACAACTTTGTATCCATATTGGGCAAAAGTGTAGTTAATACAGGGGAGGCCATAGGAGATGTAACTGTTTTGTGATCACTTATACAAATACTTTTTGATGGGGGGTGGTTATTGACCCTGACTTGCCAAATTAGTTCAGTTTGTTAATTAATATATTGTAATAATGACGTCACAATACAATCTGCCGTGAAAATTCTGCATTCACTTGTCTTGAACCTGAACTTGGCCTCTTTCCATCAGTTCAATGTAGCTTTACTCTGATGTACACAATTTATTTACCTCATAAAATCTTCATGTGGAGATGGCAAAGCCGAGTTAAGGTTGGTTTATTTTCCTTTCTGTCTCGAGCTGTACATCTGAAGTCTGGGTCTGGCTGTGCTACACCAAAAACACAGAGATGATGTGCAGTAAATGTGAATAGTAGCCGTTGTTGGCATGGCGCTGTGCCGGACTGGGCCAGGCCCAGCGGCCATGCAGGCAGTCCAGAGCTGGACTGGGGCTAGGCTGTTTCAGAGCTGTAGTATTAGACTCAAATAGGCCCACAACATAACAACATGAGCTGAGCTGTCACAGGGGATTACTTCAGCTAGGCAAGCCAGTGGGGTCTCTGCTGCTCTGCTGCTCTACCAGAGAGACAGAGTGAGAGAGGAGAGGGTGGGTGGGTGAGGGCTGTGGAGGGGGAGATGGAGATGGAGAGGGGGGTGTGGGGTGTGGGGTGGGGGTGGGGGGGCTTTTTTTCTGCGTGAGAGAAAAGAGAACAGCAGAGGCTGAGAGGAACAAGGCAAGAGACGGAGAAGCAAAGAGAGAGAGAGAGAAAGAGGAAGCTTGTTGAAAACGACTAACAGTGAAAAAAGGAAGAGACAAAAAAAAAGGACAAAAGAAGAAGACGAAGTGATAGAGGAATAAGGAGAAAAAGAGTACAGCTTGTAGTTTGATAAGGTGCATTTGTCTGTTTGTAATGTTGGAGCACTCGTCCGAGCTGGGCTTTGTGGGGGGAGTGTGTGTTGTCGATGCTGTGTGCTGCCCCCCCCCTACAGCCGGCAGCACAGGATCCATGAGGACTGACGAGCTGCTGCTGAGGTACACACACACACACACACACACACACACACACACACACACACACACACACACACACACACACACATCTGTGAACACACACAGACACCTTTTTTTCTGACCCAGATGCTTCGTCCCAGCATTCCCCTCATGGGAATTGTTACACTTCCAGCTGAGGTGTGGCATTGTTGCACGGTTGGTTTTACGAGCATTTTTTCCCAGTGTGTCTATAGAGAAGGGAGGGGCTTAACAAAGTAAAGGTGTTTTCTTAATCCTTCATTTGAGTCGATTTGACATCTGGGATGGTTGCTCCTAACAGGTTTACAGCAAAGCCTCCGACCTGGACACACACTGTCTCTCCGTTGTTGTTCGATGGCGGGAGAGTTCTCCCTGCTTTCCTGTTTGCCCAGTCAAGCGTTACATCCAATGCTTGTACTTCTCTTTTTTTTTTTATGTCTCTCTGTCTTCCTCCCTATTCATCCCTCCTCCTGCTGTGTTAGCAGCATTGTGTCTGGGACAAGCAGTTAAAGATAGGGAAGTAGAATTACACTGATACAGTACGTGATGCCATAAGCAGCTTTTTTTCTGCTTTTTGCACAGATTATTTGGCAGTCAGCGAAATTCACCTTTGACATCACAGATACATTTCACTTTTTTTGTTTATATCCAGTAGTTATCATCATACAGTGGCTGTGTTTGCCCTTCACTGATTTGCATTTTGGTATTATTCCACCCACATGTGCATGAATATGTATTTATATTCTTTTCTTTTTCCTTGGTGTCAACGCTCAAATTTTTTTTCTAATTTGTACTTAAGAAATCATGATATCCTAAACTTTAAAAGCCCAGAATTATCAGCTTTTCATTATGAGTCTGTTGACTCCTATGCTGTACATTTGCTCACTGTCGTTCAGAATATTTGTGAAAATATTGACAGAGATATTCTTTTTTTTTTTTCTGTGCCTTTGTCTCTGCTCTTAAGACACAGTTTGTTGGATAAAGAACAAATTTTCCTTTATTCAACAAACTCAGTGTGTCAAACCTGATTTGTATTGATTTTATCCTAAACTTTAAAAGCCCAGAATTATCAGCTTTTCATTATGAGTCTGTTGACTCCTATGCCATACATTTGCTCACTTTCGTTTAGAATATTTGTGAAAATATTGACAGAGATATTAATTTTTTTCTGTGCCTTTGTCTCTGCTCTTAAGACACATAGTTTGTTGGATAAAGGACAAATTTTCCTTTATTCAACAAACTCAGTGTGTCAAACCTGATTTGTATTGATTTCTATTTCATTTACATTTCTTTTGCCAGGAACATTACGACAATAACAGTCATTAAATTATCTCTGGGGTTATTTCAATCTCATTTCACTTACTTTCAGGCAATTTACAACATGCTTCTTGATTTATTCTTAGCAACATTTGGCCCCAAGGACTGCAAAAATCTTTAAAAAGCAGATGTGTGACGTGTCATTGAGTTATTGTTTTATGGTAAATACAGATTTTTTTTTATTTGTGAAGGAGACACATATGAAGGACTCTATGAAAAAAGGAACCCATTCAACTAAATCAAGTAGTCGACATTTTCCAAGCCAACTAACAGAGCTTAAATGTGTTTTTTTTATTTCATCTTCATGCTATGTCTTCCATATTTTACACTTCATTAAGGGGATTATGTTGTGTAGGAAGTGATTGAGAAATGTCATAATGAAATCATCCTGTTTCTAAGGAAGCCTAACAATGGAAATACTCAATCTTTTTTCCCCCACTTTTTAATTCCCACAAGCATCATATCTACCTTACTGTAGTTTTAAAATTACACATATCTTGCTTAAATCCTCCATCACTTGAAATCTTTAAGCATTACCCCACTAGTCACAATTTGTCTGAACTCCCTTCCTGTTGCATAAAAGATTGAAACAAGCATATGCCACGCACCTGATCATGAAAAACAGTCATGCTGAGGTTGACTTGTTTTGCAATGAGTCAACATATTTCATTGATGTTTGCAGGTAGTAATTTATTGCACCATAATTTACTGACTGAATCGGTGAATGCTTCATTGGGTGACAAATGAAACTGCTTTTGAGGCATGCACTTCATTTGCAATTTCCCGATGAAAAATATGACTTTGAGCGGTTTTTGCATCAAGCAGTGGCTGAGAGTGAGAAACACGGGGGAAATTTTCCAGAGGTTTAGCCCGTGTGCAGGACGACTGACTGTTGGGTTGAAGTAACAGTTCACATTGGATGAATGTGTTTGTGGGCAGCAGTATCCAGGTAGTTCCTTAATCAGAGAAGAGGAGCAGTAAAGTGAAAATATGCGACATGCATTCATACTTTGGGCATCAGTTGAAGATTTACCATCTGAAATGTTGGACATGAAATGCAACTGAGGAGCGATTATGATAAATTCCTGACTTTGACGTCCCCTTCAGAGCCTTTTTGGGTAAAGGGTGAATAATCTAGAAGGCAGTAATACAGTAACATAAACATACAATACAGACAATACAGTTCCAGATGTGTTCAAGGCAGCCTCCTGACTGCCTCCAAACTTGAGTTGCATCTGCTGAAGACCAGACCAAGAGTCAATAAAAAAGCACCTGAAAAAGGCAAGAAGTAAAGCCGAGTTGACTGCTGTTGTCTGTGGGTGTCAGACTTCACAAATGTATCGACTGTAAAGGATTTAAGCCCAAATATTAAACACAAGGCTCCTTCTATTTGTTCTGTACACCTCCAGGGGGTATGTATAAAAATTGGTGTCATTCCCACGCTGTTCATGTGTTGCAAAAACCCTCAAACTACCCATGAGGATCAGTTAACTTGTCCTTGTGAGCACTCCTCTGCTGTGAAAACAGTTGTTAAATGTCTGTGGTGGCTCTGAAGGAGCTTTCTAAGTGTGTGAGAAATACTGAAGTGACCTGATTCTGCTATCCTTGCTTGGACTAGGACTCTGCAGTTCTTAAATCCTGCTTTATACACTGGAAGCATAAAAAAAGCTATACACTATACACATAGAAAAAAAAAAAAAGATGCCATTGGGAGTTATGAGAGGTAAGCGTGGCATCTAGTGTTTGCAGAGCTACACTTAATTTTTTTTCATTTGTCTTTGAAAGTGCAATACAATAAATACTCTTTGACTGCTGTAATAGTCATAGTCATGGTTGTTGTTTAATTTCAAGCCCAGTGTTTCTGGAGTAAAAACTCAAAACTATTATGTTAATAATAAAATGCTTTATGCCAGCTCTGAAAAGCTCATTTTAAAAAGCCAGAGAAGAAAAATAAACTCACTTACTGCAATTTCTCGCTAGCAATGCAACATTCATCTGGGTTAGCTCACATGGCTTTACAATTGTAATGTAATGAATAGAAATAAAATTGTCAAATTATTGAAAATCCATGCCCATTGAGAAACTTAAAGTAATTTTTCAAAAATGAAAATGTGGACAGTAGAACCACATGCTGGTCCAGTTAATACAGAAGGCTAGTATCTATTTCTGGTCACAACGCTCTTAAAAACCTCCTTTAAGTCTCATATTAAGCGTCTGGAGAAGAGGAAGGAAGTGTGCATTGTAAGCTTTGTTAAAGCTTTGAATAAGCTTATTTTTTCAGAGAGTTTGCTCTTGGTAGTTGACATTCTGAGTCTTAGCTCCTCCCCTCTCCTTACCTCCCATCCTCTGGCTGAGCTGGTAAGTGTCCCCTCCCACTCTCCTCACATGGTGTACCTGTCTAATGGTGTGGAGAATATTAGTCTTCTATTAGAGATATGACCATTGGTTTGGAGTCACTGGTTCTCCTCATTTTCCCAGATGGGTCAGGGCAATAGCTGTTAAAATGCCCCCCCCCCCCCCCTTCTTCTTGAATCTGCTAAACCAGCCGTCGAAGCCTCAGCAAAGAGAGCGCACCTTGTCTCCGCTACAACGATTTAATCTGCCGAGCACCTTTTCAATCAAAGAGTGTCAGGCAGGGCCGCTCACGACACGACTCTAATACAATGCATGGACACACACGTACAGGAAGCAGGGGCACACCGGCAAATACTTTGCACGTGCACACGTCCGACACATGCACGGACGTAAATCGATACTCGCAATCACACAGGTGACAATGCGCGCAGGTTTATCACATCCTGCTATCATCACCTTCACACAATCAACGGTAGGGGATGGGATGGGACAAATTTTGAAGGGAGGGGCCACATATGTGAAAGAAGAGGGAGGAAACAGAGCATGGGAGCTTTCAGGTACATGAAATGTGTGAATATGTGCGTGAAATGAATTGAAATGGGTGTGAAAGTGCATCTATTTGCAGCCGGATGCGTATAGGGCTGGCTTTATGTTTGTGAGTGTGTGTGTAAGTGTATTTGCATTTGTGTATTTGAAGTCTTGTATTCCTCCAATTTTCCATGAGTGTGTGTGTGTATGTGTGAGTGTGTGTGTGTGCGCATGTGCATACAGTACATCTATGTGAAAGTGTGTGTGTGTGTGTTGGTTGTTATCAGAATGACACCATCCTGCTCTCTCTCCTGCAGCCCCAGAGGATCAGTGGAGCTGCACCAGTTTCAAATGAAAATAAATGAGAGGCAGTGACCGCTACTGCCTGGGTCCTACTTTAATGAGGAAAAGGAGCAGAGAGGGAGGGAGCAGAGGGAGGAGAGGGAGGACAGAGGTGGAAGAGGGAGGGGTAGGACAGGGAGGGGCGGAGGATGAAGGCAAGGAGGTGGTGATGGTGGGGGTGGGGGGGTTGAAAAGTGACGGAGAGATCGGTCGGAGTTGGTGAAGAAGGGGCAGAGACAGAAAAATGGTAGAGAAGAGGGGGTGTTGTTATGAATGGAGGGGCCTCTCTGTCACTGATACAATGGCCAATTACACTCGGAGCCCACTCTGATGCACTGCAGGTGGAGCAGACAGTGTTTGGAGTGGCTGGAAAATATCCCTCTACCCTCCATTTGCATCGAGAGGAGAAACCACTGCAGCATGTGATATTCAGTTGAACTCCACTGTAGATCTGGGATGCAACCGACAACTTTTTTTTTTTAAAGAAATACACTCATTTTATAGGGTTTGTACATGCAGGGGACAGTTAAATGATAGTGCTTTGTTTCGTGTTCAATAAAGAAGTAATGAAAGACATAACAGTTTACCCCATTCACCTCTAACTACTTCTGAAATGGTGACTGAATTCAACAGAGTAGGTTTATCACACAGGTTTGTCTGTTATACCAGTCCCAAATGTAACAATGCTTCAGCCCAACTTAAAATATCTATGGAAATGGAGTACAAATGAATGGCAATGATTATTATGAGAATGGACTAGCATATCTTTGTTTTCTTTGAATACTGAATGGAAGGGGATAAAATATAGTGTGTTGTCATCATCGCAAATTAAACCCCAATAGAGGGATGTACATTATCCTTCTTATTACTGGCTATTTGCTTCAAATAAAAAGAAAGCTCTAATATAAAAATAACTTTTGAAAGGTATTGTATTGATTTATTGTCCAGCTACATGTAGTATTGCATGAGAAATAAAACATAATTCTCAGAAATATTTTACGGCAACATTGCTATTTATTTCTTGTGAATATCCTCTCGTGGCCCATCATCAGTACCTTAATGACCCACAAGGGGGCCACAGCCCACCCTTTGGGAATTCCATGGTTAAATTTTAACTTCTACTCACATCAATTTCACACGGTCATCTGTAAGGTAAAACAAATACAAAATGAAGTTGCTGAAACCAGACCCATTGGATTTAATTTAAGCGTTGGGAGATACGCGGGTTTCCCTCGACAGCAGCGGTATGTTTGTATCACAGTCCAGCTGAGCGTTGTCCAGTCCAGTCTAGCAGAGACCATTAAAACTAGCAGACAGCAGCACATAGCCGGGAGGCCTCTTCAGGGGTAGAGGACATCAAGTGTGTTTGTGTGTGTGTGAGAGCAGGAGAGAGAGAGAAAAAGAGTCCTACACTTGAAGTCATGTCGAGACCACTGATGCAGACATTAGTGTGTGAGGGTCAGCGAACAGGTCAGGAGGTATTTGCTTGACAGTGTTAGACTTGATCAGAATGTCTTGTAAGGCTGGATATGTGTGTGTTTATCTGCGTATGTCTGTGTGGACACATGCGTATCAGGGCACAGTGGATTTTTTTTTTTTAACTCTTTTTATTGAAATTAGAACAATGACAATATAAAAAAGTCATATATAGTATGCAATATATGTGTGTCAGAACAAGAACAGTACACCTGCACTCACATGTGCGCATACACAAAAAAACAAAAACAAGAAGGGTGTGCGTGTGTCTACTTACTTAATATTGAAGTAATCTATAGAGGACTGCCAAATTGAATAAAATAACTTTACATTATCTTTAGTGAAAATTTGATTTTCTCCAAATGGAAGTGTTGCATAATGTCTTTCAACAAGCCTGATGAGTTAGAAGATTTTTGTTCGTCCAGTTTAACAGAATAAGGCGTCTGCCCAGTAGTGTCACAAACTTCAAAACAACGCTCTGTTTAGTACTAAGGTCCACTCCTGCTGGTTCCACACCAAGGTTATTATTGTTAACGAAAACTAAGGAAATGACGAAAACTAGAATTGAAAAAACATTTTCGTTAACTGAAATAAATAACTAGAATTGAAAGAAAAAAATGAAAATTAACAAACTGTATTGTGTGCTTACAAAACTAACTGAAACGTTTAAGAATTTTGGATAAAATTCCCTTCTTTTTCGTTTTTGTCAATGTCGGATTGATATAAAATCGATTTATTTCCCTCGAGCAATTTTAGCTAGCGGCACCATACAATATTTAACGATCTGTCACTTGTGGTCACTTGTAGTTTACAGTCGTCTTCTGGTCCCCACTCAACCTGGAAACATGGAGACTAAAGTTGGGAGAAAGCAGCAGAGTCCTGTCTGGGATTTATTTGAATACGACGAAGAAGAAGAGAAAAGATATAAAAAAACTAAAACTAAACTAAAACTAAGCATTTAGAAAATAACAAAAACTAATAAAAACTAGCAAACCTGCTCTAAAAACGAATTAAAACTGACTAAATTAGAGAAAAAAAACCATCAAAAATAAATAAAACTAAACTATAATGAAAAATCCAAAACTATTATAACCTTGTTCCACACTGAACATTATTGTTATTGGGTCTGGAGGGGTCTGTCTCTTAAAAATCTTAGACGAAGTCTGTAAAGTTTCAGTCCGATAAGTAGTGATGCTGGGGCATGTCTGAATTTTTTTTTTTTTAACCATTAAAACCTTATTCACCCTATTTGAGGCAGAAATTGCAGTGCTTCCTCTGCTGGAATCATCCAAACTTCCTCTGTTCTCATGAGAGCGGGAGATAAATGTGCCTTCAAATCATGCACACACTGTGGGTTTTCCAAGTTTTGCTGCCCACAGTCCCTCAATTCAATGACTTGTTCAGATTGTGTACTTTTATATGATCCTAATCCTGTTTCCAAACTTCATAAGCTGAAAAAATCAACAGAAGACTTCACGTGTGTCCTTCTTTATGTGATATCCAGGTAAATAATGCAACTTGAGTATCTGCATCAGAACTAGCAGCTGTCCGATGGATGAAGTGAAGACCTGTGTGTCACATCAAAACACTTGTTGCAGTGAGGCATTCGGAAGTCAACATAATCTAGTAGGAAATGCAGGAAAAAACTGAGTGAAGCACTTTTTATTTAGCATGGCACTGTGTTTTAATTGCACAAATAGAGAAATCTATCTGCTATTTCCAGCCTGTGTCAACACTAAGGAGGTAGATTGCAAGTCAAATAGTGGATCATGATTGTGGTATGATTTTCTTTTTGCTCAGAGTGTGGAAGAACAAACAAAATGAGCCTGTGACGTCAAACACAAATGCTTATTTCTGGCTAAAATAAGGATTTTGTCTGACAAAGACAGCATCTTGTCAACATGGTTCCAGTGACTAACCCTGGACATATACAAATATTTGCTAGAGACACAACTTAACCCTTAGGGGTCTGAGCCTATTTTGGCCGTTTTTGAGTACTTTTAATTTTGCCTATATATAATTTATAAAGAAATGTTTCTTATACCCGTCTTTGGTATCTTTTTTTTCAGTACAACTTCATCTATCTCATCTACCTATTATTTTTTCACTTTAACCTACTATATCAACATAAAAGGCTGAAAAACACACAAAAAATATTAAATCCAATTTGAAAAATTCATATAATTTATTGCATAAATAACACAAAGATGCTCAACAAACCTTTTCAAAGACTGTAAAAGGGAATATTGGTTCCAAATATTAGGTATATAAAATCAAAATTGTAATAAATTAAAACTATACTCAAATATTTGACATAAGAGCATATATTTACATCAGCGTTTTCTCACACACACCCCACCCCCCCACCCCCAGTCCTCCCATTTCTGCATCCGGTTCAGGTGGGGGTCGTCTTCACCCTTACCTGTAATGCTAATGCAGTCTGTACAGGGTGTCCCATAAGTCTCCATACATAAGAAAAATAAACGTTTCTTGACACACTTTTATTTATACAATATGCTCTAAATGACTGCCACTTTGTCGGGAACACATTTCAATGCGTGTCTGCTGAAGAACTATAAAGAAGAAATATAAAGAAATACATGTTAGAACCATATATGTATGGAATGTACACTAGTCAACATTTGCTAGGGATCAGGACTATAACTTTGCTATATTCGGGGGTGTAATTCTGGAAACTTGAAAATTTACTTTCCCAGTGGAGTACAGCCTGTGGATGCGGATGGTGGCCACACACATTATTGACATCACACCGTATGTGTTTCAGAACATTCTGAGTGGTTTCAGTGAAAACAAAATTGGAAGAGTAATTGTTGTGAACTCTAATTTCTAGGGTTGTATCGCCCTTTTGCCAGAAAGTGCAATAAAAATGTATGTTTTTTTTACCTTTTGGTCCATTTTTCTTTACATGACTAGCCAAAGTACACATAATATATGAAGTCACCCAAAATATTATACAACATCAATTATTGTGCAAATATAAAACTGATCCCTAGCAAATGTTGACTAGTATATTATGTCTCCTATGTATGGAGACTTATGGGACACCCTGTAGATTAGAATCCACAGATTCAGTCAGTTTTTTCCATTTTAAAAAACGACAAAAATGGCGAAGATATGGTCAGAAACATAACACCCGCCCACCTCATTTTCATACTTTTACTCATGTTTGTTTGCTCTGGGTTCAAACTGTCATATCTCTGGTTGTATAAACTGTATCGACATTAAATAAAAAGTGAGAGAGTGTTTCAAGGCTACCCTTTCAAATACAGTTGTCCCCAGTGGCCTACGTGACCACCTTCCAATGCTACGATGTGTTGACAGTGTCATGTGATTCAGTCACGGGGCTGTGACGGTGGACTCCCTAAGGGTTAAACAAGCTAAACAGTCGCATTTCTGTAGCCTCAGAAATGCTAAACGTTACAAGACATGACATTCCTATATCTAAAAGATAAATGATGAGGCTGGGAGTCTTGTGGATAACAGGAGTTGCAACCAGCCAAAAACTGTGTGTGATGTAGCAGATGAAATGTGAATCCAGCCGTAGTGTGTTTGAGTTGGAGTGTTGTGTCAGATCGTGTACAAAACAGGTCAGCGAGCATTTAGAGGCTACATCCCCACAGGTAGACCTCGAATTTGTGTTAACTGGAACAGAGTGTCCTAACTGGAATCCAGGAAGAACCATCTGACAAAGAAAGAGAGACGGGAGTGATGGAGGAGAGACATGAACGGGACAGATGAAAGCAACAAAAGCAAAGGGAGCTGAAAAAAAGATAGGAATGAATATAGGGATTTGAGGTTTGAGCAGTGAGTGAGGAGGTAGTTGTCCACTCTGTTGTTTGTGTCTTTGTTCAGTTTTCAGACCGGAGTACCACAGTTAAAAGAATGGGAAAGTAGACAACAGACAAAGATCCAGACATCACAAATTAATCTTTCAGTTATGACACGATTTATCTATAGAGACATACACACACACACACACACACACAGACCGTGGCTTAGACATGAAGATCATAGCAGGTTTTTCTGGGAGTGTTTGAGCGGTGAGGATGAACGGTAGCAGCGAGGGTCTGTCTGGTTTCAGGCTCCTCACATGTCCACTTAGGCTCAAACGCAGCTGCTTGCTTTTCTGAATTATTCATGAGCTCTTCATTAAATATTCACGTGTGAAAAGCTAGCGCCATCACCTACCCACAATCCTCTCCTCTGGCTGAGATGCATGCAGGAAGTAAACATAAGCCTGGATCATAGTTTATGAATAGGTAGCATAGTGGCTGCTTTGGAGTCTTTCTTTTTTTTTTCTTAATTTGCTCTAGAAAACTGTCTATTTTTGGTCCCATCTTTTTTTCCTCGCAACACCCTGTCTCCTCCTCCTCCACCTCCTCTTCTGCCCTCCCCTCTCCTCCTTTCTAAGTGATCGATTTATATTGTTCGGGCAGCTGAGCCCCCCCAGCCTGAGGTGAGAGAGATGAAGGCACAGTGAAGATAGAAATAACTAGGCAGGGGGAAAGCGGCGAGATAGACAAAAGTAGGAGAGCAAGAGAGGGCAGAGGCAGACCTTGCCACGAGCAGGATCTGGGAGAACACGAGGCCCTTGGGTGGTGAGATGGAGAGATGGGAGTGGTGATAGGTGGGGGTGAGAAAAGAAGAACATCGACAATACAGGAAAAACAATGTACATAACACACAAGATGTTGAACAGATGTGACCACTGGTTACAAGTGAAACCACAGTACAGATGGGAGGATAAAAGTAGACAGTCATGAAAAATGACAGTGACATTTATGTACTTCCCACGTTCAGGTTGTGTTTTTTTCCTTGTTTTTTTTTTTACACATTTCCTTGTTTTTTTTGTGTAAATATGGATGATTCTTTTGTTAACAGTAGGTTTTAGAAAGACATACAAAGGGAAATGAGTGGTTTAGAGACTAAGAAAGTAAGAGAAAGTTATAAAGGCTTTATTGAGTGTTAAGTTGATCTTCAGATTCAGCCAAAATGGCTGGAGTGATATTGTAATCGTTTTGTCATCTGTCTGTCTGTCTGTCTGTCTGTCCATTCAATGGCGTAATCGCATTATCTGAAGAATGCATTGTTATATCTGCACCAAATTTATACTGTGGATGCATCTTGGCATGGAGCAGAAACCTAATGAAAATCAGTGACCTTGACCTACTTTTTCAAGGTCAAACGGCCTTGCGCTGTTACAATATCTGAGTACTTTCAAATATAAATATGTATGTAATAAGTTTTACACAAAGACAAGATAATCTAAATTATAGGGCAGTAATTTTCAACACAGAATTATACACTATATTTAGCCTGAGGGGTGTTAAAAGTGCACAGCACGTTATGTTTGTAGGTGTATTTCTTTCAGATGTGGCTGAAGGTCTAGCTCTTCCTTTTATTTTTTAGAATTGATATATTTCAGTGAAATACATTTAAGGACAGAAGAACTGCTAATAAGTTTGGATAGTGATTGCTCAAAATACGGATGAGAATCAGCTAAAAGTGCCATACTTCAATGCTATGTTCCCCTTGTAAAACAATGGTATCATAATGCAATAATACGTAACAATCCAATCATTTATAATACGTTATAATGTCAGTGTAGGCTAACTGAGGAAGGGAAAAAAATCCCACCAGCACAGGGATTAAAAGCAGAAATTATTCGCTGGATTATGGTATCAGTTTCATAGAATTTGACAAGTGAGATGAAAAAACATATTTAAGTTCCTAGGGAAGCATTTAGAACATGTAATGCCTACATGGTTTTTGGTGTGTGTTATATCATGTATATATAATTCAATCAAATACATTCACATATCTTTATTTTCTCCTTCAAAGTCAGTTCTCAAATAAAACCCAACTCTCTGCTTCTCCAACAACTCTGTTTTTCGATCATTAACATCATTAAACATCAGTAAATGGTTGATCATTGTATGTTTTTATTCTTTTTTCATAATGGTTTATGTAGCTCCAAACCTGAGGACATATTTGTTTGACTGTTGTTCATAAGCACAGCATAAGGCTTTACATTTTTTCAGACGCCAACACATGTATGTGCGTTCCCCCTCCTCTGCACGGCTATTCAATATACGTCACATGAGCCAAGGACCAGGTACTAATCATTGGACTGTTTTTTCTGGTGTGTATAAGGATCCTTTGTTGCTGAGGGGGATGAGGATTGGTGCGTCTGTCATAATGCTTCTTAGGTTAATGCTTTTTTTTTTTGTACATATATAGAATGTTGTAAATGTTTGCGACAGTACAAATCATGAACGATATTGCATTTTTAACACACTCTTAACACTCTAGGAAATTATGTTAGAAAATATATTCAATGCCCTATTAAACACATGCATGACAAATTGCCTGTTAACAAAAAGCACATGACTGTCCTGAACATTGAGTGTATTGTATGTTTATTAATGGAGTGATGCGTTGTGTTTAGGTGGAAAGAACTTGAGATTTGATTAAAATTTGAAGAAAATGAGGGGGATTTGAGTGCACTGCTGTTTACCAGACGTGTGTAAGAACATACATGCTGATATTACCATGTACTACGTGCTTTAAATCCGCTGCATTTTGGCTGCAGCAGCTGACAACAGGCACATATATGAGACAGGTGTTTGTAAGCCTTTGGCAAACACAGATGAACATGCACGTGCAGTTTGAGTAAACCACCTCACTCATTAATATTTTTTATGTTGTAGTAATTCTAAGCATAGCTATCTTTGTACAATAAGGTAAGTAAAGACTGAACTCAGCACTGTCAGATTTGTGTTTGAATGCTTGGTTTGCAGTTTGGAAGTTATTATCATGACAATTTTAACTCACCTACTTTAGATACGGCAGCAGGCGCTGAGTCAGTTCACCAAAAATTACAAATTCCTGTTTTTCTCACTTGTGTTTAGCCCTGCAGATTTTTTTGGGTTAATTTTGTTTGTTAATGATCTGCCAGAAATAGATCCTGTAGAAGAAAGTGGCTAATTTGTGAAATATGGGTTAACAGAATCTAAATAAGTGAAGAATTATAAGATATAGAGTGCGGGTTTAAACAAGTTGGTGGGACAAAACAAGCAGAGGTGCATTGTGTTTGTTTGTGCTACATCACACTGGATTTAGATCAAGAACCATTATCTAAAACAGAAATCGTGAACGTCAGTGCAGGCCTGAACGTGGAAGCTTCCAATGAGAGAGAAGCTGATTTGCGATGCAGCAGTTGGTTATATAATGTCCCGTACCACCCCTGTTCTGTGAGGGGTCAAGTGCGGTGAAACATGCAGCATCGTCCGCACTCTTGGGACACAGCAAACCCTGAGGCACTGATGTAGGATCAGCCTTTCCCATCCATACTCTGACCTCAGTCCTTGCAAGTAAACATGCAAGCTGACCCCCGAGCACAGCCGCTGGCCAAGTCCCACCCACGCCATACACTTACCCTGCTGTATGTGTGCATACTGAGCACATTTTTTTTTTCCCATTGACCCAGATACTCATATTCTTCCCCCAGAGAGCCGCCTCTCTCAGTCTAAGAGAGGCTCATTATTTTACTGGAGTGCCTCCCCTCTTTTCTCCGATGGAGGAGGGAGGAAGTGGGGCAACCTGGTAGACACGCTGCACAGGGGTGCATTCAAGCCCACTCTGGTTCCACGGGGAGACATACTGGATCCACACAATTAACACCGTGTAAAATAGAGTCAGCAAATTTGCAGCAAATTATGGGCTGGTTCATTATTACTAGGCTATCCCCATGTGTAATTGCACCTCTCCAAATTTGGCCAACTCATTTGATTGTAAATCACCTAACTGGCCACACGTTTATTAAGTCATAACCAGACTGATATTATACAGACTGCAGATTAAACCACGATTGCACATTGTCTTTATTCTTTGCACAAGTATCAGCCCATATTTATCATTTTGTCAGGGGAAGAATCCAGGAGAGTGAAAAAATAGTAAGTGGTGCCATGCAATTTTGGTGAAGTGTTACTGGTTCAGACTGAAAATAGCGTCAGAAAATGGCACAATGACATAATAGGACAAAAACTGCACAGTTTGTTTTTGAAAATATCACCTATCTTTGACCATAATTTTATCAGCTGTACTTTAAGATAATTTCATCACAGTTTCCATATTCTTGAGTAGCAGCATAGATTTTCTAACTCTCATTCAGACTCATGCTTGCGTACAGTATCGTATTTAAACAGGGGGTCCCTTTGACATTGGGATGTGTTTCATTTGACACAGATCGAATACAAGGACACACACATTATCGTGGCTATTTTCATAACTAAGGAAAAAATAGAAGTGTGACTGAACTTAAAAAAAAAATGTTTATGTAAAATAAAAGATTGCAGCTTTATATTTTTTCATAGCTCATTCTCTTTCATTGCAGCTTAGCATATGATTGTGTGATGGTTAATGACTGACCTGTAGCATTACATGTCATTTAGACCAGAGGTATCAAATATATTTTAGCTCAAGGGCCAAAACTCCAAATTTTCCCTTTGTTTTAGTGCAAAAAAGTGCAGTTGAATAATGACAATGTTTACATTGGCATAGTATTCTTTTACAAAAAAAGAAAAAAAGAAAAAGTGACTAAGCTGAACAATTTGAAATTTCGTAAGAAATGTGTAAAGCTTTGCAAATTTATCCCACCGGACAGCCTTGGAGATACAGTGCTATTCATGCCTTTGTTAAAATGAGAAAGAGAAACGATACTTAACATTAAAAGTATTTAGTATTTATTCTGAGGGTCTAATACAGGGGTTAGTCTCATTTTAGTTCAGGGGCCACATGCAGCCCAATATGGTCTCAAGTGGGTCAGACCGTTAAAAAAAACAGCAGAGTAACCTATAAATGATGACAATTCCAAATTTGTCTGTATTTTAGTGCAAAAAAGTAAAAATGTTTACATTTACAAACTATCCTCTCACAAAAAATGTGAATAATCTGAAATTTCTAAAGAGAAATAAGTTCAATTATAACAATATTACGCCTCATCTTATCATTCACTCATGTCCATAACAGCGAACAGACCCCAGTGGATCTACAAAGGTACTAAACATTTGGTAACAGGCATCTTATGATCATAACAACTTGACCAGACTCAGTGCCACCCTTGACTGTCAGTCAAGGTTATAATAGTTTTGGATTTTTCATTATAGTTTAGTTTTATTTAGTTTTGAGTTTTTTTCTCTAATTCAGTTAGTTTTAATTCATTTTTAGAGCAGTTTTACTAGTTATTATTAGTTTTCGTTATTTTCTAAATACTTAGTTTTAGTTATTTTTAGTTTCTTTATATCTTTTCTCTTCTTCTCCGTCGTATTCAAATAAATCCCAGACAGGACTCTGCTGCTTTCTCCCACCTTTAGTTTCCATGTTTCCAGGTAGAGTGGGGACAAGAAGACAACTACACTCTCAAAAATAGAAGTACCAGCTTGTACTTAAAAGGGTACAAATGCTTATCGCTGGGGGTGTACTTTTTTGAGACATTTCTGTACCCTTTCGAAATGGTCCATTTTTGTACCTTAAGTACTTTACATACAAAGAACACTCTCATATAGTTGATAATGCCATGAATTTTAAAGTTTGAACCGGTGGCCTGACTGAGAAAAAAAAAACGGCATAGGCAAGCTACAACATCAAGACATGGAGGTGTGAATGAAAACTTGATAAAACAGAGATTATGGCAATAATCAGAGGTTCTAATAAGCTAAATAAATTATTAGCCTATTATCATTGAGCTAATTGGGCTATTAAATTAAAACACAAATTATTGTTAAATATAATATAGAGTAATTACAGTATGATATATAATAAATAATGTGCTAAGCCTAATGTTTGAACTATAATTAGGCCTACTGTTCAGTTATCCTAGCCTATAGCCTATTCTCATGGTCTACACACATTTTTTAATGCTGCAAGGTACCTTATAGTACACATTTGTACTTTACATAACTTTGGACCCTTTTTCATAGTCTAAAGGTGCAATTCTGGCCTCCTAAAGACCAATATTGTACTTTTGAGAGAACATTCTTAAAAAATGTACTTATAGGTACATAAATGTTCCGATCTCGTACCTCTATTTTTGAGAGTGTATAAACTACAAGTGACGGACCGTTAAATATCATATGGAGCCACCAGCTAAAACTGCCTGAGGGAAATAAATCGATTTCATATCAATCTGACATAGACAAAGACAAAAACGAAGGGAATTTTATCCATAATTTGTATAAGTTTTAGTTAGTTCTGTAAGCACACAAGTTTCAGTTAGTTATCTTTTTTTTTTTTTTCTTTTAATTAGGGATGCACCAATACCAATACGAGTATCGGCATCGGCTCTGATACTCAGTGTGTGTACTCATACTCGTACTCATAAAAGACATCCGATACAAATGCACCAATACCACTTACGGCCGTGTGACATTCACAGTTCAGTGCAGCAGGTACGCAGCGGTGGAATAATGTGTGGGGAGTGTGGAGATTTTTCAGAATAAATGACGGTGATAAAAGTAACGCTGACTGCAAGTAACGTTAAAGACACAGAAAGATACAGACACAGCGTTCTGTCCGTCCTCTGTGTACATTCCATCCGTTTACCAGGTGCTTGTGGATGCGTAAACAGAATGAGAATACCAGTGGGTGTATGGAGCGGTGCAGACCGCCGCCAGCAGAAGTGAAAACGAAACTTATCACTCATTTCTCTTTTCTCTACCTGCTGAAGCTTTTAAACCTTACCAGTGAAAACGCTGCAATATTAGTATCACATTAGTGTTACCTCTGTCGTCTCCATGTTTGCTATTACTGACTTTCTTCTTCTTCTTCTAATAACAATAATAATAGTGGATTAGATTTATATAGCGCTTTTCTATGAACGCATACTCAAAGCGCGTACAGAGGATCCATTATTCATTCACTCTCACATTCCCACTGTGGTGGTTGTAAACTACATTTGTATCCACAGCTGCCCTGGGGCAGACTGACGGAAGCGTGGCTGCCAATTCATGCCTCTGACCACCACCGAACATTCACACACATTCATACACCAGTGTGAGTAGCAGCACTGGAAGCAAGGAGGGTGAAGTGTCTTGCCCAAGGACACAACAGCACATGGACAGAGCGGGATTCGAACCGCCAACCGTTCGGTTATTGGACGACCCACTCTACCATCAGAGCCATGGCCACCCCCATGAGCCTTCTTCTCAAAAAACTTTACTCTTCTTCATGGTATTTGTCCAGTATGGTTAATTCATAGCGGCGCCCCCTGGTAGATTAATTGAGAAACGCTTATTCCAACACATTAAATGTCAGCAGCAGCACTTTTTTCCAGTCAGACTAATGATAACAACAATAAAGCACATTTACAAAAGGAACTAAGAACTGGAATGGGATTATTAAGTACTCGTATCGGTACTCGGTATTGGCAAGTACTCAAATGTAAGTACTCGTACTCATACTCGGTCTGGAAAAAAGTGGTATCGGTGCATCCCTACTTTTAATTATAGTTTTTATTTATTTCAGAAAATGCTTTTTTCAGTTCTAGTGTTCGTCATTTCGTAACCTTGCTGTCAGTATCCTGGAAGTCATTTTTGCACTTGTCCGGATTGGACCCTCCAGCGGACCGGTTTTGGCCCGCGGACCGTATGTTTGTTTGTATAATAGTTAGTTTGTATGTGACTAATGCTCACTCCTGGTTCAACATGTCTCGTAATGACTGTCCACTAACTTGGGCTGGGCTCTAATAATGGAACCTGGACGTGTGTGTGTGTGTGTGTGTGTGTGTGTGTGTGTGTGTGTGTGTGATGGGTGCTCCATTAGACAGGAGTGCTTAGACATGTGTTGGGCTGAGGAGACCTAACAGTTAAAGATCAGCTGCAGCAGCGGTATGGGCCACGCCTCCCACACTCGGCACCTGGTTCTCCAACAGTCAGTCCGTCAGTTGCGCTGTTGCAGAGCGGATTTTCAGACAGGACCGGGCGGAAGAAAACCGGCAGAGGAGGAGAAAAAAAAAAAAAAAAAAAAAAAAAAAAGCGAATGGGGGAGAGGAAGAGGAGAATGTGACAAGTGCTGGATGCGGACAGAGTGTGTGCGGCTGGCTACACTGCCTTTGGGGAGGCCTCGGCTGGTGCACCTGTCCCTCTCCGTCTCCGCGTCCAGGCGCAGTTTGACTGAGAGCGACGCTCCTTTATTTATCAGGCAGGGCGCACAGCGGCGGAGGCGCACACACACATACACACACACACTCACGTTACTGTACACACACACACATACACATACACAGGGCAGCCAGGCAACATGACTTCATCCTACAATCTGGATTTTCTGCCCGATATGATGGTGGAGAGCCGCCTGCTTGTACCCGGAGACAGAATGTGAGTGTTTTTTTTTTTCTAATTTTTTTATTTCTTCTTGTGCGTTTTTTTTTTTTTTTTTTTTTTACTGTCCTGAAAAGCAGCTGTCCGATGTGGAAATGTTTGCTCCGCTGCTGGATATGTGACTGGAATCGGGGTCAAAAATCAACGCGATTGCCGGCATGTCTGTATGTGTGTGTTATTGTGTTAGTTGTGGTTTGTTGTTATTAATATCCGTCGATAAATTGTACAGGGATGGCAGGAGCGCCCGGGGCTGTTATCAGCTACAGACAGGATGGTGATGAATGAACGCCATTATGGAGAATTAATGTTACCGCCGTGAATAAACCTTGTCTTTATGAAGCTCTATTATCTTCTACTGCGTGTCGAGAAATTGTCGTGTCTTAAAGCCTTTAGAGCATCGGCTTTCCGTCGCTCCGTGGAAAACAGAGGAAGGGAAGTTCCGTTGATTTGCGGCAGCCGCCCATTATCATTTCTCGTGGATCTTGCTGGGGCTTGGACGCGGTGGGTTCGGTAGGGACTGGAAACCCGGCTGTGGGAGCTGTGGGAGCGCACCGTGTACAGACATAGAAAAACCCCCAAAAAAACCCATCTGTCTGTTCCGGAGTGATCTGAGTCACATGAGTGTGATTTAACTCCATCACAGCCGTGTTTTTACGCCCTCATCGCGTGGTAAATCTCCCCACTTTGGACACTTGGTTCAATGTGAAATGCATGGGATAAAGCAGAAAAAGGCAATACAAGGGCTTTTTGAGAACATACAGGAATGCATGCAGGACTGGGATCCACTATGCTCCAATTGGATTTGCGGTAATTCACTTAAAGTCCGGAATTTCTAGAACAGGGACAAAGGGAGGTTTTCATCCCGACATCATAGTCATGCGTTGTATTTTTTTTTTTTTTTTCCACAGTGCATGTCCCACTTATGTCCCCTCAGCTCACAGCGCCTAGTTGTTGATGGATTTTTTTTTTTTTTTTTTTTATGGAGAAAATGTATATGTGCTCTAGTTTCCTATTTCTACATGCAACCTAGAACCTGTGTTCTGATGCAGTAGGTTCTAGTGACTTGTGTTTCAGAAGAATGAACAGTCATATTGAAGAGTGAATACATGGGCGTTTGAGTGTGTGGGAGGTGTTAAGAAAAGCAGATTTAGCAGAGTCGATGCTGAACATTTATAGATATCACAAAAGGTATAAAATCATCCATCACCTACAGATGAGAATTTGAAAAGAATTTGCTATAAGGGGTACAACCTGATCTTAAAGGGTTAAATGCCACAGTTGTATAGGGGCTTGAACAAAAGAAAGTTTTGAGCATCAGAAGAATATTTTTTTTAACATATTATAAAGCTTGTCAAAATAGAAAGAAGAAAGAAGATTGGCTGTTATTATCACTATTGTTTTTAGTCCTTTTGTAAATTCTAATGCATTAGCTACTGCATGTAAATGTTTATCAGCATATAAAAGTCAATCAGTTTTGTAAAGTACATATATTGATATTTGAACTTCAGTTTAAGAACACTATTAAAAAAATAATTGAAAAAAAAAAAAATAAATAAATAAACTGACCAAAGGTTTGGTTAAATCCAGAATCATCCTTTTCAATTCAGTTCAGTTTAATTTTATTTGTACAGCCCTATATCACAACAAGGTTGCCTCACAGGGCTTTACAGAATTAGTTGAATATGAAAATAAACAACAGTCAAATAAACAGTGGATGAAGGAAATGGGCTAATGTCCCAGGCATCCCCCATCCTCAGACCCTCCTTCTTGGAAAGGAAAAACTCCAAAAACCCAGTGAGTTGTTGATGGGTTGTGATTTTTTTTTTTTTTTATGGGGAAAATGTATATGTGCTCTAGTTTCCTATTTCTACATGCAACCTAGAACCTATGTTCTGATGCAGTAGGTTCTAGTGACTTGTGTTTCAGAAGAATGGAACAGTCATATTGAAGTGTGAATACATGGGCGTTTGAGTGTGTGGGAGGTGTTAAGAAAAGCAGATTTAGCAGAGTCGACGCTGAACATTTAAGAGTACTTATAGATATCACAAAAGCTATAAAATCATCCATCACCTACAGATGAGAACAATGGGTTTTGCTATAAGGGGTACAACCTGATCTTAAAGGGTCTTAAAGGGTTAAATGCCACTGTTGTATAGGGGCTTGAACAATAGAAACTTTTGAGCACTAGAAGAATATTTTTTAACATATTATAAAGCTTGCCAACATAGAAAAAAAAGAAGGTTGGCTATTATTATCACTATTTTTTTAGTCCTTTTGCAAACTCGAATGCATTAGCTACTGCATATAAATGTTTATCAGCATGTAAAAGTCAATCAGTTTTGTAAAGTACATATATCGATATTTGAACTTCACTTCAAGAACATTATTAAAAAAATAATTGAAAAAAAAATTAAATAAACTGACCAAAGGTTTGGCTAAATCCAAAATCATCCTATTCAATTCAATTCAATTCAGTTTAGTTTAATTTTATTTGTAGAGCCTCATATCACAACAAGGTTGCCTTACAGGGCTTTACAGAATTAGTTGAATATGAAAATAAACAACAGTCAAATAAACAGTGGATGAAGGAAATGGGCTAATGTCCCGGGCATCCCCCATCCTTAGACCCTCCTTCTCGGGAAGGAAAAACTCCAAAAACCCACTGGGGTTACAGTAAGGCACAGGTGTCAAACATGCAGCCCGGTGGCCAAATCTGGCCTCCCAAAGGGTCCAGTCCGGCCCTTGGGGTGAATTTGTGAAATGCAACAATTAGAACAATTATATATTAACAATCCTTTTAGTTCAGGTTCCACATTCAGACCAATTCAATCTTAAGTGGGTCAAATCTGTAAAATACTATCATAATGACAACTCCAAATTTTTCTCTTTGTAAATGTAAATATTTTCATGTATTTACACTAAAACAAAGTATAATTTCACAAAAAATGGGAATAACCTGAAATGTCTTAAGAGAAGTAAGTACAATTTTAACAATATTTGGCCTGTTATTAAATGTTGTGTGTGTTTGTAGATCCACTGTGTGTTAGATATCTGATCAGATATCTGTCTGTAAGTTATAATGTACATGTGTAAATGATAAACTGAGGCAGAATATTGTTAAAATTACACCTATTTTTTCAGTTTGTTCATGTTATTCACATTGTTTGAAAGGATAGTTTGTAGATGTAAACCTTTTCCTAATGTAAATTTACTTTTTTCACTCTTAAACATAGAGAAAAGTTTGGTGTTGATATTATTTATATATTATTATGTTATTATTTTACAAGTTTGGCCCACTTCAGATCAAATTTAGCTGAATGTGGCCCTTGAACTAAAATGAGTGACACCCCTGTAATAAGGGAAACAGCCAACCAGAAATGTCTTTCTTTAAATCAGTTGCTACTGGGCTATACTGTGTTGCGCTAAGACAAAGATGCAGGGGCAGTGTTTTTACCAAAGATTTCAGGTCAGTCTTATTTTGGTGGAACATTCCCATCTGGGGAAGTGAGCTATGGTTTTGAAATGGATGTCAAGATAGGCAGAAGAACCAAGCAAGCCTGTCTTGTTGCCTCCAAGTCTTTATCAAAACTGACCATTTTCATTGTGTTAGTGTGGAGGCAGTTGTTTCACATAGTGACAGGTACTATGAGTGTGTTGATATCTAACACACAGATAACAGAAGGGGAAGGGAATACAACCAGTGGTCGGCTTGTTCCAACAGAGAACATCCTGAGTCAATGTATGACTGTAACGTGACATACAGTCCTGTAAACGTAGAGTTAAGTTCAAGAGAGGTGCTCAGGTGGTCCCTGACACGGGGTGGGGTGGTGGTGGTTTGGACCTCCTGAAGAGATCACATGATGAATGCGTGGGTCACAGCAGAACTAATGAATGTTCTAAAGTGTCAAGAATCACCAAGTTCAACCACAACAAGTGAAGGTAGACTGGGTACGTTAGCCTGCCCAGTCTCCTTCTATTTACTGCCCATGCAGTCTAGTGCTATACCCAGGAGATGACTTTCTCATTAATCAGTGTCATCAGCCCTGAGTGCGTGAGCCCCATGTACAAGTGGCAGTCGTGTATACAGTGGGTACGGAAACTGTTCAGACCCCCTTAAATTTTTCACTCTTTGTTGTATTGCAGCCATTTGCTAAAATCATTTAAGTTAATTTTTTCCTTATTAATGTACACACAGCATCCCATTTTGACAGAAAAAAAAAACTGTAGACATTTTGCAGATTTATTAAGAAAGAAAAACTGAAATATCCCATGGCCATAAGTATTCAGACCCTGTGCTGTGACACTCATATATTTAACCCAGGTGCTGTCCATTTCTTCTGATCATCCTTGAGATGGTTCTACACTTTCATTGGAGTCCAGCTGTGTTTAATTAAAGTGATTGGACTAGATTAGGAAAGGCACACACCTGTCTGTAGAAGACCTTACAGCTCACAGTGCATGTCAGAGCAAATGAGAATCATAAGATCGAAGGAACTGCCCCAAGAGCTCAGAGACGGGCACAGATCTGACCCAGGTTACAGAAGAATTTCTGCTGCACTTAAGGTTCCTAAGAGCATAGTGGTCTCCAGAATCCTTAAATGGAAGATGTTTGGGATGACCAGAACTCTTCCTAGAGCTAACCGTCCAGCTAAACTGAGCAACCAGGGGAGAAGAGCCTTGGTGAGAGAGGTTTAGAAGAATCCAAAGATCACTGTGGCTGAGTTCCAGAGGTGCAGTGGGGAGATGGAAGGAAGTTGTAGAAAGTCAACCATCACTGCAGACCTATCACCTGTCCAATACAACCCCAACAGTGAAGCTTGGTGGGGGCAGCGTCACGCTGTGGGGGTGTTTCTCAGCTGTAGGGACAGGGCAACTGGTTGCAATTGAAGGAAAGATGAGTGCGGCGAAGTACAGAGATCTCCTGGACCAAAACCTTTTCCAGAGCGTTCTGGACCTTAGACTGGGCTGAAGGTTCACCTTCTAACAAGACAGTGACCCTTAGCACACAATTAAAATAACCAAGGAGTGGCTTTGGAACAACTCTGTAACTGTTGTTGAATGGTCCAGCCAGAGCCCTGACTTAAACTCAACTGAGCATCTCTGGAGAGACCTGAAAATGGCTGTCCACCAACGTTCACCATCCAACCTGATAGAACTGGAGAGGATCTACCAGGAGGAATGGCAGAGGATCCCCAAATCCAGGTGTGAAAAATTTATTGCATCATTCCCAAGAAGACTTCTGACTATATTAGCTCAAAATGGCGTTTTACTCAATACTGAGCAAAGGGTGTGATATTTCAGTTTTTCTTTTTTAATAAATCTGCAAAAATGTCTACAATTCTGTTTTTATTTTCTGTCAAAATGGGGTGCTATGTGTGCATTAATGAGGGAAAAAAATGAATTTTAGCAAATGGCTGCAATATAACAAAGAGTGAAAAATTAAAGGAGGTCTGAATACTTTCTGTACCCTCTGTATGTCCAGCCAGCTTTCATTTTCTCTGTCTGATGTGTCTTGCATGGACAGTTAGGGGTTTCTGTACCCTGGAGTGAAGGATTTCTGAATAATGTGTGTCAGTGGCATTAGACAGGCCTATCTGTGCCCTCTTACCCAGCCACTGAGGAGGTGGACAGGTTGAGCCAGATAACGCTTACGGAGATGACACTTTATATTTACGCGAACACGCCTCTTAAGCCTGACTATTAAGCTTGTGAGCTTTGTTCCTGCTGATCTTCCGATTTAGTTTTTTTATGTAACAGTGCTTAACAGCATTATTTCCCTGTGGCAGTGTAAGAATTGTGTTCCTGCTGGCGCCCCTTATTTACATATGTGTGCTTTATCCCTGTATTTTCCAACACAGACCCCTCTGTTTCCTTATCCTGTAAAGTGTTCACATCTGGAATTGGCTGTATTCCCGTTTCTGCTTCCTATAGTGGTTGCCCCGTTGACACTGACAGCCCCTGACAACATTAGACTTGACAAATATTAGCTGAGATCATGTGAGAAGTAAGTGGAACTAACAGTCTAATCTCTCTCTATCCAGTCATATCAGGGCTGGAAACATGAAAAGTAGGGAAGTGAGAGAATCAGGGGAAAATGGAGCAGGACCCATGCCCCTAGCTTTCCAGTTTTACTCCAATTCTGAAGTCTAGGCTGGGGTCCGTCCTTGGGAAATATGTGACCCCCTCACCTCCTTCAACGCTGTGTGTGGAATCCCCATCTGGTACAAAACCTTAAGGTTCTTGAGGGTGTATCACACTTGGGCAGGATGTTTTTAGTGATGATTTCTCCAAAGTACATCTAGCACTGATTAAACATAGGATATAGGTCAAAATAAGAATAAACAACACAACCAGGTTACTAACATTAACAAGTACACATGCAGAAGAGACAGGAGACAGACTCACGATGTTGCTTGAAAATGACACGTTCTTGTAAAGTGTGTACACAACCCACCACTTACACAGATGACCCACTGGTTCTGTGAGAAATGTATATCTGTCAAATGATCTCTATGACCCGCTCATCCCTTCACTTCCCCTTCCTGACAATCCGTAATAGCCCATCCAAGGCCAGAAGATCACAAATCACGATCCCAACAGCTGAAAGGGCCCCCTGACAGAATGCATACTGTTCATAGGGGGAAAGTATGTGTCTGTGTGTTCTGTAGAAGGGGTGGGATGGAGATCATTTAGGCAAAAGAAGGCTTATCTGTTCAGCATTTACATTAAAGACACAGCTAGTGCTTTTTAATCCTTCAGTTTGAATAGTTTACCTTAAAACTGCCTAAAAGAAGTTTACAGTATCATTGTTTAAGCTTTTAAAATGGCTTTTTTTAGGCAGTCACTGTGAACAAAATTCCACTTTGCATAAGCATCAACCCAACAAAAAAATATTCACCTTCCTTTAATTCAAGAATTATAATTTAATGCAGATCAATGTCCGTTGCTTTGACCCATGAAAGAGTGGGATTTTTCACAGTAAAAAAAGTCTTATAAAACTGCACAAATCAGCAGAATTGCACCTCTTTCTTCAGAAAATCTGCAAATCCAGTAATTTCTGTAGATATCTATGGCACTGATCCAAATAACATCACAACAGCCACTTCAGCATTGATCAGTTGCAGCTTAAACGTTTAAACAAACCAAATCAAGTCTAAAGTATTATATGAACACTTCATTTTTATAAATCTTGGCAAACACAGATCGTTATACCGATACTTAAGACTAATCCTAGAAGTGAAAAAAGGAAGGAAAGAGACAGAAGACGGGAGCTGGGTGAGAATTGACATGGGCAGACTTGGAGAGACGATTTACAAGGAAAAAGGTGTGAAAGAGGGAGGAGGAGTGATGGTTTGACAGCCTTCGACTCCCTGGACAGACAGCTGGTCGGATTTGAATTGTGTCTTATCTGATGTGGAGATTAAAAGAAAATGAGAGGGGAAAAAAAGAGAATTGCTGGTGGTAGGTTTATCTTCCTCCAAAGCAACAGAGAGAGGCCTTTTCATTCTCCATTGTTAAGATGACACACACAGAGGAATAAAGGAAAACCATCAGCAAAGGTAGAAGAAGTCCTCCTATGGGCAGAAATGTGTGCCACTATAAATTGAATTTGCAGTGTGTTTCTGTATTTGGTTGTGTAGTCGATGCTGCACATGTTGTCATGAAGTTTTTTTTTTTTTTAATCTGGATACACATAATGCTATATATTGGGCCACAATGAAAAAGAGCTCCATAAATCTGAACTCAGTAGTTTTTCCTCAGTGTCTCACAAGTGTCTCAGTAAAGTGTTAAGTGAACTGAGACTTGACTTGTGAAAACCAAATGTAAGTTTCATAATAGTACATTCAGTTTTATAATTCCTTACTCCACACCCATCTGCATGTAATCAGAGTTTCAGGTTGAAAAAACTGAAATGTAACAAAAAACTAACTCTTAAAAGTCAAGATTTTTTTTTAAAAAATTGCAGTTTCTGTGTGTCCATGGAGACAGGGAAAATGGAGAATTCCGAAAATGCCAGCGTCAAAGCCCGTTTTGTGCCTGTCTATTATTGCTTTGTGTAATAAACCTGCACCTGAAACATCACATCCAGATGTATCCCTGTATAACCAGATGGAAGTCAGCACAGGTACCTTTGGGAGACGGACTGGTGTTACAGCCACATCCACACAATATAAACAAATGGTGTCAGGCACAACAAATCCCACCCTTCGCACATATTTCACCCATTGTAAGTAAAAGGGAAGATTTTAAAAAATCATTAAAAAATTGAACTTTGACTTACCTTTCCCCAAATATAATGACATCTATTCTGGGCTGCTGGCAATCTATAAACCCAATTTGGTGTGAATTCAGTCAGTAGTTTTGCTGCGATAGTGTTAACAAACAAACAAACAAACAAACCAAACCAAAGTCAGTTCCCCTAGCCTCCCCTTCAGGGGGCGGGGTAAAAATACACTTCGACAACCAGAATCAACACTTAAGGTAAATTAAGTTTCTAACTTAACTCATTGTTGCTGCTTAACTTCACGACAGATTAAATCCTCTGCGTTTGTAATGTCCAGTTTTATCCAGGTTGTCCACAATTGGAAGTCCAACAGAAACAGTGGCTTGTCGGATCGTTTGTACCAGTTTGTAGACTTTTTTTATATTGTCACGTGGACAGAGATATTTTGTAAAACAAAGGCTGTGTTTTTATAAACCACATGACCTGTTTAGAAAAATAAATGCATTACTGTGGACAGGAAATTTGTTTCAAATTCAGTTTTAATGCAGTTATTTAGAGCTGGGATAAATGTTGAGGACAATTAATGATTTTTAGTAAAACAGAATAAAATGCCCCGCCTTCTCCCATTGGCAGCTGCGTTCAGCTCCAGCCCCCCCCCATCACCCTCTGGAGGAGTATTTCATATATGACCAAAGAAACACATTCACAACTAATGTATGACAAGAAGCAAACAAGTTGAAGATTTTTCATGATTTTCAGAATGTAAAACCTCAGTTTAGTGAATCAATTTGATATATTGTACAACCCTGCAATTATTTAAGCTGAGTACTTCAAATTCAAGTATAAATAATTAAAATTTAGCTCCGAGTGGCACTTATTGTTGCTCGTACCCTCCGTCACTCCAGTTATGACTGTTTTGTCCATAATGTTGTTATTTAGGCAGGAAACACATACAGTATGTGTGATATATGATGTGATGGAGTCGTCTTCACGCATCAACAGCTGCAACGTTGTTTTATGTCGCTTTCTCTCAGTGTGTGTGTGTATGTGTGTTGTCATAATGATAAATGTCTTTGCTCTGCCGGGGCTCAGGAGCAGTTGTCTGTGGCTGACACTGCTGTGTGTAGGTGGTGATGTATCATGACCATGAGGTCTCTGTGTGTGTGTGTGTGTGTGTGTGTGTGGTAGGGTGTGGTTGTTCATGGGCATTTAATTTATGTTTGGATACAGGATTGGGTCAGTAAGTATCTTTATGTCTCATAATCAAAGCTACTCTGATAGAAGTGCAGTTCACACACGTTTGAATAAAATGAGTAACTGTTCATAAATACTTTATATTTTGTAGTCTTCAGAAAGCTGCTCGGCTGCTTTTACCTTGTGAGTTTGTAAAGTAGCTGACCTGAAAATTGCCTCCTCATCATGCTAGCTTTCTTTGGGGACTTAAGATTACAAGGCTAAATTGTTGCTAGTTGCTCAATGGCATAGGAAATAACAGAATGCACAAGATTTAAGTGAATAAGCGAAATGTGTTTAATTTACAGACGTGTTCCTCGAGCCTTTCAGCCTGTCAGTCACCACTTATAGCACGCCAGAAATAACCAAGCAAACATTTAAGATATAGTGGCTTGTGTATGTCATTATATAGGAGGAATGTGCAGAAATGCAAGATGAAACATCAATGATGTCAGTTAAGCTTTGGACTACAGGCTTTTATAAAAACAGTAGGCGTATGTGTGCACCGTATGCAGCAGTATGTTACACCTTTGTGTTGGCTCCAATCTGTTTGTAAATTATATATCCTCCATTTACTGATCATCTCCTCTTAATCGTCATCATTCTGTTTCATCCATATTGCATTTATAGCCTGCAAAATTGCCATCTTTCTCTCTTTTGTTTCTTTCTATCTTCCGGTTGATTAATTTGACTGGAGAAAAACAGCTGAGCGTCTTCTTTTCTGTGCCGTTTAATTCTTCATTTGTATGTTACTCTCCATTCTTTTGGTTTTCTCATCCAAGTCGAGCACACCTTCACACATGAAGCACACACATTACTTTATGAATTGAGCTGTGCAAAGAGAGTATTTCATGTGCGGCTGCATATGTAAGTAAGACAGGGTTTTGTGTGAGAGAGTCTTCTGTTTCCTGAGCGAAGTATTTCATCATTTGGCCTTGAAACGAGTGAGGCATGCACATGCTTTTAGTGCAGCGTACACACATTGCCACCCACATAAATATGAAGAAGACACACAACGTGACGCACAGACGTATGTGGATGCGGGCACACACAAATACAGTCCCCATGTTGTTCACATCATGTCCCTGGGCTGTAGTGATGGGCAGGAAAATAACTGAAACCTAAGAGACTCAGAACACAATAATGATCCCCCTTCCTCTCTCAGTTTGCTATGTCTCCACTCTGCACCTCCCATTTTTCTCTGTCTTTTCTCCTCTTCCTTTGCTTCCTTTCTTCCTCTCATCCTCAATAGTCACCCATTGCATTTGTTCTGTGCCGTGGCAATACTGTTCCTTGCCAGAGGGAGAGCTTACCTCATACATGTCTCTGTAGATTTTTTTTTTCTACCCCTTCTTCCCCCATCCTTCGCTTTATCCCTCTTTGGCCTCTATCTTCCTCTCTTTCTTTCCGCACTCCCACTCTCTCCCTCGTTCTCCATTCAACCGTGCTAAATGCTTTACCTCTGTCAACTCTTGAGTCTGAGAGGAGCTCATTATTGTGGAGAAGGAGAGGAATTTGGGATTACGAGCAACATTCGTGGACTGAGGCTCTTGTTCAGCTGAAAGAGCCATCAGAAATACAGAGAGGGATAGACTTACCTGCGTTAGTTGGCAATATTATTCACTAATCACTAGAGGTAGAGGTTTTTTTTGCACAATTCTGAAATTATTACATCCTGGGAATATATTACGTCCTGGGAAAAACCAAATAGTCTTAAATGAACATTAGTTTTGAACAGAAAACTCTGTGGTTAATCATAATTTGGTCGTTTATCTTTTATTCACAAGATGAAGGTGAAAATAAAATCATCTAGAAGGTAGAATAAAATTGCTTTAATAATTTTAATTTCAAGGGGTTGTTATGTCTGGCCATCTTTATGATTATGATCTTTTATGTTTATTCTCCATATTAGGTACCTTGAATTGCCTTTGTCTATGAAATGCACCACATAAATAAACTTGCCCTGCCTGGTCTAAGTGGTTTTCTGATGGTTGCACAGTGACTCAACCCTCTTATCTTCTGCATTTGATGTTTTCAACTGTTAAATGTATGGAGTCCTACATGCCTGTTTGAGACATTTGTTTAACTATTTACAAAGATTATACTAAGAAGTTTTGCACACAGTTGCTTCGACACCGCTACAAAAAAATCAATTTGCAGGAGGGAAACATTTTGGTTACATAATGATGAAAACATGTGAAGATTAGACTTATTAGCATTGACTCAAGCAAACTATGTAGTAGCATTAAGGACATTTATTGTATCCTGTATGTTTTTCTTTGGTTCTACCCACGACAAAAGGCTTTCCTAGTCAAGTAGTCATTGTACTTTTGTTGTATTTTATTAAATAATCTTTTGTGGTATAAAAATGTAATAGGAATAGACATAGAAAATGGTCTGATATCCATGGTTTGAAAAGCACAGATAAATACAAAGCCATAATAATAAGCCTATTTAAAAAAAAAAAAAAAAAAAAACATTTTACAAGGGCATAAACAAAAGGAGCCGTTTTCTGATGATAGTGATTCTGAATGTCTTGAAACAAATACTAAAGAGAACAAGCCAAATAGAACAAATTTTTTCTGTGCTGTCTAATGTTAGAGTAAGCAGCCTGCTAAGTGGCTAATATTAGGCTACTTACATGAGTCTAATGATGAGCTATGTTTGAGATCCATGAAAGGTAGGTGATATTCCACCTGAAAAGTTTGCATTATACCGTCCTTGGGCCATCATTCAACCTGTCAAAATTAACCCACACTTTGGATTCCCTGCCGTATATAGTGAATTAATTAATATGCTGGATGTATCTTGGATATCCTTGAACACTTGTTTTTTTTGTTGGTTTTTGGTTTGGATGTATTTCTGTTGACGTGATATTTCAGGATAGGCTGTGACACCCCCACAAACAACCCTCACAAGGGATGGATGGATGGATGGATGGATGGATGGATGGATGGATGGATGGATGGATGGATGGATGGATGGATGGATGGATGGATGGACGGATGGACATTTCAGGAATGCTTCAAATTCACCTGTATGGTTGATTGTTCCTGACTAAGGTTAAAAGATGAAGTTTCGCTGACCTTGCAAATCATATTATATGAAGAAAAGCTACAAGAAATTATATTACAATAATTGATGAATTCTATGGTTGTTAATTATCAGGGATCAACAAAATTCTAGGTAACTATTAATTTAGATACAAGTATAGTCAATGCTCTTAAGTTTTTGTATCTACCAACCAACAAATCGTAACTTGCTTGACTAAGACAATGGTCAATTATTAAAGGCAGACTGAGTCTTTTTCTATTAGACATGTGCCATAGAACAGGCATCCACATGTAATGCACATACCCTCAGGTATTTAGCTCATGACAAAGGAGATTTTAGTGAGAATTCCCTGAAATTCAACCCTGCCAAACACTTTGACAGTCATCTTCAGATGTCTCCCCATGCACCGCACAGTGCAACACTCTGGCTTTGCATGCATTTCTTTATCTGATTTGCTTGTGCAAGTGCATCTGCTGGAACATGTGAGAGCTGACATTAGATGGCATACACACTTCAAGGCTTGGATCACATGCCAGTCAAAGGTCACAGAAAGGTCATCCCAAGCCGCTATCAATGTGCAGAGCAGCTCCTACAGTCAAATCTAACCCTGCTTTTCATTCCACATACTTAAGCAACAGTTTTTTGATTTGTAAAAATCTTGATTTCTGTGTCCAGTTGCTTGAATTTGTCTTGCTTTACTTGCCAAACAGAAGGTGTGACCAGTGCTTCTTTGGTCAAGTTGGACAAATTATTTTTCGGTTAATAAAATCAGATCAGGAATTTATTATGATTAAAAACAATTTTGAATTCATAAAATCCTGTACACAATAGTGTGTATATCAGGACATACCTACCAGATGCTAATATTTAGAATTGCACAAGTAATCCCTTTCATGAGTGGCTGAGTACCAGATTAAGTCAGTTTTCTGCATGATATCAGTGAAAGGGTGTCAAAACAGTAATTTTCATGAAAGATGAGACATTATTACCTTAATTTGGCTTCAAATAGTACCAAAATAGAGTGACTTCATTAGCAGTGTAGTGTTTCAGCTGAATAGCTATTTCTCCCGTATCCTTGTGTACATGGAAGGGAATGGTTTTTCTGGGGTCCACTTGTTCTGAATGATGCTATGAGTTTCTTTTAAATGTGATTATAAAATGTGACATTTCCCTTCCTAGACTTATATTTGTAAAATAAATAAATAAATAAATAAAATAAAAAATTCCATGAGTATGAGTGTACATCAGTAAACAACTTTTCAATTAGTAGTAGTGTGACTTCAAGTGAAAAATCAGCAGGCTGCACAGTTTAGTCTGTCTAAAAGAAATTGTTTGGCCTCAAAAGAAAAACAACTTAATGTCAGATTCAGTGTTTTGTGGTCAAAAGGTCCACATACTGATTCAGTAGCTTCCTGTTTGTGACGAGAAAAAAAAAAGGAATGAAATAATTTGTCCTTTTTTGTGATAAAATAGCCAAGTTGAAGAAATCCGGGTGCAATAATGAGTATTGCTACAATCCATTAGCCTCCAGAAGCCTCTGGTCTGACCTTATAATGGAATCTAAATAGGAATGAAACCTCCAACCATGCATGGTGGATTAATCTGAGTCTTTCCTCAAACCTTAGGGTCCCGCCCAGTCCCACCGACTGCACACACACTGGTGTTTATGCCCATAAATCTCTCCATCTAGTCTCTTATTCAGATTCTGACTCTCTATTTCCATCTGCCCCATCTGTTTTATATGGGCGCAGCAATACATACACGTGAGCACACACAAACACACATATCTATACAGAGTAGCAGAGCTGTCAGGTCTAACCTTGACTTGCACAGTGAATGAATTGTAATGCAAGGAGGGGGTAAGGGGGCACAAACAGGATGTCAGAGCGCCGCTGCTCGTCTCTGCCTGACCTGCCTCTTTCTTCCCTGTGGAGTCCAACTCTCCACAATCTCTCTGTTACAGAGGTTTTTATTTCTTTTCTCTCAAAAGACCACAGTAGTTACCTTGCCTTTTTTATCCTCTCACCAAAACAAATCTCAGGAGTTTTGAAGAAAAACACTTTCAAATGGTTATCCAGTTTGGTCAAATAATTACACAGAGGAAACCAACACCATCAGTTTTACCAGTAAGTGCGTTAGATGTAAATTTAATATAATCATAATCATAAGCTGTCACAAGTGGAAAATTTATGTGGGTGACTTGCCTGCAGTCCAGCCAACACTGGCCTTGGTTCACTCTCCATTCTGTTCTGGCATAGACAGTCAAATATGAGCCAGCTCTGGACCTTATCTCACTTCCAAATTTGGATACATTTTGTGGTAAAAATCAATCCAAATCATTGAAATTAGGTGTGCCAAGGTTTGGGACAATGTTATGCCAGTATGAGCAAGTATGTAGGCTAAAGGGAACGTTAACCTACTTTCACTGAAGCTGATATACACTGAAGAATTAAAGGCACCATTATTACACCAAAAAACAGTGTTTTATAAATGGGGAGCCCAGCCAAACCTGATGATCAACTCATTTAAAACTGCCAGTTTGATTTTTTTTTTCCCCCTCAGATTTTTTGTCATGATTAATGGAATAAAGACACCAGAAAACAGGGAGCAAGAGATTCCACTTGAATAAGATGAAGCCAGTTAACCCTGTTCTATTACCAGATGCATCATGTGCAGTTGCTTGTGCCTGTTGTCCCCAGAAATTATGGTCCTGTCGAACTATTTGTGTCTGGAACTTGAATGCGTGTCATAGCACCGGAAGAGGGATGAGAAATAGTGGGTACATCTGGGTGTTGTGTTTCCATCACTGCTTTACAGCCAATAAATACCTCTGAGTTGTTTGTTCAGGAATGAAAGTCGATTGTTGCACATTGTACACATTCACACTAAAGACAAAAAAGTAGATGTTAGTTTTGTTTTTTATTCACTCTGAGAAGGCTTTAAGTGTAAATTCAAATTGCAGGTATTTTATTGCCACATTATATCCTTATGTGGAGAGAGGGGAGTTGTACTTGGTGACATGAACACATTTACAAAGCTATATAGAGCAGAGCAATAGGGCCTTCAGTGGGCACCAAGCCTGTGGTAAACTCTCCTTGTGATAGATGTATGTGTTCCAGATAGTGAAGTGATCGATGGGAGTATTGTTGGGAGGGGCGTTCAGAGTTACTGTTATTGTGTTTTGGAAAGCTAAGGGTAGATGGGGTGGGGGCTTCTTGACGGGTTTATTGAGAAGCGTGATCTAGTGCACCGCCCCGGGACTCTTAGATTTAGTTAGAGAGGGCAGGAAGGAAAAGAGAAGGATGGTGTACAAAAAAAAGTGAAGAGCTGGTGACAGCGAATGGATGGATGTATAGGAAGTGTGCATGGGAGAAGAGTAAAGAGAGGGGAAATAGAAGCAGGAAGCAAGGATGATGCAGAGGTGGGAATAAATGTGTAGGTTATCTGTTGATGTTATCTTCTGTGTCCTGAGGGCTTGTGCAGTCATAACAGTGATCTAATCTGCACTTCTGCAGAGCACACACACACTCACTCTCTGTGCCCGTGCTACCAATCATCCATTTAAATCCTCATCTATCTGCCCTTCACCCAATCCATCCATTCAGCCCAGATTCCAACTTTTTAATTTATCATCCCCTTTATGCTGCAGAATTCCTTCCATCTTTCAGTCTGTGCTTCCACTCCTACTGCTGCAATCCAATTGGCCTCAAATCCCTTTACACTCTCTTCCCCTTCCCCATTTACCTTTTGCTGCCTTAGGGTTCAGTGGATTTTTGAAGGCAGAAAGCAATGCCAAGTATTTTAGATTGAAGCTGCTGACTGATGATATTTTGTGCTGATATTTAATGTTCTTCATAGCAACAAAAAAAAAATTATATATATACATACACACACACACACACACTAATATTACACTAATAATAACAATAGCAGCATTGTCAATGTCAGCATTTGGTTCCTGGTTTCTGTTCTTGCTGGGACTGAATGGCATGGATTGGTTTTGGTAAGTGTCAAAACTCAGTCTCTTTTGGCACCAGTTAACTGGCAAATGTAGTGCTGGCTTTACAAACTATCAGTGGGTGACCAACTTGTCATGGATGTATATACACTGTTGGAATAAAATATTTTTTCTTAGTCTCATGAAAAGATTGTGACAATGTGAATTCTTCTTGATAGATAAAGTGTAAATGGGACTGAAATTATAGTACCAGGTGATTACTAATTTGCATAAATAAGGAATAAAAACAGGAATGTGTCTAAAAATTTAATTATTACAACTTTATGGGCAACAGTGTATGTATGTCATACAGTCCTGTAAGAAGGATTATGCACATTCTCAGAGAACTGGACCAACATCCAGCAACTTGTTTTTGGCATGGAGACTCTCCTGAAGTCAAGGCAATGTCACTGTGCACCTGAGATAATTTATATTTAAATGAGCTTTATTCATAAATTATGAGCATGATGAGGTTGTTGGTTATGGCTGCATTATTAATGCATTAGACTGAAGATAACTGCTGGTCTCCCAAAAGCATGCTGGCTGTGTTTTGCTAGAAAGCATGGTTGTTTATTACTGTGAATGCCAACATGTCTTTGTAGAGTTTAGTATTGGAAATCTAGTTATGAACACTTTGGCATTTATTTTGTTCACTTTTAATTGTAAAAATACACTTCTAATCAGTAATGATGAGAATTATTTTTGGAAATGAAATGTAAAGTAAATGTCAGTTGGCAAATGCCTGGTGAACTGATACGTGTGGACACTGAAAGAACAGGCTGCATGTCTTACATGTTCACTGGTATGTGTGATCCAGGCTTGGTAACAGATGGACGTTTTGCATGTATGTACCCTATGTGCTCAGTGTATATCACATGACAGGTGACTTGGGGGGAAGTGGGGCAGTAAAGTGTGTGGGCGCAGAGAAGATACTGTATATAATAATACCATCCGTCATGCCTGGGGAAGCTGTATAGGCATGCGGGGCAGAGGGAGCATTGAAACAGGTGCTTTTTTGAACATTAGCTGCTCATCTCCCTTGCGTTCCCTGGAGGGAGATTGTAGTGCATTTCTCATGTTAAGATGAAGGTGTGAATAAACAGACAACCATAACAGATTGGTAGAACATACAGAAAGAAATAGTGTCTACTCTGTTTAGCTTCTTTCACTCTCATGTATTCACTTGTAGCAAGGCTAAACTGTGCAGGAGGATTGAGTTCAGCAAATTGTGATTTCTCTCTATGAAAGTCTGTGTGAACGTTTTAGTGTATCATCATTTGTGCACACAATGTGTCTGTGTTGTTCAAAGAACCTGGTGAATTGATACCTGACCATGTCAGGTATTCACACAGCGCAATATTTGAGGTCAGAGAATTGCATGACAATAATGATGTGTCTGCTACTCACACCCCAGAATAGCTCCCTGTTCAAAGAAGTGAGAAAACAGTGATTCTGCTCCTTCAAACCCCACAGCCGTGGTGAGCCCACTGTAATTTGCCACTGAGAAGCCCAAACATGTGGTGTCTTTTGAGCCATTGATTCCTGTTGGCCTAAGCCTTTTCAGTAGCGACGGAGAACAGGATGAAAAAAAAGGACGGAGAACTCTTTCCTGCAGCTGAAATATAAACATCTGCTGCATTTCAGGGCTTCAGTTTTCCATGGATACATGTTTTAATGCATGTGTGCATGGATGTATGCACTCAGCATGCCTTTAAGCGTAGCTGCTCATCCGTTCAGGCGTTGCATGTTCGATAGCGTCAACAGAGTGCAGAATGGACTCTCAACTGCTGTAGGAAGGAGGTTGTTTTAGTACTCCAAGCTGCTGCTGATCAAACAGACTGGATGGTTTTGGCAGGGGGAAAACTGAAGGCACCACTGGAAAGGCATTAACATGAGAGGGAAAGAACCTTAAAGGAGCGAAGTGGCAATCTCAGCTGTTTGGCTCATTTCCCTCAGCACAGATCCATTTTACAATGTCCCAGACCATTTCCCACCCAGGATGCTTTTCTCGTGTGATCTCCCTATGCATTCGAATGTGTGTTATCAAAGCTCCCTTAAATCGGCTCAATTGTATAATTGAAAAGAGTCATCTGATGTGTAGTTCAAAGGTAGGGCAGACGGCTGCAGCACTGAGATGTCACTCTGATACATGAATTTGCATCTTAGAAAATTTGTTTGGCCCAAGTGCTAAACATGGCATGGCCACTTCAAATGTATTATTAAGTTGTTCAGATGTTACAGAGCTACAAAGTGTTTGCATCTGGAAAAAAGAAACTTTTAGTCAAAAAATTATCTACAGTTGGTAGATTTCCTGTGACCCTTAGACTTGTGAGAACCCAATATTTACTGTCCTAAAGAATATTTTTCTTTATTTATTCTTCCATTTCTTTGAGGTATACTTAGCTTTGCATGTTTTGAAGCACAAACGTGTCAAAAAATTGTGTTTTCTTCCTGTCATGCACAATGATTTCAGCCCAACTTACCCAGCAAGTCCCAGTTATCAAATCTGCTACCTGATAACCTAGTTTTCAACCAAACCCAGAGACATCACTTTTGGTTTCACATATTTCCACTGTGGTTTGATGGAATAATCTGTCAGTGGAATTGTTGATATGGAGGAAGACACATTAGCTTAGTGATTTGGCAAGGTGTTGAATACCACCGGGGTGGATGGTTTGATTCCTCTGCTGGGCCACTGAGACTAAAAATATCTGAACCAGTTGTATTGAAATGATCTGGATGAAAGCTTTGACTACTTCTGCACATACAGATGAGTTGATAATTGTAGGTAATTTGCCAAATATTATGAGCACTCTCATCATTTACACTTATTAGTCTGGATCATTTGTGGAACACTTCTGCTTTTTAAATCTTTTATTAAGGAAGAGAATTATTATATTTGGAGGTCAGAAATACACCTAACATTTTCATTGGAGTTATGATGCGTTTTTGGTGGTTGGAGCTCCCCTTTAACAGCTTGACTTTCTTCTGCTAGTAATTTTTTACTGTGCTGTGGCAGTGAAGTGGAAATCCTCACTAAACCTTTAAAGTGTCTTCAGAAGCATGGAGGTTTGAGGTGCTGCATTCGATACAGATGTTACAAGACCAAGATCATGCTTGGTACGTAAATGTTTTGGGGGCTTCTACCATTGAGCATGATAGGAATCTATGAGACCAGTGTCGATAGAAAAAACAACTGATTTATCTGTAGGTATGTTCATGTTTTCATATCAGTATTTAGAATAACACGGTCAATTATTTTGCTGCCATAGCTGATTAAAATGCACATAAACGAGTTCACACAAATAAATAAACCAGGAGCATTTAGAGCCCATGTAGTCTTCAGAGTGATCCAGTCTCCATCAAGGAAGTTATATTTTGTTACTGTCTGTCTCTCTACTGCACCTATTTTCATGAAACTTGGTGAAAGGGTAGGGCATGGGTCATAGTTACACTTTTAGGGTTTCTGCAGGTTGTAAATTGCATTTGTAATGGTCTTAAAAATCTTACATTTTTCACTTTTTATCACATTGTGAGATAGGTCATTGAATTTCAGGAGTGTGTGGTTGTGACAGAAGTATATGCTCTCAGATTTTACCCATGGCTCTAAAGATGAAAAATCCTTGATCAGGGTAAATTGAGCGAAAAGCTATAAAAAATACTTGTGGATCTTTTTTAAAATAAAAAATTACTTCAATGAAAAAAAAAGTTAAAGTGAGGTAAATTGCTGTAAAGGTTAATACTTTCAAGGACTTGTGGGATTTTTTTCCCACTGATTCAGGTAATGAGTCAGTGACTGTAGTGTCACTAGAAAAACGGTCTAAGAAGGCATGAGTTTATCATGAGGCCATTACAGACAGATTACACATGAATCACCATCTGGGGGATTTATAAACCATAAATCCAAGGCTATTTGAAAAATGGCCAAGCCTTTGTATATATACAGTGCATGTTTGTGTGAGTGTGCGGCCTCTGGGCACATTGTGATGCCGTTTTGGACGGCTGCCCTCATTCTGATGTCCCTATCGACTTCCTGGCCTACATGGCTGAGAACAGGCCTGTTTTCCGCTGCAGGTCGATACAGACGCAGTGCTGAGGGGACAGCCCGAGGCTTACACACAAACACACACACAGATGCTTGCACTTAAACACTTACAAGTGTGAAAGCACAATAGTATCCCCATGGTTCAAGCTGGCCGCATGTTCCTGGAAATACCAGCGAAGTAGACGAGGGATTAATCTGTCCAGAAGCAGTTCTGACGGGATTTCCAGATTAGTGCGTTTTAATCCAGAGTACTGATACAATCAGTTATCAGGGTTTGACTGCTGTGGATTTCTGGAGCTGATAGGTTTGATTGAAGCTTATAACAGCCAATATTGGTGCATTATTCCGCATTTTATATTTGGATTTACTGTCACCTTTTATAGGATTAAACTCAGGTTCTAATGGTCAGAATTTTAGCACAAACTGACTTACATATCCTTTTGAATATGGTTTTATTACATCTTAAAAGCATCTTTTTATTAGACTCTCCATACGTTTCAGTTTCTTTTCCCATGCCCCCAGTCTGTAATGTTAGCTGTCCATAAAGAACCAGGAGTCTTGGAGCCCAGGTAACCTGACATCATCAGGGTTATAACCTTAGACATGACAAATTCCCCTGCAGAAGACATTTCACACCTTAGTTCCCCTTTAAAACGAGAAAATTTATGGAGAATTTTTGAATGCCTCTGCTGCCTGCTGCACATTCACCCCCTATACTGTTGTATAGCGACTTCCTCTGGTATTGACAGAAATTCTCACTTTTAATGGTGGAATTGGATGGTGCTCCTGTCATCTTGAGGCTCACAGTTAGAAGTCTGAGTCACTTGGCTTTGGGAGTCACAATGTATGAAAAGACAATCCAGATATATTTGTGTTAAATATGGTGTACTTTTTTTTAGAAATAATCTGATAGTAGCAGCAGTTTTAAAAGAAAACTTTTGAATATTTCCATCCTGGGAAAACAATAAACTTTATGTCATTATTATGCACAATAAGTATTATGCAACCAGAGAAAAAAACAGGAAACATTAGATTTTCTTAAAACTGTTGGAGTTATCAAACTACCATCTGAGCCCGATGAAAGTTTAAGTCATGTGACCTTATTCAGCTTTCCAACATGTGTCCTAAATAAATCAAGATGCAATTAAGTGGTTTTAAGTTGTTTAATTTTCCAGATGACACCTTATTTGTCTACCTTATGGATTTTTTTTTTGTTTTTGTTTTTTTTGTATTTTATGGACTTCTTTCTTTCCACAGTTGTTAAAATTGGCAAAATATTAGTTGAAGTGCATGTTATGATGTTTAATTTGTAAGAAGTTCTTCAAAGTTGCAAGAATTAGTACAGAATAATAATAATAAGAAACTATAATATACATTCAATCACAAAGAAACATACTGAGTAATATATGATTTAGTAACAAATACCCACTAGGTCTTACTATAAGTATCCCAGTCCAACTGTCATTATTTCTATTGTATTTTCTCAAAGTGGTGCTGGCCAGTCTGTGAGGAATAAGACTCAGAGTGATGAAGATTAAAGTGCTGCTTGTTCTTCCTCTTTCCTCTGTGTTTGCTTCCTCTCTCTCTCTCCACGCTGACAGCCAGTGCAGTTATTACTACTTAAAGTACTGCACTTGCTGACAGGGGAGGTCGTGGTGTGTACTGCATATATACAGTGTGTGTGTGTGTGTGTGTGTGTGTGTGTGTGTGTGTGTGTGTGTGTGTGTGTGTGTGCTGTAAAACACTGGTCTGATGGCTCCCGTGGGTATTTCAGAAGCTGCAGTCGCTTCTCTAAAGTTCAAGCAATTACATTTTCTGACCGGGCACCATTTGCCAAACAGTCTTTAGCTGTGTGTATGTGTGTATGTGTGTGTGTGTGTGTTTGTGTTTGTGTGTGTGTGTGTGTTTGCTTATTATGTGTAAGCCTTTCTGTTTAATGTCATACACTGTACCTTATATGTGCAACATCTTACTGCAAAACAGACTTTCTCAAAGTATGTCTCATAACTTGTTTCGTCTTTTAAGTAGCAAATGAAATAGATATGCAAATACAAATACTTCCTTCTTACATCTTAGACAGTATTTGGTTTCAGATCTGTTTGACATTATATGTGAGTGGATAGTACAGTAATGAAAAATATCCTGCTCAAACTGCAACTATTTTTTTTAAATTTTTATTTCTTGTCATTTTTTGCAGTACAGATAAATAGTTTTCATTTTAACTATCCAAATATATTTTCTAAATAACGCAAAAATAAAACTAAAAAATGTCTTGCAACATTTTTAACTTTATTCTTTCCCATGATTGCAGTCAGTAGTAAATCAATTGTTAAAGTCGTTTTCTGTCTGTCAATTAATCCACTGAGTAATACAAGCTGCGAAGGCTCCCATCAGGCTGGAAACTGAAGGTTTGTGACAGGATGCCTTGGTTCAGCAGACAGATCTGGATCTAGGACAGTAAATTCAGCTGTAAAGTCAGATTCTTAAATGCAGTAATACAAGAGTGGGTCAGCGTACTGTGGGCAGTCAGAGTGATGTGCTTGGCATGCTGCAGTAGATGTGTACATGACTGGAATGTGTGTGAGCAGCAGGTTTGTATCTGCCTGGTGTAGCATTACAGACTAGGATTGCACCAATATGGACTGTTAAAGGCCAACAGATAATTTTGGATTGAAGCTGCCAATAGTCAATATTTTAGTTTTATGTCCCTGCCAAAGACATCTGAGAAAGAGGACAGCTTTCAAAGTGGAAGGTTATTCTTGTCAGGTTGCAATGTGAAGGACATAAAGTCCATCTGGTGATAGCAAAGCAGCTTTTGGAGTTCTGTACATACATGAGTTGAACACAACTGATCGATTAAAATTCACTGAACTTCAGCATTAGCCTCTGAAAATCACAGTGAGGCACGGTTTAAAGGTTCAATTTGTAAGATTTGTATCACTTATGCACACAGTTTATGTCACAGTCAGTTTTCTGCTGGAAACTAGCTATTTGTTGACATTAAGTCCATTTCCAAGTAAGGGTCTACCTTCATTACCTACATCAATTCAGGTGTCATGTTTATCTCATTAATTAGTTCTGGTTCTTGAATTGGGTGTGTTCTGGATTCTTGAAACCTTGGTGCCATCTAGTGAACAAGCCTGCATTTCTACAGGTTATTATTGGAACCATTAATCATGTGTCATTAACAGAGGGAGTGCTGCTCAACAGACCCTTATAGTATCACAGCACATACCACACCTTGACTTTTTTGCAGTCTCTGTACTCCTTCCATTTTTTAAAACAAGTTTATTATTTGTTCTCCTATTCAGTTAAACCAACCTAAAAACTCAAACTTGTGCTACTTTCTGACTTTCCTTCAGTTCAGAAGACACTAAATTGTCACCAAGTTTAGTCAGCAGTTGTTGTGCAGTCAGTAATATGCAGTTTGAATATTTCTTTTTTCCTCAGGTTTCTCAGACTTCTGAATTGGTGTGATCTCCATCTTTCCAGAACTGAGGGATATGACACACTCAAAACAGTTTACATTTCATTTCAAGTGAAAACCTACTACTATGACTACTACTACTATTATTATTATTATTATTATTATTATTATTATTATTATTATTATTATTATTATTATTATACAGTTTTTTAGCTGTAGGAAACAAAATTCCATGGTCCAAACCGATTTATTTTTGGTCAAAACACATATCTGTGTAAATGGGCTATAAGCTCTGTGTAGATGACTCAGGGTAGTTTGTCAATGCTTTACTTCTACTTCTCTACCATGGCAACAGTCTGCAACACTAAATATGGTTAGCTTATAAATGAAGTCGGTCAACACTAATGAATGACCATCATAAGCACACAGGCATCTTGTATATCCATTCATTTGTTCATGTTCTGGTGCTGGGGTCAAACCCAGTCACCATTGGATGAAGGCAAGATACAACCAGTACATGTGGGCCCTTCATCACAGGGCATGCTGCACAATAAACATTTAAAATGCATATTATTTAACCCATGAAGACCCAGTGCTACTTTTGTGGCTGTTCTCAAATGAATTTTTCCCAATTTTTGACTTCTCTTAAGGGATTAATCAACATTTATTCTTATATTTTGCTCTATATTTTGTATTCTTAAGTGAAAATCAGGTATTTTCCTATATTTAATTTATTGATCATGTAGATGTTCATAAAAGATCAAATTAAAGTTGAGGGTTATTATAACACAAACAGGCAAAATGGAAGAAAAAGTGAGTTTTTCAGTAAAATATATCATTAACTGAACATAAACCCAGTGTGTCCATCCACCGTATTGATCCAGCTCCATGAGTTTTACTGGTGAATCAATGTTGTAGAAGATGACAGAGTTTCCATGTTCACTACGGAGCCTCTGAACGTCCAAATGGGTCATATCTGATGACCATGAAAAGATGACAAACTGTATTTTACACCAGTTATTTACATGTAATGATAGGATTAGTGGATCAACAGGTATTTAACTTTCTAAGTCAATAAATTATTTTGCTTGCCAGTGGATGTTTGGGTCTTTATGCGTTAAAACAAAAAACAGACAAAGTTGATTCATTTTCTTTTAAGTGGTTCTATATGTGACAGTACTTTTTTTTTTCCCAAACATAGAAGTGAGTGAAAAGTAACTTCTCATAAAACTACTGGTTAGTGTGTAGAGTTCAGTACAGCATTTCCATGTCTGTAGATATGGTCTGGTTGAACTGTGGTGTGAGAGATGCAGGGCTGCTTCTGCAAGGGCTGTTAAGTTTGAGAATGTGTGTGTTTGGATCTATGTGTGTGTCAGTGAGCAGAATGGGCTGCCAGATCTGCCATGGCTGCCATAGGCCTGACAGGATGACAGCTGTCACCAAGGAAATAGAGAGAGGAGGAGGAGAGGGAAGAGACACTGCCTCAAGGGAACACACACACACACACACACACACACACACACACACATACACACACACATACATACACATACGCATACACTCAGACAAGGCCTGGAAGTTGTGCTCGTGTGTGTGTTAGTGTATGTTTGTGTGTGTAAACATGTTTGTTGGTGAGCCAGAGAATATCTGCAACATGAATATAATTGGTTTGTGTTTCTGTAATGTACACACTTATCTTCACATCAGCAATTACAGTATGTGTATTGAAAAGGAACAAAGGGGTAGTGCCGGTATGTGTTTACAAGGCATGTGTGTGCTTCCCCTGTGTGTTTGTGTGTTCTATGTATTGAGTTTGGTCTGCTTCATTAGTTTATATTGTAAAATCGATGTTGCCCATTGTGGTGCGACCTGCCTCTGTTCTTGTACTCTGTTCTTGTGTGTGAGTTTTATGTGTGTTTGTGCTTTAATAGTGACCCTGGGGAAAGAGTCTGACACGGGGGGAGGAGCCCCCTAAGTGACCTGGAAAGCAGACCCATCTATCAAGTCTTTCTCTTCTCAATCCTTTTGTTCACTCTCTGTTGTCTTTTTCTCTCCTCTATAGGGCCATTACAGCAATCACTGCTCTTAAAGCTGCAGCAAGGACCTCTGTGTGTTCAAGTGTGTGTGTCTTGGATGCCCCCCACCCCCCACCCACCTCAGTCAGAGCAGAGCAAGGTTATGTGTATTTAACCCAAGCTAGCGGGCCCCGCTAAGTCTAATGGTCTCTGGAAAATGGAGGGGAGAGTGAGGCGGAGTGAAACCGGAGAGGACAGGAGAGTAAAGAGTGGAGAAGACAAGGATGAGTGTGTGTGTTGTCCAGATTGGTGGATAATACTGGCCTGTTCCTTGTGGCTTACTGTTACATTAAAGTCTCCTTGAGAAATACAGATGTCTTGATAGTTGACTTTTGGATAAGGTGCGATATGTGCAATATTTGCTAGTAGTGTTTACGTCCCTGAAGACTTGCAGAAATGGAGCCATTGTAACAAAAAACAACAAAAAAACCCTGTGGCAGCCATTTTCTGCCATAACCACATTATTTATTGTGTATCATGTAGGGATGTAACAATTAATCGACTATCAATTAATTGTCGGTTAATTGCCCTTTTCCACGGCGGTATTTGTGATGTTGACAGTAGGGGGCGCCACTGTCTAAACTAGGCTTCATCGCTGAGGTTGACTATTGGGGGGAGTTGTCCACTTGTTCCACACCTGCCCGAAGGCTGCCAGTTTGTCTGCGCTGCGATGCCACGGCTGGGATAGCCAGTCATCGAACCGGATCATGGCGTTGATGAGTTAGAATCGCTTTAGAGACATGGTGAAGCGAAACACAGACCTGTCTGTGTCTGTTTGTCCCACATGCTGTGGGTTGCCTGGTTGTGGGAGCGGTATAACCCCGCCCAAATACACACACATATGCAGGGTCGGTATTAGTCCGGTCCTGGATGGAGCGTTTTCCCTGGAGGTTGGTCTAGTCCACGGTCATCTGGACTGTCGGGTCAGTGAGACAGAAGTTGAAAACCTCCTCCAGGCTCCTGATATACACACAGTATATAAGGTACTGTATGTCCCACAGTCACCCCAGTGGCCACGGGGAAATATTGTGTGTGTCGGGGGGGGGGGGTGGGGGGCACAGCATCTTCCCGCTCCTAGAGACCCATCCCCCACGTGAACCTCCTCCGTGCTGAAATCTCACTCCATCGTGTCAGGTAGTGATGCAAAGTCAGAAATGCCCATTTCTTCTAGACTGCCCCTCTTCAGATCCATTTATTTTATTGAATTTCTCTGCAGAATTTCTTTAGTTCTACTCCATAAATGTCATTGCCTGTACTGTGTCCAATGATACAATCAATCAATCATTAAGGAATACGACATGCTTTTTTCATGAAGTATATAAACAGTATTTAGCTTTTATTCTTATAGACCCTATTGAAAGAGAAATTCAGGTTCACAGGAAAATCACCACTTATCAAGTAATCGTTAATCAATCGACAAGGTCAACCAACTAATGATTAATTAATTTATCAATACTTTGCATCCCAAGCATCATGTTTTCTAATCAATGATAACACAGAAATTGTGATATCTACCTCTAGGTTTTGATGGTCAGGGATGACATGACAACATCATAAATTGTTCCTGTTAACTGTAGTTCAGAATTCAATGAAAATGTAATCACAGCTTCTAAACTTTATAATCCTTAGTCTCTAAGATGCAAGTTCCGTACAAAACCTTTGTCCTTCTGTTTATTCATCATGTCAGTATGAGTTGAGTTGAGCAACTCATCTTTAAATGAATCGGAACATTTACTTAAAAAGATTGATTTCAGAAACCCATTTCATTAATTGTGTTGTATGTGTTGTTGAACCTAAACGATTTATGTTGTCATATATAATATCATAGTAATGTTTGACCATCAAAATACAGGGGTGGACATCAAATTGCACAGCATCTCCACACTTTATTAGGTCTGTGCCAGTGCTGTAGACAAGTCGAGTTCTAGGTCTTAGGTCAAGGCTAGGAGTTGTTTTGATGGAACTTGTGTACATGAGGAGCATGGTATTAAAATGATTAAATCCCTCCAAACAAAACAGCACATTGTCAAATCTTACTGCTTTCAGGGTGTAGTTGGAGTTCAGATGTTTTTGTTCTTTCACATTGCAAGAGAGACTTTCTAAATGTAATGCTCAGATAGTGGAGAAGAATGATAAAATCCTACCACTATTGCCATCACCATGAAAATATTCACCCTTATTCCTAGTGTAGTAAAAGCAAGCCAGACTACAATGCAAATACAGTTATTGTAGAAAATAAAGTGGTTACCATGGCAAGCACAAGCCATTTTTGCAAGTTTCATTTAAAAAAAAAAGTTAAACACCCTGATCTGTACATGAACTGTATTTCATACTTTTATTAAAATATGTAATTTTTGCTACATATTCTAATTAAATTGTTATAGCCTAAATATGTCAAATGTCCAGTTGTTTTAGCACCACATAGAGGCACCTAAAAACCAGAAATGCATCATTCATATTTACCCCAGAGTAACAGTTAAACGTTGTTTATTTGAACATGTTTCTCCATCATCTAACCATAGGAGACATAAAAGAGTGTAGTGATGAATTCATTCATCTAGAGACAAAATCCTGGAGCAGCTCTGCAGACAGTGAATAATGGAATAACTCCCTGGAAAGCAGCTCAGATGATTTTACTGGGATATGAGAATATTTTCTCCTTCACAGCAGGAAATCATACAGTCAAATAAAACTAATTTGGGTACCTGAAACAAAAATTCTTTGGGCTCAGGTTTTCAGGCACTAATTTAATAGGATGGCCTCCAAAAAGTGTCACATCACACATCACATTAATTCAAATCTTGATGCTTAGATTTGCAGTTTAGGGAGAGAGTTGACTGTGCTTGTGGATATTTAATTTACTGTACCAAATCCCTAGAATGGTAATAGTAAATGATGTGTGTGGGTGCCTTCTTAAGTGAATTTTCATTTCAGTGCATTTGTACTGTGTTGACCTGTGACTGTATTCGTGCAGGATACAGGTGACTGCAATCATGTAGCAGCTTTAAGGCAAGGAAATGAAGAATTACAGACCAGCAATCTTCTGATTTGTTTGTGTTCTTCACAGCCTGATTCTTACAGATGACAAATGTAAATTTGTCCCATGAAATAATGAATGTCTGCAACCTCCAGCTGTACCCAAATAGGATAAAATAGGAAGAAAGGAGGAGATGTAAATCATTGTTAGGTGACGTGGTTCACTTTGCTACTGCTGTACAGAGGTGTAGGAATGTAAATTTCTTTTTGAGCTATTGAAATCATACAAATATTTATATACATAGTTGGTAGTCTCTTTTTATTATTGCCATTTGTAATATAAGGCTACTGTGCAGCATTTAATTGACTCCAGTGACATTTTTTATCCGTTTTTCTCAAAAGTAATGAATATGTTCAGGGCAGACATGACAATAATAATGTCTTCCACTGCTGACATGTGTCCACCTCCATTGTGAATCAGTGAGGTAGGGTCAAATAATGTGATCAGCCCTGCTTCAGCATTGAGCTTGGAAGGTACCAATCAAAATCAGGATCACGTTCATTCACCCAGCATATCGCATCCTGAAAATAGATGGGTGGGAGGCTGCATCGGGAGGGAGGGGTTAAAAAGAGATGATTAATCAGGGGGCTTGCAGTGTGTAGGTGTCGGGATGTGTGTGTATGTGTGTGTGAATGGGGTGAATGGGGGTCTGGCATCCAAGCAGCAAGGTAATGAGTGGAGCCACGCTATGTGTGGACCTCTAGCCTCTGCAGTGGAGAGGAGGGGGCATGAGTGGAATACAGAGAGATGCTGTTTCTCCTGCTGATGGCTCTGTTGGTTATGGATGAAACAGCCACAGCCTCTTTTAGAGGCAGCCCAGCAAAGCACCATGGAAAGCTGAGCTTATTTCTCTCATCAGCATAAAACACACAGCCTTGATTTCATGTATATAATGGCAAATCATGCTGCTTTAGAATTAGATGTCTTGCCTTTGACCCAAGATCACAAATGAAAAAAAACACATCATTCGGCTTCCGACTTTTTTCTCATTTTACCGGAGACTTAAGAAAGACCAGAGACAGAAAAATAAGCATAAGATGATGACTCACAAACATTTCTTTCTTATCGAAGTTCTGATTTTACTTACATGACTAATTCTTGAACACATCACACTGCATCTACTTGCTAAAAGTGTCAAGCCAAATCAAAATGCCACTGAGTTTGTCCCTAAACCACTCAGCTAAGCCTGAGCTCAACAGAGAAGTAGTGTTTTTACAAACTATGACTGTAGACCGAGACTACATACAAAACAAATTTGAAAAATTTATAACTACAATTAGGATTACATAAACTATTATTATTGTTGTTATTATTACCTCCGCCAAGGAGGTTATGTTTTTGCCAGGGTTTGTTTGTTTGTTTGTCTGTCCGTTAGTGTGCAACATAACTCAAAAAGTTATGGACAGATTTGGATGAAATTTTCAGGGTTTGTTGGAAATGGGATAAGGAAGAAATGATTACATTTTGGTGGTGATCGGGGGTGGGGGGGCCCACGGGGGGGCCCATTTCCAACAAACCCTGAAAATTTCATCCAAATCTGTCCATAACTTTTTGAGTTATGTTGCACACTAACGGACAGACAGACAGACAAACAAACAAACAAACAAACCCTGGCAAAAACATAACCTCCTTGGCGTGGGGGGGACCCACAGGGGGGGGCACTGATCAGCCTTGGCGGAGGTCTGCGCTCTCCGAGTGCTTCTAGTTATTATTATTATTATTATTATTATTATTATTATTATTATTATTATTATTATTATTATTATTATTAAGTGATATGGCTAATAGATGCTGGCTCCAAACAATATATATAATCTATATATTATCATCTGTGTTTTTTCCTGGTGTTATAATGGCCTCTGTAGTATGTGTATGGATGTACGTTGTTGGTGGTGGGGGTTTTTTCTTTTTATTGATAACATTTTAAGGCTACTAACAACTTTGCTGTCAGCCAAATGGACTTCAGAGTGCCTATTTATTGAATAAAAACATTTTTTGGGACAGTCAGTTTTCCCACAGCTCTATTGTTGTTGTGGTTTTCATGCACTTACAAGACCTTCATGGGATTTTGTTTCTTAATTACAATACCTCACCTGTTAGATTCATTTTGCTACATTAGCTAATATCATCATTAATTTTGCATTGCATTTTATGGCCAGTTTTTAGTCTGCTATGCCTATGCTAAATCTTTGGAAAGTTTGAAAATTGTCCATATGGATGAGACCATGGTGGCTATTAATTAAAGAGGCAGTGCTATTCTGCTAAGTCTTTTATGAGTCTTGGATGACTTATTCGGTGTTTAACATCACCTTGAGGTTAAAAAAAAAACTCTCACTGGCACCATATGAGTCTATAAAACTTCTTATATAGAGCATATTATATTCCTTATATGTTTATTGACTACCAGTGCAACCTTTCTGAATAGACAGATCAAATTACCTCTGCTGCTTTCCAGGTTGTTCTCCAGAAGGCCAGTGTGCACATGAATAGAGAAAGTCGCTGAATATGTGGAGTCTGGCTTTGTGACTTAAGTGGATATGCATCGCTCTTAAGAGATAAAAGGACAGTTGACTTGCATATGTAGGCCTGCGGATCCCGATGATGAAATTTAAAGCCGAGGTTAGATGAAGTGTTAAGAGTAACACCATGCTCCTCCTGACTTAGGGCTTTTAGGAGATTGTGAAATGCAGACAAAGTTTGAGATCAGGTCACATAAGGGTTTCTCACTAGTCACAAATACCAAGGTCACGCAGAAAGTTTAAATTCACGTAAGCGGGAGCACCCAAGGGATCCGTGCGAGGAGAGAATGCAGTGTTATTAACTCCCCCTGCCTGTTCTGAACTGTTCCCACTTGACATTAGCGGGAGAAAATGACATGCTTTTAGCAGTGGCTGCTCATATAAGAGGGTTACCTCTGTCATTTAAAGGCAAGAGCTGGTGGGAGCTGACAGCAGCCCCGGTTCTCAAGAATAACCAGGTTTAGAAGATGGAGGGGGAAGAGAGAAAGATGATGGGAGGGAAGAAGATAGGCTGAGGCTCTGCTTTGCTATCTACCTGCAAAAAAGTGGGGATATGTCTTCACTTTAAAAAGAACAGAATCACTCTCCTTTTCTACTTGGATGCATCCATGAATATACCAGTTTCAATAAATACACTGCAAAAAAGGGGTGTCTAAAAACAAGATAAATAAAAACACAATCTGAGGATAAAGGTACTCGAAACAAGTGAAATATCTGTCCATGCAGCAAGATCATTTCAATTGATAAGATGTCTTGAATTAAGATTGTAAAATCTAGAAATAAGCATGTCTACAGATGTATAAACACTTCAAATAAGAAATGAACTCTTACAACAAGATAAATTATCTAACACTTGTAAATCTAAGGTTTTTTTCTGTCTTGGTAAGAACCAAATGATTTGCAGTGTATTCCAACTTGTCTCCATCTTCCCAAGTGAATTGATTCCTTTAACCCTGAAACTGAACTGTAGCGTGAAGCCAACTACAAATGCCAACCAGACGTAACTGCTAGAAGTTATTTTAGTTGAATTACCCGTAAATCCTGTCGGATAATGTGAGAACATTCCGCATTGAAGCTTTAACAGTCATTGAAATGCTATCCATTTTACACCCAAGTTTTGATCCCAAAACACAATTTTGATGTTAAAATGTGGTCATCTGGCAAGTGAGCTCTCACAAATGTAAGGTTCATTGAAAAAACTAATCACTCTCTTAAAAAACACCCCTTTTTGTAGAATGGTATCGAAGGATGTTCCTCATTTTGCTTGTCTCCTGCCCCCCCTACGCATCTTAGTCTGAAAGCAAAAGAGCACACCACTTCAATCAATCCCAGCCCTAATTAGGCCTGTGCCTCACCTCGCCCAGCGTAATGATGGCACGGCCACATAAAAAGCTTCCTTTGGTTGTTTTCCTCCACTTCAAAAGCTGTCTCCCCATAGACCACCCCACCATGATTTAGCAGCAGGTCTTTAGGTTTGTTTGTCCTCTGTTTTGTTTAGTCATTAAAGTTGTCACACTGTGTTTGGATCAAAGCGGCTTCAGGAGCGGCACAAATTAACGTCCTAAATATTAGCGGTGACACCTCGTTAATGGGATATAACATGTCAGAGGGGAAGCAGGAAGCCAACGTGAGGAGGTTTTTGGTCCTGGACATGGCTGAACGGTATATTTCTTTGGATTTCCGTGGAGACTCAGTGAAGGCATTTACATTATGTTGAGTTGCGGTTTCTTTCAGCCGAAGGTTAGCATTGTGCAGTTGGCAGCGGTAGTTGTAATTAGGAGTGCTGGCTGCATGCTGGCGGGGTGCTGCAAGACGTTTTGCAGGTTGTCAAGCGGTGGGAGTGGTGGTGAAACGTGATTGACGGTGAGTGGGCACAGTGGTGGGCATTGTGGCGGCTGTGGTTGGCTGAGATTGGCAGGCAGCTCTGTGTAAGTGCTTTTCTGACTGGCAGACATTATAGCCTTTTGTGGTTCTCTGGGGTGCTTTTACACAACTATAGCCAGTTAGTGTATGTGTGTGACTGGGAGTGTGTGCGTCACCGCTATGATCCCTCTGAGGCGGGTGGTTTCCTCTCAAAATCTTTTCGCCGGGCACACAGATGTTCTGACATACTTACACACCATCTGATGGATGGTTGTGTTTACCTACTCCACAAGTGTGTTTAAACTGAGTGCGAGCCAAAACTACTCACAAATCATTCCTCTGTGTTAGCAGCTAGCGGGCAAGCGCACCGCAGATGAGCCGAAGAGACACACACTAATGAGAAAAGTTTTTTTGAGTTACAGAGGTTTTTGTTTTAATGAGAAGGCCACAGCTCCCTCTCACCTCAGCTGGTAAACAACAACAATCACAACAAATCACTGAACTCTATTTGTGTGTGGATGTGAACTTTGTGCCAAGAGGTTGTCTCGCATCCCACATTTGCCTGGCGTGTGGTGCTTGTTAGTATTATTGTCAAATTCCTTCATGAACGCACTCTCGCAGCCGGAGGCACACACACACACACACACACACACACATACACACCGATACTTACAGCCAAATCAAATCTCAGTTGGCCACAGTGACGTTGTAGGCTTAATGCAGCTGTTTTTTGGCTAGGCTGTCTACAAACACATACATTCACACCCGCAGTTTGTCATGAAATACTCTCCCAACAAATACCCACATGCATAGAGAACAAGCTTTCGGGACTGTGTGTGAAATAAAGGTGGAATGGAACAGTGACACCGCAGTTAGCATTAGCCTCCTTTGCCATTTGTACCGCATGGCTGTCAGCCTGTGCTTAGCTTAGCGTCTTCATCTGCAGAGGATTAGCATGCAGCACTAGCCAGCACTATGAGCTGAGCCTCCCTCTCTGATTAGGCGTGATGCATTTGAAGCCTCCACGGGGAGCGAGGACGGCACACACTCTGCCGCTCGGCATATCAGCGCATTGTATTAAGGAGTGTGCGCGCAGGATGTTAAGCAGATGTTTAGTGAATGCAGCTTAGTGGAGAGCAGGCTCGTTTTAAACAGCCTTCACAAGTCCAGAGCAGCAGCAAGACAGCATTACACACAACTGTGATGTCCAATTGGGATTTTTATTTCACCTACAGGTTTCACATACTAAGAGTCATATGTCAAGGTGCTCTTTACGGGACATTATCTCTATGAAACAGGCCAAAACTGTAAAAAGAACATCTATGTAGACAAGGGTTTCCTGTTTCCCATGTGGTTTTAGCACATAATTCATGACAGTAGTGAGTCAAGAAGTCAAATTGTGGGACTATGCATATTTTAGCATATTAAGATCACATTTGACCTTCCATTAAAAGTTTCTGGATATGTTTTTTTTTTTTCAGGGTTAGTAGGACTAAACCTGAATCAGAATCTTTTCTAGTAGTGATTTCTTTGTTTCATGTATAGATCTTTTGTGAAACTCATCAATATTTAAGTAAAAAGTTCAAAGGCTGAACCCAGTGACATTACAGTCGAGCGTATCATGCAGAACACACAGCCCAGACATGTCAACTCTGTAATGTGTGAGGATTTGAGAAGTGTCTCTGTGTGAGAGGGAAAGCCAAGGTTAGACGTATACTTGACCAGAGCCGTGAAATAAGAACATACCGCCCTGAAAAGATAATTCAGAAATATATTGTTATGGAAAAAATTATTAAACCACTCTTGTTTTCTGCAATTTCTTATTAGTTTTAATGTCTGGTACAACTAAAGGTACATTTGTTTGGACAAATATAATAACAACAAAAATAGCTCGTAATAGTTTAATTTCTGAGCTGATATCTATGCATTTTCCATGTTTTCTTGATAATAACCAAAATCACTTCAGTTCTAACATTAATAGCTATGGCATTGTACCACCAAAAACAGTGCTTTTAGGCATTCCATGTTTTCTTTTCTGTCTGTTTTGGTCACGTGACACACGCAGGAGTTAGTACTTGATTGCACAACCATTGTTTTTTATGACTTGTGATGGTCTAATTATTTTTTCCGCAACTGTACAGTTTTAAGGGTGATCAGAAACCAAAAGTCTATGACGCAATGATTAAAGATTGTGCAAGTCTGGAAAGTGGATTTTAGATGATGGCAGTATTTTTGTTGCAATCCTTTTAAGACAAACAGTAAAAACACAGTGTTCATTTTACCAAAACACTGTGCTTCACTGGCATATTTTACGAACCAGCTGAGCCATATTTAGTGTTTTTGCAGAATGACTGTAGTTTTTTTATGCCAGAGACACACATGACCTGTACCTACTGAGTGTTTTTGAACTGAACATGACTTTTACCTGCAATTATACACACACTACAGCCCAACAATTAAATGTAATATCCAAATTGCACAGCATGTATTGTTTGAAGTTAAATTGTGTCATAACATACCATTAAAAATGAAGAATTAATGATGCTCTGGCCTACAAATTATATTCTCAAAACTTCAAGGAGCATCATTTTGTGATACAGTCAGACTGCAACAAATCATTTTATATTAATGTTCAGCAAAAAGAAAATGCAAAATGTATGATTCTCTCCAAAAAACCCACGACACATGTACTCACAGCATCTATCAAAATAATGTCGATGTGAGTTTTTGCACGTCATTCAACCCTAGTGTACATGTCTACAAACTTCATAACCCCTCATTCTACATTAGAGATACTTTAAAGTGCAGCTAAAGAAAAAATAAAACAAAACTCATGAACCAAAACTACGTTTTTTTACTCTTCACAGTAAGAAATGCATGCACGTTGTTTTTTTTTTTTTTTTTTGTGGTGACACAGAAACAGCAGCCTTACTTATACACACAAACACAGGCTCCTTAACTGGCAATATGACTCCTCTGTGTTTAGGGTTGATATTCTGTTATCATCAGCCTGGACAGTGTTTTGTAAATTTAATTCATAAAGACCCAAACATCCACCACTGACCAAAACCATCTACGGATGTAAACGTTTAGTAACTGTTCAACCACTAATCCTATCAATACATGTAAATAATTGTTGTAAAATACAGTTTTTCGTCTTTTCACGGTCATCAGATATGACCCATTTGGATGTTCAGAGGCTCCGTAGTTACCATGGAAACACCACCATCCTCTACAACACTGATTCATCAGTAAAACCCAAGGACTTTAATTAATGACAGTGAATGGTCACATTTGTTTTTATGCTCAATTCATGATATATTTTGTTGAAGAAGTCACTTTTTCACTTTTCTGATTTGATATCATAATAACCTTTGCATTTTATCTGAGCTTTTATGAACATCTACATGATCAGTAAGTTGAATTTAAGAAAATATATGATTTACATAGAAAAACACAAAATACAGATGATAATATTACAATAAACAGTGATAAATCACTTAAAAAAATGTTAAATAGAGAGGAAAAATGTATTTGGGAACAGACATAAAAGTAGCACTGGGTCTTTATGGGTGACTAGCCATTAACATATTGAGTCCATTTGCTGCTCCAATTCTGTTCCATGAAAACAGCATCCGTTTTGTGGTGAATAATATACATGGATATGAATGATATGAATCTCCAGAGAAGTACGAGTCTGAAGGAACAGATGGAGGGTGGGATGAACAGGAGGGTGACAAAAAAATACATAAAAAAAATAAAACGGAAAAGAAAAAAGGTGAGAGAAATAGAAAGAAGTGGGTGGTAGACAGTTCTTTGTGCACCCTTGGGTGGTGTTTGCAGTGTTGGTGTGTGTGAGTGTGTGTGCTGCAGATGAGTAATGGCCTCTGACGTGCATGTCTCTCTTGTCTCGTCGTCCATCCGTTTCATCATTACATGCCATCAATCTCCCCATCTCTCAATCTCCTTGTCAGCTCCCTCTGTTCCTCTCTTGTTCTCCATCTACCTCTTTTTTCCCCCTCTCTCTCCTTTCTTTTTTAACCCAGACAGGCTTATTCTACGTCGTCTACAAAGTCCTTGGGGTGCTTAACTCCTCTCTGTCACTTCTTTTTCCTCTTCCTCCCTTTTCTCTGCACTGAAGCATTGCTGTGTTTCTCACCTGAGCCCCAGTTTAATTTCACTGTAAGAGTGGCACTCGCACACTCTTGCACACACAATCAATCATTCACTCACCTAAAACATTCACACACACACGTATACACACTGTCAAACAAACACCAGCATACATACATGCACTCAAAAGGAGCTGTCAAGAGTAATGGTGTTTAGTATAATTTACTGTATCGTCATTGTAGCCTCTGCTTTCTCGATAGGAATCATTATAGAGATTACATAATGGGGGTAATTTTTCTTGTAGCGTATACAGCACTGGGATGGCAGCACAAAGTGATTCAGAGGCATGAGATACCCTGTTAGCCAGAGCTGAGAAGTAAATGGGTCCGGTGTAGCCTGGCAAAATCAGCGACCGTTAGCCTTCCTCCTCTCTGTTCAAATCCATGCCTTTTACTCTTAACAAACCGGAATGGATCCGGAGTATTGATCTGTTGGCAGGGAATGCTCTCTTTTTTCACACACTCGCTAAAAGGGGAGAAAGCCATGCCCACGTGCTGATGCTGAAATTCTTACACTCTTTCAAACAGTGGAAACTATAACACACTGCTTTATACATTGTGGAGTCTTCTTCAGTATTATGTCCTGCCTTGAACTCTATTAAGTGTCATCATTACATAATAGAGCATATTATGTTATTTGATGTTCAGACAAAATGGTTCTTTTTAAAGCTCATAAGGCTTTTTTTTTTTTCTTTTTTACAGCAGTACAGAGCTGAAAATGTATTATTTGTGTATGAAGTACCTCTCAAAAGTTTGTTGCATGGTCCTTCAGGAAGCTCAAAAGCTGTAGTTTGAGGTTCTTTGCAGTTATTACACAACTTTGTCGATTACAGTTAGAATAGTTCTTATTGGTCAGTGACCTCATTCTACAGTCTGTTATTTCTAGATCGGAGACTGTGGAGATCATCTTTAAATCAATACCACCGTTTAAAATCAACATTTTCTCTCAAAATGATTGATTTCTTTCGTAAGAAGTCATGAAACAAGCTGAAAACTGTGCCTTGAGACAGTCATTACTGTAAAGTAAAATCCTTCAGGGTCATTCAGGGCCTAGACACAAAGTGTTGAAGCATTCATAACTAAAAAAAAAGGTCAACAAAAGTTCTCCAGAGAACTTTTTGCAAACTGAAGTAGTTCATTTAGGGCAGAAAGGCATACATTTTTAAAACCTGGTATTCTTCATATTTAATATTTCTAGTTTAGATATTAGTGTAGCCTCAGGTCACCCTTGAAGATACTGTGTTTTGAAGAAGATTACAAAAGTCTCATTTCAAGTCCCCAGCTCATGCAGCTTCCTTTTTTCACAAAATGATTTAATCACCTAAATGATCAAAACCTGAATGATCAAAAACATTTCGACTTGCGGTTAATAATAAAAGCATACGTTTGTTGCAGAAAAGCCAGAATAACAAAACCAGAAGATTTATTCGAGTCTTTTTTTTTTTTTTGCTTTTACCAGCTCAAACTAACTGGTTTAAAATCTGAGGTTAACTTTAGAAAGTCAATTATTAAATTAACAATTATTTCCGCACTCGGCGAGGATTCAATTTGCAAATATGATAGAGTACAACAAAAAAGTAATTTGTTGAGGATTATACTAAATTAATGTTACCACAGAGCACGGCAAAGTCATAATATCACTCCTGCATTGAGTTATAAATAATGTGTAATACTGCCAGTTCCTGGTATGATGGAGTAATTGACTCTCCGTGTTGCTCTGCGGTCATTACCTCCCCAGTGATGATTCATGTGTTCCCTAATTGCTCTGACTTCATCCATGTTGAACGTACTCACTGTCTCTTTAACACACTCACTTGGCTCAGCAGCAGATGAGGCTGCCAATATTTTATTTACATTAAATGCGAGTAATTTGATAGACCCTGAGAAAAAGTTTGCTCCAGCATCAATATGGCCGCACAGGTGTCTAACCTTGACTCGTCACTCAGCATGGCTATTCATAGGCCATTAATTAGAGCAGGATTTTGCTAATTAACACACAGGCTCACTCCCTTTCTCTGTGGTGCACGCACACACACTCATACACACACTCGTCTTCCCCCTGCACTCCACTCTCTTCACGTTTGAGTTCCGTTTAATGCGCCCTGTTTGATTTGCCCTACTAAAGTAATGAGTTTGGAAAGCAGACAAAAATTCTGAAGTGTGTTTTGGAGGAGCCTCAGGATAATTTGAAGTCCTGGGGCTGCGAGTAGAAGTGCGCTCGCTTGCTTACACCCACACTCGTACCCATTTCCACGCATGCAGGCGCGGAAATACACACTTGCAAGCACAACTGTGCAGCGTCGTTTGTCTTGTGTATTATGTGTATATTTTCACAGCGGAATAAGAGGTTTTACGCATTTTAAATGTTCTTCAGAGGAGCCAAGCAAAACAAAATCACAAAAATCAGAGAAAATAACTGCTTTCGCTCCCGATACATAGCTAGAATCCCAGTTCTTTCATTCAGAAAATGGAACCAGATATGCTTCAACTTAAGTCGAAAAACTGTTATGATTTACAGCAAAGACCCCTTGATCTTCTGATAGAAGTGTTTTAATTAATCAGTTTAAAGTTTTAAGTCAAACCTCATATCTCAAACCAACCAGTAGTTTTAGAAAGTTTGTTCATTTGTCTCTTTCAAGGCTGTTTTTGTATTCTCCAAAATGCTGATCATTGAAAAGATATGCTAAGTAATTTCAGTGATCAAATAATTTAATGTGTATGGTTTGTTATAGTTAAGTCGTCCTGTTTTCTACTTTGTTTATACTTTTTTATTCTGTTGGTGTTTCACTGGTCAGCACTTTGAGCCGATTCCGCATTTACTTTAACTCGTCTTGTGAGTCACATCTCAAGTCACTCTCTCTCTCTCTCTCTCTGCTTCATTATTTTTCGCTGTTTGGCTCTGTGCTTGCTTGGAATGTGGTCTTCAACAGATGCAGATTATAAATTTAACCTGTAGAACAGATAAGCATGCAGAAACAGGTAAAAGTGGCTTACTCAGAGTGGCTAAAAAGATAAAGCCACCATCTTCAGAATTAAAAGATAAAGAAGAGTGGAGTAGATTAAGCCTAATAAAACAGAGCAGCATTTATCCCACACAGCCAAATCTTGTTGACTAAACAATAACAGCTGTGACTGTGGACAAATTCACATCTTTCCCTCTTGCCAAAAAAAATGCCAGTTACAATACAAGCACTTTGGAGCTGGATCAGTGCCGCTGCATGCTTTCCTCATGTGGTTAACACAGAAACTGAGAAACACTTTCACTCAGGCTGTGAAATACTGTCCCATCAGAGTAAAAGTGTGCCTGGATCTACAAATTGCTATATTTCAAACATCAAAAAAAAGTAAAGTTGAAACAAATGTTATATTTTGCAGGGTTGGATGTAGGCCAGAGTGAGGTTGGAGTGAAATAGGATGCAGATGAGAATCTCGTCCTCCTTCCTCTTCAGCTCTGTCCTCGTTCTGAACATATACAGTATGTCTGTGTGGCGTCTGTTCGCCTGCAGGGAGAGAGAGGAAGACAAACAGGGATAATGTGAGAAAAATATATGATGGGTGAGGGCTGATCAGCAGGGTAAGAGAGGGTGAGCGAGCTGGAGAGACGGGAGCGCCAGAGAGACAGAGAAAGATGGTTCATTAAACATTTAGAGGGATGGAGAGCAGACAGGCCTCACCATTTCTCTCCTCTTACTGTTCACGAGATAGCAGAGTGCCTATGCTCTGAAACACACCACTAGTGTTGTGTATTTGTGTGTTTGTGCCATGCTGAAATCCCTGCTTGTCCCCACAGGTCTAGATAATGGCTTGAAAATGTAACTGCATGACCCTAAATATAGCTGCCACAGTCATCCTGTAACACTTGCTTAATCCCTATATCACAACACACACACACACACACATGCACGCAAAGACAAACACGCAGCGTAATGCAATTCCAAGGTTAGCCAAAGGAATTACATGTTAGTTAAGCTTACCCACTGTGTATCTGCCTCTCCATACAAACTGGAGTGTATTTACCCTTGTACACACCTCTGTGTATTGTCCCATTTAGCACGGTTCCCACTCATGCATCCTAATGGCCCCTGAGAGCCAGCGAGTCTCTGCTGTCTGTTATTAGTGAGCAGCACAGATCAATGGGCTCTGGGACCGCAGCACTAGCCTGTTAGCGTGTCCCCATTCAGACCCACTGAGCCGTAGCTAACGCCACAGCTAAAGTGTTTGCTAGTATAAAGTCTGCAAAGTGGGGAGGTGCACCTGTACCCACCCTGCCTCCCAGATGTAACACTGAGCTCTAAAGCCACTGAGAGGAGGACTGTGGACAACAGATGACAAGTGGCTCAAAAGGCTGTTGATCGGCCACTGTTTGGGTCCATCAGGTGTATGTTAAAGACCTCTGAAGGGGAACGCAGGCTCTCGTTTACCTCTAGGTGACATAAACACAGTTCTAACACCAACTCAACACAATGGAAATAAATCGGTTCTGTAGTTCAGATGTGAATTTCTTTTATTCATCATTTGCAAATCTCACTAGTCGCTTTTCCATTGATCCTCAAATGGCACAAATATAACTTGCGCATGAAAATTTACTCAACCTCATAAGACCCAGCTATGGGTTTTCTGTCCACATTTGTGGATAAGAGTTTCACAACTTTACACAAAAAAAAAAGAAAAGAAAACTGTCCACCACAAAGGACATTCCATAAAAATTTAAAAAACTGCATCTGAAAAAAACTGTTGCATCATGTTTCCAATATAGGCACTTATTTAATAAAGAAACAAAAAGAGCTTTTACTTTGCTGACATTTCCTGGGTCTTAGGAGGCTAATTGAAAAATGACAATTTCACCCAAAGTCTCATTTTTCAATTAAAAGTTTTTGCGCTGGCAAGAGGTGGTTTTTCGGGCGTAGCACAAATGGAATAGAATAGAATAGAAAAGAATAGAATAGAATAGAATAGAATAGAATAGAATAGAATAGAATGCCTTTATTGTCATTATACATATGTACAATGAAATTATAAGAGACAACTCTCTAGTGGTGCGTAGTGCAAAACAGTTTAAAAGAAGAAGAAAAGAAAAGTGTAAATATATATACAGAATAAAAACAGGCATGTCACCAACCAAGAAACAGTAAAGATAAGTATATATTGCACTTTGACCCTGGCTGAACACTATGGGTATATGTTAAATATATGTACTTTTTTGAGGTATTGTCATTGCAGTGTGTTCAGTACCCATATTGCACTTGGATAAAACATACTGCTAAATCTGGATGTATGTCACGCAAAACTGCAATGGAAAGACCATTTTTCTCAACTAGAATCAGGTGAATTAAAAAACCGGATGTTGACGGACGTTACAACAAGCGAAGAAGAAGAAGACACATGTCGCGGTATGTGTGGACACACCAGGAAAGCCAGTCTTTTTTTAATTTAGTATGAGATAGAGGGGTAATATATAATAATAATGAATATATCTGTGAATCAACACCATATTTATGTCCATCACTATGTTTATGGAATGACTTCTCGTGTCATCTCACACTAATAAATAAACAAATCATCACATTTGTGATTTAATGGAGAAACTGACATTACGCACTTCTGTTTTTTCGACATTTAGTAAATATCGGTAAAGTTTTGCACAGATGTCCAATGGAAAAGCGACTACTGTGAACCTTTTCAAAAGAATGTATACAACCAGTGAGGTCAGAATCACAGAAGTGCTTATCCTTAGATAACACTAAACGTAAGATAGTAAATTTTGTCTTTATGTGCTGGTTAATGTTGTGTTAATTAAAGTAGAATTATGGAGAATTAATACCTAGAGCCAAGCTTACATTGTGCTTTTAACATTATATAGTGAAGTGTTCCCATTTTGTAGGACTTTTACTATCTCTTCGACCTTGTTTTTTTTAAGGCAAAAAGGCAACAAATGAGCTAATGGCAAATGAAAAGCAGTCGTAGGTAGATAAAATATAAGTGAGCGTGTCTGTCTTTGGATCTCTGTGGACACTAAACCAGAGCTAAGGGAAGCATATATACTGCACTTTCAGTAATAAGTTAACAAGAAATATGACCTCAAATCAGTGGCGGCTGCTCGTCTTTCAGACAGGGGAAGCTCATTGTTGGCTTACATAAAAAAAAAAAAAAAAAAAAAAAATTGTCAAGTTATTTAAACATACATTCGGCCCTCCGTTCCTTTTAAAGAAAATGGTCAGTGACCTTACCGTACCAAATAGGCGTCTTTTCCAGGGACTGGACCAGTGTCCCCTCAATGTCCAGCAGAGCTGGGCTGCTCAGACTGCCTTGGCCCAGTGTGTTGTGGATGTAAGACTTCAGCCTTTTTAAACAAGAGATGCTCCTTTCACTCCAACCTAGCCGACAGTTTGATTTAACTATCTACAAAATGATATTAAACTCGAACAAGAAATGATTAAATTTTGTAACTGAAAGAAGAAAACGCTGAAATTATGTTAAATTGAAACAAGGAAGTACAATGAGTGTGTTTTATTTACAGTGCAAGAAATGAACGAGTAATTTCGTAGTGGTTTCTCTCTCCATTTCACAGTAGAATGTGCGACGGTATTAAACTGAACTGTGTCAGTGAAGGAGTCGATCTCGAAATAGCTGTCAATCAAACAGGATTCAGCCTTTCGACTGATCCTCCAATCAGCACGTGGGATTCTGGCGTCCAGCCTGGCCGAGCTCCGCCCACAGCTCCATTCACCCCCAGAGACGCCCAGGCGTCCGGGGGCAGGACAACATGGTGGCATTTATCCAATTACCGTCCAATTTTGAGGCAATGAAAAAAACTGTTCCACTCAGTCCCATTGAAGCCCAGAGACACCCGGCGTCTACAGGCAAATGCACTGAGCAGAGATCGAATAAGAAAACAGCGCAACGGGAATGGAGGAGAAGTGAACAACATCACGTCCGTTGATTTGTGATAAAGCTGATTCTGAACGAACTCATCTTTGAAATGAACGTGTTCTAACACATTTGTAGTCAGTAAAATGTCAACACAACCGAACATATTTAACCATTTAATTTTCGTAATTTTAGGGGAAGCCGGGCTTCCCTCACAGTCTATGAGAAATCGCCACTGCCTCAAATGAGAGACCATGTTACTATATGATGAGTGAAAGTTGACACAGTGTTGTGATGTGGCATAGTGGATTTTTATTTGTCAGTTTGTGGCTTTGATGGCTTTGTGCCCTCTAGTGGATAAAAAATGGATGAATACAACTTTTATTAATGCTGGAGTTTTGGTTGTTTTGAGTTATTTGCATGCATTACATTGGGAATGGTGTGAATTGTTTTTTCCTGACTAGATCAGTTTGGTCGGTTTGCTTGTAGTGTAATGTTATTTGATGAAGTGTTTTGTTTGAATTATTCCCAAATATGCCCATTTATCCTCATGATTCTGAACATTACTATGTGTGGAATAGTATTATTGTTCCTTAAATGGGATGGTCTATTGACGTCTTAAGTGTAGAGGCTGTTCATCCCTGACAAGAGTACAGTTCTGAGAAAAATGCTGACCTATATAAAAAAAAAAAAACAAACTAGAAAATATGAGAGAGGCAGAGATATGGTTTGGAATCAAAGGAAAGAACTGATTTAATATCCTGAGAATCAGTGCAAAATGTCGTAGTAAAACATGTAAAAGTGTCAGTTTTGGCTCTTGAAAACCCAATTGGGTCAAATGTTTTTGCAGATTTAAAGGATGGTTGTATTCGCGATGTTGCTGAGACACTGAACAGTTTGCAGACAAACACACACACATGCACACACACACATAATCAGGCAACCCCTTTCCCTCTCCATCAGCATATGTCAGCATATGGCTCCCTCCTCAGAGACTTCAGTGAACAGACGGATCCAGGTTTGATTTTGCTCTGGAGGTCCTGACCTGTGATGGATGGTGGGGATGGGAAGGGAAAAAGGGAAGAGGAAGAGGAAAGCTCTTGAAGCGGCGATCAGTCTGAACTCTCCCTCAGTTGGCCAACCTGATGCTTTATACTAAATTGTAGGTGCCTAACCCCCTCAACACACACTCTTTCGCTATTCGTTTGCCCACAACCATACTAAGCCATCTGTTCCAGCACTAATTGGTATGCATGACAATGTTTTTCCGACCCATAAAGCCTAATGAAAATGAACACCCAACCCGCCCTAATATCCCTTAATGCTATCACCCTGTCCCTGCCCCACCCCTCCTCCTGTACACCATTAAAGGCATAATTACGTCGTAGTGAGCATTAGCGCTGTCTCTTCTAGAGGTACTGGAGTCCAGAGATCGGAGATGTCCTGCTGCTCTCTGTGGAGATCTGCTCTGAAATCCAGTTCCAATATAAACTTGGCTCAGAGTGTGAATTGTTATAATTTTATGGAGTCAAGCTCTTGGAAAAGCAGGATATAAATGTGTAAGTAATTTCCTCCTTAATGCTGATGGCACGCTAAGGAACCAGACACAGGAAGAAGGGAGGGAGGGATATAAAAGGCTAAAGAGGCAGTAAATAAAGGAATTAGGAAATTTTAGTGTTAATATACACACACATAATAATTAGTGAATAATTAACAAATTCACCCCAAATGTCTTTTTAAAATAGCATGTGAAGATAATGAAATTCTTTTGGATCACTGATCTGAGGATCGCTTTCATTTCACTCTTAACAACATTATATTTAACCCTGTAAACCATTAAATCATTGACAGAAAATTCTTGTTCTTTGAAACTACAGCCTTTATTGGGCCTTCTGAACAACTAAAAAAAATGTTCCATGTATGAGTTTCAATTTTGTATCATATTTGATACATCGGGTCTCAATGCTCAAATATTATTTTTATTCAAACAAAAACATAATATAACACAAACATGTCGAACAAATTGGTAATTCCTTTTCAAAATAGGCAAAGTTCCGCCTCCTTCCTCATTAATGACAGTCTTGTAGTGTCACTGGAAATGCCTCTGGTGAATGAATTCCTCCCCCCTGGTGGATTATCCATGTATTGCATGTATCTAATTGTGTACATCAGGTTTTTCAAGAAAAAAAAGTCACAGTGATCATATAGAGGGCTTCAAAACTCATGTATCAAATATGATACGTTTGGCATTATAGGGTTAAGTCTTCCCTATTTGAGTGAATTCTTTCTTTTCATTAATTTGGTTTGTTGGGAAACTTAAAGGAGGTTTATTTAGGTGAAGCTGGAACTCAGTTGTAACACCACATATGTCTATACGCACAACAATAATTAGGTTTTTCTCTTATTCCAAAGAGACAATAATCTGTTTAAAAATAATTAGCTGTTTACCTGGTCACTGAAGATCAATATTCCACCAATCTTTCTGTCCACATGCAGCTGTGCTTACATTCCACTGTGTGAGAACAGCCTCCTCCTTTCATTCCTTCAAACACCATCTGGAAAAAGATTGTCTTGTTGATATTTGCGTATATAAGTAAACCAGTTGCTGTCTTCTGATATTATAATGCAATGTAACTAGATGTTTTTTTTCTGTTTCACGTAGAAATTATATTAAATAGAAATGCCCATAGAATACCTACGAACCCAGAATACAATCAGCATATCCCACATGTCTGAATCTGAAAATGCGTCATTCAGAAAACAGCCTAATTTGGAACATCCAAACAGAATCTGTCACATTCCAAATATTTGTGGACTATTGGCATGTATGTAAAAGAAACCTGTTCACAAAGGTTATTGACGCATAAATCCAACACGATTACATAACAGCGCAGACAGCCTGGCTCAAAAGATCTGATTTAAGAATCTGATTTTCTGGAAGTTGGAACAAAACGGAAGTACTTATTTTGACTTTTATTTTGACCAAAAGGCAATCAAGAGGTGACCTAAAAGCTGCTTTGATCCTTTTGCCCAGAAGTGAGATATAACCTTGAAAAACTTTGACCAAGTGCAGACATAAGAGTTGTTTGCCAGTACTTGAGAGTTGACTAGGACTTATTTTGGAAAGACTTGAAACTTGAAGTGGGCCTGCCAACTGTCTTGAAACCTGACTCAGAGAATGACCATCATTATGGTTTATTTTATTTTCGGATTGAAATAATACACGTCATATTTCCATTAGATTAAAATCTCTGATGCTTTGTGTCGATACTGGAGCCTATTACTTGTCCAAGGACAAACGTGTAACAGTGACGAAAAAGATGAAAAGAAAGCAAGTGGCAAGAAAAGAAAGAAAACCAGAGGACAAACTGGAAGGGAGATGTTGATGGACTTGGCAAAGCGTGGCTTAGTTTACATGGATCACAGTAGGGAAATGTTGGGCTGCAGCCGAGGTCGCTGTGCTTGGTTTGTGCGTTTCTATGTGTGTGACGCCGTACTGAAAAATGTGTTGTACACGTGGACAAAGTGGCCCACTTGTATTTTGTATTTAAAGGGAGCCTGAGGTCAAACACACAAACACACTCAGTCGCAACCACCATGAAATGATCTACGAGGGAAATTACAGTACGAACAAGCGCTTACAGATGTGTCCTCACACAGAAAAGTAAGTTCTCAATTTTGGGCTTTTTTTTTTTTCTGTGTGACTCAACCACACACAAACACACAAACAGAAAATACTACACTCTCACGGCAGCCAATAAAAAGGTTCCCTCCAGCTGCAAGTCTCCACCATGTTTAACTTCACCTCTTTACTTTTTAGCACCCAGCAGCATGCTCTTATACCACCACGACCATCATGTCTTTCTTAGTGTGTGCAAGTACTAACAGTTGCGGTCACTGATTAAAGTGTTAACAGTTGTCATCACAAGAGCGATCTGAGAATCTTCACTGGAATTATTAGAAACATGTATATCAGTTTTGATCTTCATTAGGGCTGTGCAATTAATCGAAATTCAATTACGATTTTGATTATTGCACTCAACGATTACAAAAATTATGTAATCGAGAAAAAACGATTATTAATTTTGAGTTGTTTTAATTCACGCGCATGCAAGCTACCATGAGCTGCTAGGCCCCACCCCCCTCTAAGCTACAGCTGCCAGCTAGCCGGCAGGTCCACCCCACGAAGAAAGTTGTACCTAGCGGTCTTGAAAAATGGCAGGAGAATCACAGCAGAAGCACTTGGTAAACAAAAAAGGCAAGTTCAATTGTATGGAATCACTTTGGTTTTGATGAAGAAGACGAAGAACAAAAACACATTACGTGCAAAAAGTGTTCCGTAGTTGTGTGCGCACTGGTAACACAACAAACCTTTTTAACCATCTAAAGTTTAACCATTGCGACGTTTATGATAATCTTATGAAAAACCAAAACACAAAAAAAAACCTCCGTCTACAACTTCGTCTGCAATGCAACCTTTAATCTCCGAATCTCTTTACACTGCAACTCCCGTATTAACCTAACCCTAACCAGTATAACCCTAACGTGCGTATTCTATAGATAGCTAAAGTATACAAAAGACCTTAACTGAAACCTCACAGCACGCCACTGAATATATGTATAATTTCCCATGTTTCATACTACATTGAACATACTTGAATTTATAATTTGCACTTTATGTGAGGTTTTTTTTTTATTGCTACAGTTCTATGGCAGGTTTGTAGCACTTTAATTACAGTGCACTATTTGTTTACAAAAGAAAACATACTTGAATTTACAGTATACTTATTTGCATTCAAACATTATTTTTGTTTCGTACAAAAGCGAACATACTTTGTTTTAGGGTTTAAAAGCTTTATTTATGTTTAAAGAGTATATTTTACATTGTTTTGGAAGAAAAAAATAAACAACTCTAAGGTTAACAAATAATAGTTTTTAATAATCGTGATTTCAATTATTGCTAAAATAGTCATGATTATTGTTTTTTTCGATAATCGAGCAGCCCTAATCTTCATATATTTATTGGAATAATGTATGAAAATAGTAGCCTTATGAAAGTGTTTATAAAGCTTTGTGCTGCAGACGGTGCAGAGGTTTACTCACAATGGGATGTAATTGTGCTGAAGCCAGTTCAACAAATGCAGTCATGTTGTTAAATCTGTTGTGCTGTTTTGTCGCTGGCAACTGGCCGCTTTTTCTCTCCTCTCTCCCGCTTTGTTTCTCTCTGCTGCCCTTATTACGCCATTTTCAGCCTCTACCCTGTGGTTTTCTGCTCAGCGCCCCCTTTAAAGGTGTCACGACCAATGTGCGTGAACACACTGGGGGGATTTATTGTTCAAGCAGGGCACAGCAGTGGAGGTGTTACATGTTGTACAGGTAGGAAACAAAAAGAGTATTTGCTGTAAAACACACACAAGATGATGCTGTAAAAGCACGGTTGACTTGTTTTGACCGTTGTCCCAAATCTGGGTCGACAGAATGGAACCCGTACTAAAGTGATTTGATCTAACCTCCCGATTCCCCCATTCGGCCTTTCTTCTGTTGATTGGATTGACATTGTTGGACGATTTTATGGAGAAGCATTAGTCAAATGGGCCATCATCCCCATCGGTGAGTCAGATGATGACTTTTGGCAGAACGCAGCCGCAGCGCGACGCCAGACAGACAGAGCTGTTGCCATTTCATCACACAAACGCGCAAGCACGCACGCAGACTCACACCGCAAACAAGCTGTTCCTCATTAAGCCGCAAACACAAGAGATTGAGCAAAAAGGAACGAGAGGTGATGAAGGAGGAGAGAAAGGAAACTGTGAGATAAGAGTAAAAACACATGACGCACCACAAATCGAAATAGTCAAGGGTGAGAGTGAGAGTGTGTGTGTGTGTGTGTGTGTGTGTGTGTGTGTGTGTGTGTGTGGGTGTGTTTGTGGCGCTGTCATCCGAGGAGACGCCACCCCGAACCCCCAGCTACCCTCACCCCATGCCCCTCTGACACTGCTGTTCCCATAGCAACAAGATACGAGGAAGTGGTGGTTGTGGTGGTGGGGTGAGGGGGGGTTAGGAAGAGAGGAAGTGTGCTAAAGATTAGGGTGGAATTTTGCTGCTGCTGCCCGGATTTGACCAATCTGGTGTTGAGGCTTTAAGATGCTCTAATTCCTTTCCCTCTATCACGTGCGCACACACACTCGTGAGGAGACTCCAGGTCAGGCTGACGTAAGGGAGGAAGCATAATTTTAGGGAGATAATTCTAGGAACAGCACTGTCGAAGTAGAAGCAGCAGGATGCGGAGCGCACTGAAGCAAGTTTTTCGACAATCACTTCCTTTTCGTCCCTGATATGGAGGAGCATTAAGCTGTTAAAAACACTGCAGGATAGGATTTTTGTTTTTAATTTTGACTGTTTTGGTCACGTAATTACATCTGTCTACCCACTTACAAACTGCAAATGTGGAAAACTTCGCAAATTCAATCTTTTTTTTTTTTCCTAAGACAGTAATAATTGATTCCAGTGACCTCATGACCTACAGTTCAAGGCCAAAAAAAACTAAATTTTCAAATGAGAAAATGTTATCATCCAGTAGTTTTAAACATGCAATTTTGTTTTCCACCAGCCTCTCAACGGATAGGCTACCACCTCATTGATTTGCAGTGACTGGGTCAAATTTATACATTTATTGATTTGATCTTGTTTTGGCCCAACAAACCAATGTTGATCCCAGTGAAATCTAAATCCATATAATAATGTGTGAGATAGGATGGAGAAAAATGTTTGCTTTCCCTTAAACATGGCATATCAAGGAGTATGCATGTGTGATACATTTACTTTTCCAATAACATACTGTACCGTGTGCATACTTCAGTTTATTTCTGCTCACAGCCTTAGGCCACTATCGGAAAATTAGGGCTATCAAGTAATTAGAATTAAAAACAGTTCAGTTCAAATGGATTTTAGTAGCTGAGAGAATCAATGAACAGATGGACTGTATAAACTTTAAAGGTCAACATGTCTTTTATTTCCGATACAACCTGTGCCTTGGCAATTAAAAATATAACTCAGAGTATTTTAGTTGAAGAAGTAAAAAAACTACATTAAAAAAGTAAAATGTCCATTCATTACACCAAGCAACATTTTGTCATTTTGTTAGAGTTACTTCAGATATTTTATGGGATTTTTTTTTTTGACAAGCATTCTGAAATACATCAGAAAACATAGCCAAAGGTAAAGTTTCATTTCACCATTCCTTAAGCTGCTAAATACATAATCAAGCAATAATTGAATTCTTGTGTAAATTTTCCAGGGTTCAAGGGTTGAAACAAGTGCATTTTATTCAATCCATCATCAGGAAACTAAAACGTTTAACAGACTGGAAACACCAAACAGGCTATTAGGCATTTTATCAATATAATGCCCAGTAACTTTTCCGCTAATGATTCCATTAATTGTTTCAGCTTCATTAGCAGACTTTTGAAACTTTCTCTAGCGATTCATCATATTTGCATAAATTTTTCGCTGAAGTTGCACACAGAAATGAACATGAAAGCAGCGGTTGCTCAGAATAGGAAAGAAAAAACAAGACACCCAGTAAACACAACCATTATATCCAAAACATATGTAGCCGTTCCTTAAAGGGTGAGATAGAGCTGTCTTTATTGTACTGTGTACTGTATTTTTAGCATCATATGTGCTTGTGTGCAGTAGTTGAAGCTGTGCAGAGAACAGCTATAGAGAACACTCCTCTACAGTTCAGAGTTCAGCTCCACTGTAAGTCTGACTCACTCGAAGTGATTCTCCTCCTCCGCAAGTGACAGTATTCTTCACTTTATTGTTTCTCAGGGCTTTTAGGAGCACATGAAATGTAAGCGTGGTTTGTGTGTGTGTGTGTGTGTGTGTGTATGTGTTGCAGGAGGAAATGTTATAACTAGTAACACAGTTCAAGTTTCTTTTTTCACCTTTAATAAGATCCTTTGAAATGAGCTCCCTCGGAAACATGCTTTTTGTTTTATTTCTTGGTTTGTTTGTTTTTTTGAACAATAAAGCATGTTCAAATGCACTGTAGTTAAAGAAAACCTTCAGCGTGAAAAGAGATGCAGTAGTGTTATTCAGCTTCATTGGGCCTGATTTATTAAAGGTTTGCGTGTGTAAAAACATGTGCAAACTTTACTGCGCACGCAAAAACACGTTGAAGCTTATCTACTAACAGGACACACTGAGGGTTGTGTCTCTCAAATGGGCAAAATAGCTCGTGCAACCCATTTAGCGTGTTTGCCTTTTGCAATATGGGCGTTTCTGCCGGAATGTGCAAATTTATTGGGAGAAATACGAGGGCCGTTCAGTAAGTTTATGGCCTCACCCAGAAATACTGGTTGTTATAATACAGGATGTTACATTCTTTCGTGATGGGATAGTGATGCTTGAACATCGATGGACCAAGTGCATTGCTGTAAATGGAGATTATGTTGAAAAATAAAATATAAATTATCAGTCTGTGTTGTTCTGTTCTGGGTGAGGCCATGAACTTATTGAACGGCCCTCGTAGATGCAAATATTTATTTAGCACGTTGAATGTGATTTACCAAACCTGAAACTGATGGCGGTGGCTGATTTTGCATCTATATTTAGCACGTCTGAAAGGCAGGTTTTAACTGGAACAGCTTCACGCAAAACTGGTGGCAGTTGTTGTGGCGAGAAGGCGGCATAGACCCAACCAAAAGCAACGCAGAGAACCAATCTGTTCTGCTCGCATCAACAATTTTGGAATGACCAAAGAAAAAATATTTGAGACGAATGTCCTACCCACCCATGCCATTTTGGAACTTCTAGATGAACTAGGGGATGATTTGGGGCCAGTCACAAGCAAGGTTATTATCATTAACGAAAACTAACAAAATGACGAAAATTAGAATTGAAAAAATATTTTCGTTAACTGAAATAAATAAAAACTATAATTAAAAGAAAAAAATTATAGCTAACTGAAACTCTGTTGTCTGCTTACAAAACTAACTAAAAGGGATAAAAATTATGGATAAAATTCCCTTCATTTTCATTTTGGTCAATGTCAGATTGATATGAAATTAATTTATTTCACTCCATCAATTTAAGCTGGTGGCACCAGACAGTACTTCACGGTCCGTCACTTGGTTTAGAGTTGGAAACATGGAGACTAAAGCAGCAGAGTCCTGTCTGGGATTTATGTGAATACGACGGTGAAGAAGAGAAAGGTATAAAAAAAACTAATACTAGAACTAAACTAAAACTAAGCATTTAGAAAAAAACAAAAACTAGCAAACCTGCTCTAAAAACAAATTAAAACGAACTGAATTAGAGAAACAAAAGTCAAAACTCAATAAAACTAACCTATAATGGAAAAATCTGAAACTATTATAACCTTGGTCACAAGGAGGAGTCATGCAATACCTTCTATGACTAAACTCCTCCAGTGTTACATGTCCTTGTGTCTGGATCCAGTGGATTCCAGTGGACTGTTACCATTAGTGCTGGCGTATCCCCGAGCAATTTTTCCAGCGTACTGTCTCCATGACGGCAACCACGCAAAATCCTCATTTAAATAGCGCGGTCTCCAAGACTTTGCACCTGTCATTTGTGGAGGCAATCTTACTTGATCACCTGTGACACTCAATTAAAAGCGTGCACATTTTTTAGCGTGACCAAGCAAATTTGCACTCATTATTTGCGATCTTTGTAAATCCGGCCCATTGAGTGTTGGGTGTTGAGTTGTGATACATATAGGCCTATGTCTCATCGTTTTCTGCTTTTGTTCAGATTTGAACTTAACATCAATACCTGACATTTTACTGTAAAATATTCAACTCGTTGTTTTCAGTTGAATCCACGATGCAAAGTTAAGCGATATTAAAAATAAGGAGCTGGACGTGGTTTAACTGAATGACACCTGAGTGAGTGCGTATGCAAGAAAATATTTAGTTATTTCATATGTCTGGAACAGATCAATATAAATTATCCATCTCTTAGTCTAGGAATGCTCCGATATCGATACCAGTATCGGGCATCGGCTCCGATACTCAGTGTGTGCACTCGTACTTGTACTCATACTCGTAAAAGATATCCATTACAAATGCACCGATACCACTTATGGCCATGTGACATTCACAGTTCAGTGCAGCAGGTACGCGGCGGTGGAATAATGTGTGAAGAGTGTGGAGATTTTTCAAAATAAAGGACGGTGATAAAAGTAACGCTGACTGCAAGTAACGTTAAAGACACAGACAGATACGGACATAGCGTTCTGTCCGTCCTCTCCATACATTCCATCCATTTTCCAGGTGTTGGTGGACGTGTACCCGGTTGGAGAATACCACCAGGAGTACGGAGTGGTACGGACCCCCACTAGCGGAAGTGAAAATGAAACTTATCGCTCATTTCTCTTTTCCCTACCTGCTGAAGCTAAGCTTTTAAACCTTACCAGTGAAAACGCTGCAATATTAGTATCACATTAGTGTTACCTCTGTCGTCTCCATGTTTGTTATTTCTGACTTTCTTCTTCTCCTTCTCAAAAAAACTTTACTCTTCTTTGTGGTATTTGTCCAGTATAGTTAGTTAAGAGCAGCGCCCCCTGGTGGATTAACTGAGAAACGCTCATTCCAACGCATTAAATGTCAGCAGCAGCACTTTTTTCCTGTCAGACTAATGATAACGACAATAAAGCACATTTACAAAAGGAACCAGCAACTGGAATGGGATTATTAAGTACTCGTATCGGTACTCGGTATCAGCAAGTACTCAAATGTAAGTACTCATACTCGGTCTGGAAAAAAGTGGTATTGGTGCGTCCCTATCTTAGTCCTTGTGAGGGTTATGGGGGGGGGGGGGGGGGCACCTGTGGGCGAAGGTGGATCAAGCCATCGATTCATGTGCAGATGAAAAACCTTTCATTCTCATTTTCAGATGTATTAATTGGTTTTAATTAAATGATATATGACAAGAAAGACTCCAGTCTTATTTATGACTAAACAGAGTGTGATTTTTAGTTCTTTAAAGCTGATCTATAAAAGCTGCAGCTGCAATCATTGAACCTAAAGTAGCATATAACCATATTCATCCCTGGAGATATTATTTCCTTGTGTTGCATTCACTTATTTTGTATATTATTCAAGTGTCAATGCTAAGACAGCTTTATTCTCCGCACACCAATGTTTACAATATCTAACAAAGCTGATTTATTGTTGAAGAATCATTGTGGCCTTCTCCACTTGCAACAAATGTATGAAACACAAAGACACGAGATTCAAACAAAATGAAACCCATCTGACTCGTACGTGTCACGCATCAGCGTTCCTCCACACTCTGCATATACATATAGATTTGTGTGTATTTTTTCCAGCGTGTGCGTCCGTGTGTCTCCTCTCATTAGCGGGCGGCGGCTTGCGGCAGCTCGTTAGCGCAGAGCTAGCTGAGCGTTGGGGCACCAGTGCAGCTTCATTAGCTACTGTGACATTTATCTGATCGTTTCCCCGCGTCGCGTGTGCCGCCGCTTCTCCATGGCAACCCCAAATGCACACACAGACACACATATAAAGGCAATCATTCAGAGTCGCATAGACCCAGTTCTTTCAGTCGGTTACAGTTATTCAAACATTGATGCTAGCTCCATCAAAGTTACCTTCCCTCCTCCCCAGCGCATAAAAAGATCGACAATGAAAATGTAAAATGTGAAATGTGCCATGTGCGACGTGTTCTAGTGGTTGTTATCCCAGTCCTGTGCTCAAGGTGGGTGGAATATTGCTTGTTGTAAAGTTCAAGTGAATCACAGGCAGTATCACAGTCCCTCATTTGGCTTTAATGGGGCCTCCAGGAACCAGTTTAACTTAGTCTTGTCAAAAAGTAGAAGCATTCCAAATAAATCCGTGAATACAGTAAGACACTCAGGATGAGTCACTGTCTTGTCATGCTTTACTCTGCCAATGACGCCATCAGCTACGGTGTGGGTTTAAAGCTGAAAATGTCTCTATGGGAGGTTTACTGATGTTTTTAATGTCTGTCACAGATTGATGGAGCAGTAGAAAATGTTCAGGCCTGTGAAATTAATTATGTGTGTTTTTATATGTCTCTTCTTGTTTACTGTGGTGTTTTGCGCCCAATTAGGGATTATGGATGCCTCTGTAAATGTTATTTATTAGAGTCTGCCTGATAGTGAATGGATATTTAAAGGCCAATATAGTAGTCATAGTTTGGAGCAGATAAAAAGTATATAACCCCCTCCCAAACAGAAATTTGACCGTGTTAGAATGAGAAAGACCTTAATAAGTGAATCTGCATCATTTGATAGAGCATCAAACCAGAAGTAGTAGTATTATTTTACGGTTGGATTATTTCACCTCATTGTTTCTAATTCCAGTTGAGAAGCCATCTGTTTCTACCGGAGAAAGTTGTGCCAAAGCTGATGGTGTTTAAAACATCCCACTTAGCACCAAACTGGCTCTGGTGTTCATTATTATTTTAAGTTAAAAGTTGTTGCACATTTCTTAAAATATATGACATTGAGCAGATAATGCCAAATAAAAATAGCTGTTTCCAGTTTTCTAAATAGAATTTTCAATTTTTTTTAACATAATTAATCTCAAAATAAGAACGTTTCAAAACCTAACGTGCACGCAATTGAAAACCCTCAGCCTGACTTATCAGTGCATGGCAACGTTTTTGGACAGACGGACAGACTATACCCTACGGCCAGTGTGCCTGAGGATAAAAATAATTCTTGAAAAATTATTAAAATAATCCTATGTTCCAACTCTAAAAATAAGGGAACATAAAATAAGTAACTATAAGATTTGTTGGAAAATAAGATGAGTATGTTAAAGCTTTGTTAATAATCTTACATAGAGTATTATTATGTTAGGTTATTATAACAAAACAAGCTCAGTAAGTTTTTGCTGCTATAGATATAAGGCTGCAGGTCATGGTTAAGTCAGGGAAGGATAATTTGCAGTGTATAATTAAACTGAATCACAGTAATGGTAAATCGTACTGAATAATTGCTCAGTGGTGTTTGTGTCCAGATGTGTACGCATCCTACATATATTTGTATTTGCGTGAAGGTTGTGTAATAATTTGTCAAGGTGCAGTTGTGTGAATGGATGTGACTGTCCACTGTTAACGTGTCAATACGTGTGTGTGTGTGTGTGTTTGTGTGTGTGTGTGTGTGTGTAGGTATGTGTCTGTGTGTGAGACCTGACCTTGGTCGCCCTCTTCCCTTGGGGGGGAACTGATGTTTCTCACTCTGCTTGTCAACAAGATTAGTTCCCCTGTGGGACTGTTACACACCCTGCAAACACGCTGCCAATGAGAAGACATGTGTGACAGGTCGGCCCTTCCACGAACTCACTGAAGTGTGTGCATGAGGGGTATTTTGTGCTGTATGTGTGTGTGTGTGTGTGTGTGTGTGTATGTGTGTGTGTGTGCTGCGATTGAGGGGTTAAGGGAGTCAGAGAGGATGTGTGTTTTAGAGCAGAAACAGAAGGGAAAAACAGCGGGGGGATCAACGCAGCCAGCCTGAACAGTAGCCTGTGTGTATGCATGTGTGATATGTGTGTACGTATGTGTGTATGTGTGGCCCATGCTGCGCGCTGAGCTGTGCTTACTCCTAGACCTGGCTCATCTGCATCTGTCTCCGCCTCCCTCTCTCCTTTATTCCCGCTTTCGCCTTCCTTCCTCCACTTTCCTGTCTCTTTCCCACTGTCTGTTTGTACCAAATATCTGTCTAACCGCCTGTTGGACTCCAGCTGCGAACAAGGCAAACAGGGGATAACAGCCAGTTTATGTAGACCAAGTAGCTCATTGCTATGCCCATTTTCTCCTCCACAAGGAGCTTCCTTTCTTGTTTCCTCTACCTGTGTTTTTTGCAGGATAGTTGCTTTGATTTGTTGAGGTTAGTGACCAAGAGCCAAGCAATTAGTGTGTTTTCATGCATGGAAAGCTACACTGATAGATATTTTATCTTCAAAGTGGAGCTGGTGAACTCAGTGAACTATATACAGTTTGCAGAGTCAGGTATTTTACTTTGGAGTATGATTTTTTTTGTATCATGAAAGAAAAACTATGTCATGTGAATGACAGAGAGAGTAACACTTTGACAGCAGTGTAGAGCAATGCAGGTAAAAAAAAAAATCCTTTCACAATGTGATTTACTTCTGGTCAAGCTGAAAGAACCCTAAAAGCAGAAACACAAAAAGAGCTGCCAGAAGAATGTCACACCAACAGGCAGCAATAGAATCCAAACCCTAAAGCCATGTTGGTCAATCAAAGGTCTGACAAAAAGGCTGTTACTGCTTCCTCTACACAACATCATGGCACTGCTGTTCATTTATATAGTGGAAGAGTAACTACATATAGAAATGCTCCTCGCAAAGGTAACATTAGCACTGATTTTGCCTCATTTACAAAGGACATAATGTCCAAATTCAACACGCCAGGATTCCATGGAAGGCAGTTTTAAGAATATACCCCTTTACGTACAGATACACAACTAGTCCTAAGACCACTTTAAAGTAGTCAGTTGTCAGTTTTGTACAAATTAGCTTTGTCGTCAGTCTTTTGTCAACCCTGTCCTGACTCTAAGTATCAGTTTGGTATTGGTGTTGCCATCATTGTACCTTGGAAAGAAGAAAAATGAAAGAAGTAGGTTTGCCAATAGGCTGAATTATCCCTTCAATAGAGTTGTGCTGTAACGAGTTGTGAGCATAAAATGAAATGATAAATGAATAAATAAATAAACCCTCATAAGGTTTTATAGTCAACATTGTGCAGCTGTAGTTTGGATGAACGAGCCTGCTGTCTAATGTGAGTGTGAGGTGAGGATATAACAGCCCTCAGCAGCTGCTTCAAAGACCTATCCAGACACTTTTTTGCAGTCTGCCTGAGCACACGCACATACACACAGTGTAGATCAACCCTCAGTCAAGGCCCTGTGCTGCAGGGAGACTGGAGTGATGGAAGCAATAGTTAAGCCATTAAGGCAAACAATTGGCTCAAATTGAGAGGGAGACCGAGAAAAGAAGAGGAAGAAGAGGAAAGAGGGGAGGGAGATGGAGAGGCTATGGCAGGAGTGGATCCACTCAACGACTTAATCCGAGCCCCAGGACACTCTCCTGCTGAGCTTCACACACTTGCACAAACATCAGCGCACACACACACACACACACCAAAGCTCTGTCTGGTTGCAATAACACCTTGTCAGTCTTGGCCACAGGGGCAAGGGAAGAGGCGCTCATTCCTTTGTAGAGAGTGGAGTCACCTACTTCCAAGCACCTCAGGAAAAGACGGAGCATGCAATCTACACAAGACAGCTCTGTAAGCGTTTGTACGCCTTATGGCTGCAAGTGTGAAGCTATTCATTGTCTTCGCAGGGTGGAGTGAATGGTGGAGGGAGGACAGGGAGGACAGTGTCCTGGACGAGGGAGGCGCTGCTCTGACACCGGCCATTGTATCGTCTCCCCCGTGGACTCGCTCAATCCTCACAGGCCTCACATAAACACCCAACAATAAGGGATTGTCTCCAGCTATTCTCCCTTCTTCTGCTCATTTGTTTCTACGCACACACATCAACTCTTTGTGTGTCAGAGGGTGAAGGGATGGACGGGCTGCTGCAGTCTGAACCCAGCGACCGAAGCAGAGGCTTGTCCGATACAGCGATCCGGACGTTTATGTGCCCAAACATCAGCATCAGCAACTGATCGGGGCAGTAACTCTTCGCTGCCACCGGCCTTCCCTCCCTCCCTTCCTTCTCTCCTTTCCCCTACCAGCCTCTGCACCCGGGGCTCCCTCAGCGCCGGAGCCCCCGCGATTTATCGGACAGCTTAGCAGGAGCGGTTGTTGCCCCAAGGACTGTTAGCACCGGTTTGGCTCGTTGACTCGTTCTCCGGGTCTGGCATTTTATTTGACATGTCCTTTAAGTCCTTTAAAGAATTGGGCGTTTCTGCCGAGCGCCTTGGCTCTTTCTGCAAAAGATGGATGGCCCGCGTTCAAAGGTCTGGATTTCCCCCCCCCTTTCTCCTGCTCTCTCCATATCTCTCTTTTCCTCCCCTTCCTTCTTTCTCTTCCTCTCTCTTGCTGAGCTTTATAGGGTGGTATTAGTGTTGTCAGCTAACCAAGCCTTGGATTTGGCTTTGTTTTGTTTTTGCCTCTTAAGATAATGCTCTTTCTCTCTCCTGCCGAGAATAACAAAAGGGAAAGTAGAGCAATAAAACAGCACAGCCAATGACTTTGGTTTCATTAAATTGGTTTTCAGCCATCTTAAATAGACCACAGGCCTTGATGGCAGTGATGTGTGTGTTTGTTTGTACGCTATGTGTGTGATTGTCCTCAAAACACAGTCATGCTTTGCCTCCTGTGTGCTCACTGTTGAAGGCGTTTATTTTTCTGTAGCTTGACTTAGCATTCCAAACACGTGGATGGAGTGTGTTTTGTAAAGATAAGTGTTGAAACTCTGCGGTGGATAGAGTGAAAGCACTTCACCTCCTTTTTATATGCATTCCAGATGTGGAAATATAACCTGAATGATCGGTGTGTAAGCATCTGTATACTGTTAGAGTGCCTAGAGGTTTACTGTAATGGTTCTGCCCCCATAATCTCATGCATACAACCACATATTAACAAGCTGCACACTGCTTATCTAGCGCTCATTCATGCATACAAACTTGCACAAACATTCACACATGCAGCTGAGTGGACAACATGCCTACAGACATTTATAATGTGTCTCTGAAGTAGCTAGGACTGTGCCATATGACCAATATCTAATACCCTGATGTAAGTCATTCTTTATCCAGATCACCATGAATATCATGATATAGCACATTTTCTGCAAATTCAGCAAATAAATAGTTGGACAGCGAAATTTGCAGAGTTCAGTTTTCTGGTTCCGGTGCTGTTTTTTGTTGGTTTGTACCACATTCAGTTTCCTCCATGTTTGTTTGTGTTGCCTTCATGAATCCAAATGGCAAAAATGTTACCAAAATATTGTGAATTTCACACAACAAAATGAACAATAGAATATAATAGGACAGATATGATGCCCACGTTACACAATATAAGTATACACACAGTATAAACATATATTGTTACTTTGTACAGTTATATCAGCGGGTAAATTGAATAGAGATCAAGAGTGTAGTACACAGCTTTCATCCTTCTAAAGGTATGTGTCTGAGCTTTGAAATACCAGGACTGAAGTCTCTCTTGTACGGAGTGCTTTGGTGAGGATTTACTGCATCCTGAATAGATCTATCGAACACTGAGGGTCAGAGTGATATACTTGCCGATATGTCTGGTCACTGTGTAAACAAGTTCCTAGCTTCAGACAGATCAGTTTGTAAAACCTAAAGAAAATCTGTCTTTGCTACGCCATAAAGACCTGCTATCAATGCTGTTTCAGTGACCCTGTGCTGGTTTTATCAACTGTCCTATTTTCAAAAAACATCATTTTTACAGTCTTGAGTAATGACTCCAACTAAACAAGACTTTATGTAATGTCTTCAGCATGATTCTTACCTGTTTGTGTTTCTTTCTTTGTGTCACAACAGCAACGGCACCCCCGGGAAGATGAACGGGGCGTTGGAGCACTCAGACCAGCCCGACCCGGATGCCATCAAGATGTTTGTGGGCCAGATCCCACGCTCCTGGTCAGAGAAGGAGCTGAAGGAGCTGTTTGAGCCGTACGGAGCCGTTTACCAGATCAACATCCTCCGAGATCGCAGCCAGAACCCTCCACAGAGCAAAGGTAAACAAAGGAGGCAGTTAAACACACTACAGGGTGGGGAAGCAAAATTTACAATGAACATTTAGTTGTTTTTTCTCAGCAGGCACTACATCAATTGTTTTGAAACCAAACATATATTGATGTCATAATCATACCTAACACTATTATCCATACCTTTTCAGAAACTTTTGCCCATATGAGTAATCAGGAAAGCAAACGTCAAAGAGTGTGTGATTTGCTGAATGCACTCATCACACCAAAGGAGATTTCAAAAATAGTTGGAGTGTCCATAAAGACTGTTTATAATGGAAAGAAGAGAATGACTATGAGCAAAACTATTACAAGAAAGTCTGAAAGATACTATTAAAGAAGAATGGGAGAAGTTGTCACCCGAATATTTGAGGAACACTTGCGCAAGTTTCAGGAAGCGTGTGAAGGCAGTTATTGAGAAAGAAGGAGGACACATAGAATAAAAACAGTTTCTATTATGTACATTTTCTTGTGGCAAATAAATTCTCATGACTTAGAATAAACTAATTGGTCATACACTGTCTTTCAATCCCTGCCTCAATATATTGTAAATTTTGCTTCCCCACCCTGTATGTACAGTTATGTGCAAAAGTCCAAGTGCATCATGAGGTTTGCTGGTTTAACAAATTTGTAAGGACCACACATCTGCATTTCTCAGTTTCTGTATTAAGATCATATCTGGATATGTGTGAAGTCTAACTAATGTTTCAGGGGAAAAAATAGCTTCTATAAACCAAAGTGGTCGTATTTAGTTTGACCTCCTTTTGCACTTAACATGTCTTTAACCCTTTTGTTCAGACAGTATGAGGTTTATTGCATCAACACACGTCAGATATTTCGAATTGTTTGTGCTGCTTCTTGTCATGGGGTCAGGGGTCACAATAAATAGTGACTTTATCTCAGATACTTTAGGTACACATTAACACCCACACAGACAGTCAAGAGTGGGCCGTCCCACCAAGTTAATGGCAGAACAAGCAAAGCCATGTTTTGTGCACCATTTGAAGACAAAGACTCGCCCTGCCAGACTTATACAGTCAATTGTGCAAAGCCGCATGATTTTGCAGCTATTTTCTCCCATTCCCTTTCTTTTTCCTTTGATGAATTCGTCAAGTGTGAGAGCAAACAATTGAGACAGCAGCAATGAGCAGGCAGACAATAGTGCTGCCATATTAACAGACATCAAGCAGAGTGGGGGCTGATGACACTCCTGATGAGACACACAGAGTGGGAGGAAAGTAAAAAGAGAGACAGAGAGAGAGAGAGAGAGAGAGACAGAGAGAGACAGAGGATGACATGATGGGGGATGTTGTACTTCCATCTGACTGTAAAGCAAATTTCAAGAGAAGTTTGAAACTGTCACTTGAAGCAAAAACATGAATCAGTGCAGAAGTGGGTAAAGTGAAGGTCACTCTATACATCTGCTGATATTTCAATGTTCTCTCACAAAGTAGGTTCGTAATCCAAGTCCCTAGATGAGTTTGAGTCAAAATTAAATATGTAATATCACATAAGGAGAGCGTTGTGCCAGGGAACGGCTTTGGCACAGACATGATGATCGTTACTGAGGATGTAGGTGATAATATGTGCCTCCATGAGTGCGATTGGATGCTATTAGCTGCGTAGATGTGGCTGAGTATTCTGCCTGAGCTAATGCAGTGTTTCACCTTCGTCTCAGTTATTAAAACATTTTGTGACTGTTGGAAAAAGATGGAATTCAAAGTCAGCATTGCTAAATTAGTATTTAAACAGGACTGCAATCTGTCTGTAGTCTAAACCAAATGTCAGAGGTTTCATGGGTTACGTTTCCTGGGCTGCGTTGCACCAAAAATAATTATTTTTTTATACCCACTCAAATCCTGGTTTAGCTTTAAATTATGTTGCAGCACCTTTAAAACTAGTGTGAAATTAAGAAAGATTCAATTTAATCTTCTCTTTAATCCTGTGTAGTTTTTTACTCCTACTCTAAAGCAGCCATGTTAAACCCCCCTCATGTGTAAGCTCAAAGTTAAAACTGAAATAGTTAGTTTGAGTGCGACTGAATCTAGCTTTAAATAGTAAACTGAGCTTTAAAGAGAAATGTAGTGTAATCTCTCTTCATTTTGAGCTACTTTTGAAGTTTGGTGAAACAGAATTGAAAGTTAAACCGTGATTGAATCGGTTTTATAAGCGAGTCCTTGACGGTGGAATTCAGACTCAGACTTTCCCCAGTGGCCCAGATATAAAAATGCAAACTACTTGGTTTTAGGAAATTAAGAAGTAATAGATAGTAATATGTTGGTTGAGGTGGGAATCTTGAAATTTACATGTTAACATCAGACAGAGGAGTTGGAAGTGTTCACAGCTTAATGACTTATCTACACTAGTAACTTTACTGAAGACAAAGACATGATGTGTCTTAGACAGTGCAACTAACACTAGCACTATTTAACTAACATGTATTAACATTTACCCCTCAAATGAGCTTTAATCAATCAGTCATCAATCATATTTTATTTATATAGCACCAAATCATGACAAAAGTTATCTCATGACCCTTCATATATACAGGGTGGGGAAGCAAAATTTACAATGAACATTTAGTTGTTTTTTCTCAGCAGGCACTACGTCAATTGTTTTGAAACCAAACATATATTGATGTCATAATCATACCTAACACTATTATCCATACCTTTTCAGAAACTTTTGCCCATAGGAGTAATCAGGAAAGCAAACGTCAAAGAGTGTGTGATTTGCTGAATGCACTCGTCACACCAAAGGAGATTTCAAAAATAGTTGGAGTGTCCATAAAGACTGTTTATAATGGAAAGAAGAGAATGACTATGAGCAAAACTATTACGAGAAAGTCTGGAAGATACTATTAAAGAAGAATGGGAGAAGATGTCACCCGAATATTTGAGGAACACTTGCGCAAGTTTCAGGAAGTGTGTGAAGGCAGTTATTGAGAAAGAAGGAGGACACATAGAATAAAAACATTTTCTATTATGTCAATTTTCTTGTGGCAAATGACTTTAAATAAACTAATTGGTCATACACTGTCTTTCAATCCCTGCCTCAAAATATTGTAAATTTTGCTTCCCCACCCTGTAGAGCTGTTCAAAACCAGACTCACAGGCCACTTTACAGAAACCCAACAGAATCCACCAGGAACAAACTTATGACTGGAGACAGTGGAAGGAAAAACTTCAAAAACAGGCAGAAACCTGGAGCAGACCCCGACTCCTGGAGGATGGACGTTTCCCTTGATCAGTCAGGGTTAAAGAGAGAGGGTAAAGGAAGAGAAAAAGAGAGAGAGGGTGAGGGGGGAGAGAAATGATAATGATAGTTTTTGTATAATTTCCCATTTTCAAAGACTTACACTGCTGAGATGAGTCTAACAGCCTTTCTATGAGCCAGACAGGCAGATGAGATGACAGATATAAAAATGGTGACATGTTATCGAGATCACAGTCTGAATGTGAATTTGATTTTCAGTGACTGAATACTGCGATGTCCTTCACCTCCTCGCTCTCACATACTTCATCTCCGTCTGCCTCTGTTTTTAGACTCTCTTTTACTTTCTGTGTCTCTTCGGTTTCCTGAGTCATATGAGCTTTATAAAGGCCCGGAGATAGCATTGTGCCGAGACCTAAATCAACTCATTTTAGCGCACATACACGCTTGTCATGCGTTTTATGTTTGTGTATTCTTCGCCTTGACATGATTCCCTCTGCTCCCACCAGTTCATTCTCCCTCTGATTCTGAGGTGGAGGAATAAACCAAAGTTCCTTTTTCTGTCCTTCAGCTTTTTCAAATCTTGTGTTTCATCCTCTGCACCTTTGAAATGAGTATTTTTCTGCGGTTGATGAGTCAAAAATATCACTAGCTGCCATTTGCAGGAGAAAAAAATACAGCAACCTACTATACCATACTCTTTATTGTTCCCCATCTGATGAAAACATCCCTTTATATGCCTTATTTTTCAGTCTGTCTCTGTGCTGCCAAGTGGAGTATTTTAAGAGTAAATGTAGCATTGGATTGGGCTCTTACCGGCCTTGGTTCTTGCATGCTTTAAGCACCGCTGTTGTTTTCTCACAGTTAAATAAGCCGCCTGGCCTCATCTGCACCCGTTCAACTCAAGGGAGCTGCAATGGCCCCCTCGCCGGCTTCACTGTTGTGCCGAAGCGTACGCTAATTTCAGTGGTGTCAGACAAACTGTGGCCCCTCTCTTTCCTTGGTGTGTTTATTTTAAATTACCGATGGTGTTGTTTGAAAAGGATCTCAGTCATTTGGGGCAAATGAGCTTACTCCGATGCCCCAGTGTTGACCCAAAGCCATGGCTCCACTTGGATGTTTTTTTTTGTTTGTTTGTTTGTTTTTTCTTCTCCTGACTTTGTAGGATAACAGTTTGGATTTAAATGAGTTTGTTAGTCCCACTGAGGCGTAGAAAAACTTTCGCAGCTGCAGTTGCAAGAGTTTAGAACTCCGGCAACTTGTCTATTTTCCTTTTTTCACTGTGGTTTGGATCCTCATTAGATGACACTTCAGCAAGAGCTAGTCCAAAACACAAAAACATCAACAACAAAAAAAACACAGTGCAACATGGTAAACATCAATTGATAGCAAGAATATAGGAAGCACAAAATGTTTTCTAAAAGAAATGCAGTAATGTATGTATTAGGGATGTCCCGATCCGATCAGTATTGGCTGCTGATCTGGCATTTTTTGTAGAGGATTGGATTGGATTTAGTCATGAGATCAGTCCGATCCGGGCCTGGTTCGGGGGGGGGGGGGTTACACAAACGCCCTGACCCCTCAAATGAAAGTTTCTGAAGGTAGGGAAAAGGAACATGAGCTGCACAACAGCAGGAGGCTTAAAAAAAATTAGTAAAGCGCCTATAAGTTTCACTTTCACTTTATGGTCTGTGCTTACTCATTGTGAGGTACGTACAGTAGTGATGCACGAGTTGGGGGTTTTTTTCAACTCGTGGGGCTTTTGTGGAATTATTTGACCCGACCCAACCCACCCCGCAAATAAACTGACATTCTTTTGACCAACCTGACCCACGAGTAACCTGCTGATCCGCGCATCACTGACGCAAATAACACGTATAATCCCTAAACGGACCTGTCCATAGATGCACTACAGCAGGGATGGCCCGTAGGCCAAAACCGGCCTGCCAAAGGTTCTAATTTGGCCCACAGTATGACTATGGAAAGTGCAAAATTTATACTAAAGTTACTAACAGTCAAAGATGTCATAGTTGTTTTAGTTCAGGTTCCGCATTCAGCCCAATTATGATCTAAACTAAAATAACAGCATAATTATTTATAAATAATGACTCCAAAATTAAATCAAAATTTCATAGTAAAAAGTCGGTGTCAGCAAAATTAATCATAAAAAAAAATTGGAGAAGATCATAACCAAAAAAATCCTGATCGGGACATCACTAGTATATATAAAGTATAAGGAGCTTGAAACTCATTTCAACAACATTGAGTCGTGTTAAGTTCAAGTTAGCTTGTAGATAGATTTTCTTTACATGTGAGTAATAATTGTGCTTGATTGTGGAGGAGCAGAGTTGAAGTTACAAGAATTACAAAATCACGAGTTAGTTTCAAGTCTCTCAGGCTTGAATCCTGTTCACTGTAATGATATCTGAAGTTTTCCTTTCAAAGCTGCTAATACGAATTTACAAAGCTGGCAGAAATGTAAGTCTCTCTCTTGGAACAACCCAGTCTTACAGCAGTAGATAGATGTTTTTACCCCGGCTCTCCAGTCCCAGACCAGCTATCATATTAGGCCTGTCTACAACAATACAATACATGGTTTCTACTTTTAAATGAGGCTGCAACAGAAAAGATTCTTCCAGTTCTTTACTACTATATCCAAAAATCTCTCTAGCTGCCCTTCTGTGAGCACAAACGCTGGTCTTTGTTGAAGATACAAATAAAAGTAATTCAGTTAAAGTTAGCTCTGAAAGTTATTAACAGCTATTACCTGTGCTGGAAAAGGATTTAAATTATTTCTGCATGAAGGGAAATGTACATTTTTGATATATACACTGTGCATATAATGTCATCTGAGTATATTTTGTGTATTACTGTTTTACATTTTATTTATGCCAAATATTTTCTACTTACATCTGTTTCTGCTTTTAACCTTGGCATTAAGGAGAGTTGCATCCAAATCCCATTGTGCTTCACTGTACAATTCGATTCAATTTTTATTCCGTAAGTGAAATAAATTTGTCCAGTTTTTAATACACATCAGTCACAATGCACAGAAAATAAGTATGTACAGTTGGTAGATAATAGTTGTTGCAGAAAGTATAGTAAAGTCGTAAACTAAGCAGGATCAGGGATTTATAAGTGACTTTAACATGACATGAACATAACTAGATTGTAATATCTATTGTAATTGCCATATTAATGTGCTTGAAGTAATTCCGGTGAGTTAGTCAATGATAAATGCTTCTGAAATTGGAAAAATATATCAGCCCCAAATGTTTTGAAAGACAATGTATTTCATTCTAGCAAAAGATCTGCCACCTCTGTTTATACAATTAGCATTATTAAACTTTTCACAGTCAGGTTTCGGACATGAAAGCACTTGGTTCAGGTCAGGGAAAGATACCGATTGGTTCCATACAGAAACAATCCAAAAAGACGTAATAAAGACGTCCAAACCATGTGCTGTTCCCAACCCTTACCAAAGCATTTTTGTGCTACCATCCTCCTGCCCAATGATGAAATTATTATTATGATGAATGACATTGAGATTAGTTAATATAATGATATCTATCTGCTTGTAGATTGTTGTAAAGTAGTTAGACTTGGGCAGACACTGGACCAAGACAGCTATGAATAAATTAATGATTAATTACAGGACGTTGAAGATAAAGTCCAAGACTTAATGCTTGCTTGGAGCTTCGGTTGGAATAGTTTTGGTCGTCAAAACAGAAAGTGGATATCTGCGGATCAGTGTAATCCTCCTACTTTATGACTGTCATCATCTGGCGTCATATGATGGTCATAACTGCTGCTTGAGAGGCTTCTTCAGGCTGACAGGAATGAAATTCCTTGCGCAAACACAAGTCGTTTTCTGAATATTATTGGCATAAGAAGATATGATCAATCCAACTATCATTTCAGCATCCAATAATCCATATTGCAAACACTTAAAATGATCTTTTTAAGCAGTTTTTGAGAGAGCCAGGACTTAATCACTCGCATAAAATAAATTGAAAGTCAGCTTGGCTTCTTTTAATAAGTTTCCAGATTGTTGTTTTTCAGCCCTAAAGCTTTATATCCTGTCACTCTTGTGCATCATGGAGGATTCATTCGCAATTTGACCCAGGTGTGTGTACGTAGGCTGCCTCTGTGTGTGTGTGTTTATGCTGAGTAGGATGGTCTGGGGAATATCGTGGCACCGCTGTTGGTTTAATGTGTTTGGAGTTAATAACCAGATGAGTGGATGAGCAGGAGAAAAGGGGAGAGAGTGAGAAATGGAGCAATTTGGCATTTTGTGCTGAAAGAGAGATGGAGATGGAGGGAGAGATAAAGAGGGAATGAGACAAAGAGAGCCAGAGGGGTAAACAGAAAATGGTCCTTTTGCTAAAACACAACCTTAAGCGCCATGACGGGTTTGTTGCAATGTGTGTGTCTGTGTTTTGGCAGAAGATGCTCCATGTCATTTATCTTAATGATACAGCCTGCCCACATGAGCTACTGAGAATCACACACACACTTTAATACACACAAGCACAAAAATAAGTTTAATGTCTTCATTAACAGGCTGAATCTTGCACAATCTCTGTGCACAACAGGGCTATAAATACCCCTAAAAAATAAAAACAGACAGTGTTGAACCCGCATACAAACCATCATGGCTGAAGAGACGAAGACAAAACGGCCGCCTGTAGAAAATCAAACCGTTAAATCTGAGAAAACAGACGACACGCTGCCACCTACATGAGGTGATTGACAGGTGATCTCTGGGGAAGGGCAGAGCCACAACATGAGTGTTTAGCACCGAAGATAGACACAAAGGATGTTGCAGATTTGCTCTTTACATGCAGCAATAAATGCTGCCTGTCTTGTAATGGTTTATTTCTCCCTCTAAAACCACCTTTAAAAGAAAAAAACTGCAATCAATACCACCCCTTGAGAACAAGTATTTGACCTGAACACCTGGAATAGATATTGCATCAGCCAAGTTTTAAGGACTGTCATCTTGATTTCTAAAAACAAAAGCACTAAAAATGAAACAAAAAAAAAAAATCAATGAAGATTTGGGAAATGATTTTAAGCCTGTAGATAAACACATGCAGATTACAGCGTTTGATTTTCGATCAGTGTTCAGAGTGAAATCTCCCTGCCTGGGTTACTCTGATGTCACATCCAGGGACATGCACTCGTCCAACGGCGCACATCCGCTTTGAAACGGCAAGCCAACTGTATCCTCTTGCTCAGCTGCAGCAACGCTGAGCAAATGCTTCACCGTCCAACACAATTATCTGCTCTAATGGATTCAGTTGAGACGGGGCCGACCTGAGACAGACGACTGATTTATTTCATTCTTTCCTAAAGCAGAGCGGCCAATTATATCGCCTTAACTAGACATGAGCTTTTTTAGAAAGCTACCCAAGCCCAATTAGAGAGCAGCTGCAGGTGGATTTTAATGGGAGATTGTGTGCGTGGATTCTCGTCTCGTCTCCGTGTGTCTTTTTTTCCTCTTTGTTTATACTTTTGCATGCCTCAGCGACACAGAGAGTTGCCTGGCTATGAGCAGAAGTTGCAGAGCTGGAATTTTTTTTTACCCCCCTCACTTCTGTGCATTTCGGGGTCGGCCAGAAGCCGGCTTTGATTTCCGGAAACTGCTCTTGTTGTTTGCGCAGCAAGAGAGAGAGAGGGATGGTGGAAGGAATGGAGGATTTGGAGGGGGTGACATTGGTGCTTTTCCACCAAAGTAACCAGTGGATTGTATAGATTTGTGAAGTGCCGCAAGCTGGACCAATTCCTATATTAACAGGATTAGAACATCAGCCAAATGCCCGTCAGAAATGCAGCATTGTTTGAAGCCATCCACTCATCCTTTTCCTTTTTTTTTTCTCCTTCTGACAATCTGTTCTTTATTGCGCTGTCAAATTCAAAATGTGTCATTTTTTTCCCCCCTCTTTCCCCCGCTGTCACTCAGTTGGACACACATAAATTATACACATTAAGGGGCATTTTTACAGCTGCAAAGAAAAGTGGAAAGGGGGAAAATTCACAAAATAGAAGTAGAGCATGTATCCCATGCCACCCAGAGGCCTGTCCAAGCAGTAATTGCGGTGGACTGTAGTTAATGTGGGTCAGCGCTTTAGTGGAACCCCAGGGGTCAAAAGGAGTGGAGCAGGAAAAGAAAAGGAACTCTGGAGATGGACGGAGTCTCAGTTGTGAGCCAGCCTCATGTGTAAAGGGCTCGGGGTTGGAACCCTGTGATGTGTACCCACCACTGCTCCCACCCATCTCTTTTTTTCCCTTTTTAATAAACCATACTTCCACTCTGCAGGGCATTTGTGCTTACCTACTGCTGGCTCCGCCTGCGTTTTACCTTTCCTTAGTTCATCCTTACTGGTTCAGGTTCATCTGTATTTCTATATTTATTGGACAGAGAGGAGAGAGCTGCAGACATGTATGTTCAGTTTCAGCTTCTGCATCTTTAACAAACTATATGTTTAACTAGATAATTGTATAGTTATCAGATGGGTGTATGTCAGTGGGTCCCAACCTTTTTTGGCTCCTGACCCCATTTTAACATCACAAATTTCTGGCGATCCCAGACATTCGAAACAGAGACATTTTTTTGTGAAAATGAATTCACTTTTGATCATGTAATAGTTTGCTCTACTATGTTGCAAATAACCACCGATTTTAAATGACATTTAGTCTATATAATGTATTTTATTAAGGACGGAGGCAGTAAAGCCAGGTGTAGATTACTGCACAAAGTGAGAATTTTATTTTCCTTGGTCAGGATATGTACAGTCAGTCCAGCTTGGATTTACAAGGCTGACAATTAATACTGAACAAACAAGAACTCAAACTATGAATTATGAAAGAGCTACAGCATCTGAAACCGACCACAATGAACATTTGAAAGATAAACAGTACCACAGTGCTTCAGTTTCAGTTTCAGTTTGTCATGTCATTTATGTATGTGATTGTCTTTTTCAATTCACCATAGATTTTTTATTAGTAAGTTGTTGTTTGTTTGTTTTTATCAATTACTAGAAATTTCAGGCAACCTCATTTGAATTCTGGGTGACCCCACGTGGGGTCCTGACCCCAAGGTTGAAAAACACTGATTTAGATTGACTGCAGTACTTGACTTTTGTAAAACTTGAGGTGCATGTATTAATACATGTATTGTGCCTTGATATGCAATTCATACAATTTAAATTTTTATTCAGGTCTACGCTCACACTTGTGCTTTTTAATAAACTTAAAAATATAAAACGTCTTAAGAAATTTTTTTCCTGCAAAGGGAAATGTAGAGATACAAAAGGACAGATTAGTTGCCATTAAAATGAACGATAGAAATTGACAAAATATATGGAGTAAAACTGCATTAATGATTCCACCACTGAGGCTTTTCAGATGTAAAAGCCTGGCCTGGCTGTGGTCTGATGCTGAAGAAAAAGGCAATATCTATGTGGAGTACTCACTCACGCTCTCACTGAGAGGATGTGCAGATTCAACATGGCACTTCAGCCTCCTGTGCTCAAGCTTGTCTGCAGCCTTGCTGTCTTTTGCTGTGGAGCTAGGGCTGACCTCTGTTGACAGAGGTGGGAGGACCGTGGGTCTTCGTTCAGTCTAAGGCTCCCTTCAGCAGCTATAAAGCATTTATGAACACGTATCTCCCTCCTCTACTCACCATTCCACTCACGGCTGCTCTTCTTCTACCATTGCCTTATTTTCCTCCTTTTCTTTTTTTTTTTTTTTTGTTTTACAAACACCATGCCCCTATGTCCTCCCTGCCTATCTCACTTTTACACACACATTAACTTCTAATAGATTTCTTCCCTTCACTCTGACTTTATGTGCATGTGCGTCTCTAGTGTGTGTTTTCAAGTGTCCCTCTTCAACAGGACAAGCACAGTGTATTTCCCTGCTCTGAGCCCTCCCGGCCTTCAGGTAAATGTTTGTGCTGAGAGATGAGACGCATACACACAAATAGATGGAAGAAGCTTATTCATACTAGTGTGGAGCACTGTTTTCACTTGCTCAGGGTACTTCTACACTTGTGCTTTTCCGTGAATGAAAAAAGTCACATGGAGGCATACATTCAGAATTATATGAAATATGTGTGTTGCGCTGACTTTCTGCAGATTTCCGTGTGTTTAAGCTGCAAGTGTGCTGACTCTTAAACAGGTAGAACTGGAACACTGCCGACTGTGTGTATGTGTTTGTGTGTGTGTGTGTGAGGTCCACTCCTCTGCTCTTTGATCCTGGTCTTGACAGCCCACCACCTGGGACGATCCGCCACACGCCGCATGGCTCCCAGGCTTTGGCTACACCATGGGAATTACAACACACAGCAGCTAACGCAGTGCTAACAGCCAACCCTCCCCTGCACATTATATGCCGTCAGAATCACTAATGCTAGCACCAGAAGCTAACCCTCCCATATACAGATATGCAAAAAATGCTACCTGAATCATAATTCATGGTGTGCAGCTAGCAGCTAACCCTCATACAGTACGATTGGAATTGCTAATCGCACACAAGGGGCCGAAGCCTGAACACAGGTGCAAATGGAATTATAATGGAATTATAATGCACAATGCTGAGGCAATGCTAAAAAGCTCCCCCTTGTATACGTACACCCTGGAACTCACTCTGCACCGAGCATGCACTGAGTATAATGACCACAATTAAAAGTTCATGGAAGTTATATATCAACAAAGCTTTATACGGGTAGAATCCATTCAGTGTTTTAAGAGTACTGTTGTTGAAAAGCAATGATTTGCCATTTTTTTTAATGTTACCTAGTTTCCCCATCTTTGTGGTATTCTTTAAATTAACTGTAATTATGGTGTGGTGGTCACTGTCGCCTCACAGCAAAAAGGTCCCCAGTTCAAACCCAGCACTGGCCTGCTGCTCAGCTGGAACCTCCTATTGGCATGGGTTCTCTCCAGGTACTACAGTACCCTCCCATCAGCCCCAGACATACACCTCAGTAAGTTAATTGGTCAATCTACACCACCCTTGGCTGTGACTGTGAGAGTGAATGGTTGTTTGTCTCTATATGGGAGACCTGCAGTGAACTAATGATATGTACCCCACCTTTGCCCTTTGGAAGCTGGGATAGGCTCTGGCATCCACTTAAGCAAACTTTACCACTGTTAGTTCAGTCTAAACCAAAAAAAAAAAAAACATGTTCAGTAAAAGGGCAGCAGAATAGATTTTACTGTTATATTTGAAATTTCAGGGTTCATATTAGTGGTGCATTAGGAGGAGCACAATTGAAGTACTTTATTTGTTAATATCTAGTTAAATCTACACCAAAACAACAAATTCTGTATATCAGTTTATTTTCAATGGACAAGAATGGTATGAAAAAAGTCACTAATATCTACAGCTCCTAGAAAAATGTAGTGGAGTGAAAATGACAATATTTCCTCTGAGATTTTTTTTTATAGCACTAGTATGAATTTCCAGAAAATGGGGATACACCTTGAGTTTGTACTTAAGTACAGTATTTGATGCAGTGTATTTCCATACGAACCCAGCTATTGGAGTATATTTTCCAATCCTATCACCAGTGAGTTTTTTTTTTTTTTATACTGATAATAGATAGTAGAGATGAAGCACAACAGCCAGAGCTGCTCAGTATCTTGAAGCCACCAATTTACCACTAAGCTGAATGTGTTGATGCAGTATTAGTGACCTACATGGAACTCTTAGAAATTTGAGCAAGTGATAGTCTCTGAGTCATGACTAATTTTGCCTCTTATCTTCATGCCTAGTTGAAGCGCTTGGTGGTAAAATGATGCTGATAGAAGAAGGCGGGGGGGGGGGGGCCCTTAGACTTTAGTGAATCCACACCCTGAGCTTTCTGTCAAGCTGGGTGTCATCGAAGGAAGCAGTAAACTCAGTTATCTCTGCTAATGCACAACCATTGCACCATCTGAATCACAACACCAATCATGTTGCTGATGCTAGGCTAAGGGCCAACTATTCAACAGCCCTGGCACCCAGAGGACACCACAGGAATTCAGATCCATTACGCTCCCAGCCTCATCAAAGGGACTCTGGGATTCGGATGCTAAACCTGCTCCAGATGCTCACTGTTGGATTTCACTAAGATGCACCGCAGGGCAAGTGTCACAAGGGCTGATGTCTGCTATATGGGCAACAAAACAACAACCAGTCTGGCTTATTCACACCGAGTTGATTTGTTTCATAGACACAATAGGGAGGACAACAAAGCAGATGTAAACAATGGCACACTCAGCTCATCTCTGGACAAATAAATATACGCCCAAATAAACAGATGAACAGAGCTGAAGACAGAAGGTCTAAACACACCGTATGAACCTGCAGAAACTGGAGGGAGCATCCTGAGCATGACGGAGTTTACCACCGAAGACTGGGGGGGTTACCCCGACGTACCTTATTGCGGAGGACCGGGGGGAGGCATGGTGATTCGCCATTGACATAACATGCAGCTTGATACTGGTACTTATACAGACTAACGCCCCCATTTCGGTGTCACTGCCCCCTGCTCAGCTTTCCCATTTCAAACGTTCCCTGAAGGTGTCCCAACGCCCCATTGAGAAACATTGACATATGGTAAACATATGGTATCAGCCTTATAAAAATTATTAAATGTTATCTGAGCAAAAATGCTAAATGTCTTTTTGCATCCAGATTTCCTCAGTCTTTGCAAAACACAATCAAAATATTCATTTTTTTTTTTTAACTCTACACAATATGCTTATATGCATAGTATAAGTATTTTAACCCTTTCATGCATGAATTATGAGAACCTTAATCAAGATTTTTTTTCCTGAGTGTTTTTATTCCTCTTTAGGCATGACAAAAAAAACAATGTGATTGAATTTTTTAAAAAATCAACCTGTTTTTCATGGAGTTACAAAAATGTCCACTCAGCTACACCATTCTTGAAGCAAGAAACATGTATTTAAAACCCAATATCATAAAGTATGAAGATATAAGATATGAAAACAGTGAAATGAAAGCATGTTTAATGCAGCTAATCTGATGTTTTCTCACATTTTAACATATTCTAATACTAGTTATTACTCACTTCATGGAGATAATATGCAAAAAATAAATATTAACAATTGATTTCCGCTCAAGAACCAATCAAGAACAGCAAAGCTACAATAATGGTATGAATTGCAGTTTATGAGATGATGCAAAAGTGTCCACTGTGTTGGTTGATATGGAACTAAAACAACAAAACCCATGGATATACAAGAGTTAAGCTGTAGAGTAACTGTCCATTGTGCATGAAAGGGTTAAGATCCTCATAAAATAATAATAATAATAATAATAATAATAATAATAATAATAATAATAATAATAACAACTTTATTTCTGTAGCACCTATAAAAACTGAGTTTACAAAGTGCTGTGACAGACAAAGCAAAAGGGCAGACTACAGCTGAATAAAAACATAGAAAACAACACAACACAATAAAAGAGATAAGTACAGCAAACATGAAAACATGACTAACCTTAAATGTATCGTAGTGGAGAGGGCAGAAATAACACAACATGATGCATTAAACAAACGTGAAACATTAAAAACACACAACATCACATAAAGGTAAGTCTATAAAAATGCGTTTTAAGAAGTGATTTAAAAGATGACACTGATTCCGCAAGTCTACTGAAGAAAATCAGGAAATTCAAGACAGGGCTACACTTATTTAAATACTACTTTGTCTGTAGTTGTTGTAAACAGTGGAAAAAGCATATCAGTCAAACAGAGAATAAACAGGATGAAATCCATGTTTGGTGTGGCCAGGATTTCCACCCAGTGAATGTAGACAAAACCCAAGCTAAAATCTACAAATCTGTAAATGTACACAATATAATTTACTGAGTTGTTCTAACTCCTTTTTTATGGGTGTGTCATTGTACAGGGAGCTTCTGTATGTTTATCCACTTTAACCAGCAGGAGTTTGTTGAATGTGTTTTGCTGCCACTGTAAAGTCACTTTGTGGGTAAATGGTAAATGGAGCGGAATGGAAACATCAAACATTTAAAGCACAAACTCTATTTTTTATAGCATGTGCTCTTATTTTGAAGGACAGAAGTTCTTTTCAGAAAGTACTGACAGTACTTATTCAACTCAAACAAAAATTACAAACAAGCTAAATCTTGAATTTTATTGAGAAGATGTGAAGATGCACAGATATAGTGTTTTTTCCTGCCCTTTATATCATCTTGGTGTCGTGTTGCTGCAATTCTTCCTTTTTTTTTGTATCCTTCCTTTCAAATTAAAAGTCTCTGCAGTTGTAGCAACCTCAACCCATTTATTTCAGGATTGTGAAATATCAGCAGAAGCAAAAATCTTGCAGTGACAGGCCACAGCTGCAAAATGTAATAAACAAACCCCTTATACACACATACATGCAACACGAGGCTTATCATCAACAGAGCAAGTGACTTTATTCACTGTGTCGCAACGTTTGATCTAATGGAACGGTACATAAAACACAGCATGGGAATCCGTGTGTAAACCTAATGGGACAAACCGTACATCAACAGATGATGTTTACCAACATCCATAAGGTTTATGACACGCCCCTTGCATTAAAACCAGGTGTGGAATTAACGTTGCCAGGAGTGAGTGAACAGAGACTGTTAGAAAATCACCACCCACAGAGTTTTTAACACTGGAGAAAAAAAAAGTAAATTATGGGTGAAGTTACTAATACACGTTGTTGGTACGTATGCTTATATGTTATGCAAATACAGAATATGATTTTGTAAAATTTGTGTAACATGGGTCAATGGAGTCACAGTCTTTTATGGTGAAACACAGTAAACGCTGGATAAAATCTCATATGTACACTTATTCATACATTGTTACAGACCTGTACTTAGGCCCAATCCCAATTCACCCCTTGGCCCTCCCCCTTACCCCTACCCCTCTATTTTGCATGTTCACGTGAAGGGGTAGGGGTGTCCCAATTCTCGATGAGTTGGAGGGGAAGGGCCAAGGGGGTGGGCTTTTTGGTTCTTAAAACGGAGATTTTTCAGGACCACACAAACAATTAGGTATGAAAAATCTCCCATAATCCTGTTCAAATCATTGGCAAGATGGAGGTAAACACAGCAAAAAAGTGCAGCAGTGTGATGAAAGAAACACACAAATGTATGTATTCGCTTCATAAACAACTTAATCATTTGATCGACGGGTTAATGCCATTTCAATATGTTATAGATCGCATTTCTTTGGTTTGTGGTTGATAGCAGATAAAAGATGACCAAAGCCTATACAACAGAGACAGTTACAGCTGCTGACGGCATGGTGACTTCTTTCGGAAACAAAGTTGTCGCATCTGTCAATAGCGGCATCGATGACTGCTGATGACGTAAGAGGTCTGGAAGGGTTGTCTCATTTCATAGGCGAATGTTTCAACCCCTACCCCTTACAACTCCATTTCAAGGGGTAGTGCCAAGGGAGAGGGCCAAGGGGTGAATTGGGATTGCGCCTCAGTAACAGTAATATGGCATATTTGACGACTCTGCAACATTTTTTAACAATTTTTTAAAACAACGCATGACCAGTGACTTATGGAAACCATCAAGTTAATGTGTTTGGAAATATGTTGCTATCAGGTAATTTATCATTAGATGCATTGACTCATACAGGGGTTGGACAAAATAATGGAAACACCTTAAAAAATCAACAAAATATAATTTAATATGGTGTAGGTCCGCCTTTTGCGGCAATTACAGCCTCAATTCTCCGAGGTATTGATTCATACAACTTGTGAATTGTTTCCAAAGGAATTTTAAGCCATTCTTCAGTTAGAATACCCTCCAATTCTTTTAGAGACGATGGCGGTGGAAATCGACGTCTTACTTGAATCTCTAAAACTGACCATAAATGCTCAATAATGTTGAGGTCTGGGGACTGTGCCGGCCATACGAGATGCTCAACTTCATTAGAATGTTCCTCATGCCATTCTTTAACAATTCTAGCTGTATGGATTGGGGCATTATCATCTTGAGGTGAAGGTGTTTCCATTATTTTGTCCAACCCCTGTATATTGGTAAATTAGGAACACACATGATATCTGCTGATGGTTCTATGAAAAAAATAATTACATCAGATGGATTTTGGTATGTAATTAATGAACAACTCCAATGAACTTCGACCAATGACAGTGTCATCAAATGGAATCTTTTGTTTAATGTTTAAATCAGAGACCCTGAGCAGCAGGAATTGCATGTTATGCTATAAATACCAATACTGTATCAGCATGTACTTTTAAAAATCATGCATCGGTCCATTAAGTAATTTTTGTAGTCACTGTTGTGCAAACAAATGGTCCCATAGTCTTAGATGTACTCTCTGCTTGTGCTCATGCCATTCCTCTTACCACACAGGTTTCTGCTTGTGTTACAGATGACATATTATGAAGTCAAGGCTTCCTGTTTGGTCTTGCTGCTGAATAATTCACATCCAGAGCATCCTCCGTATTTTATGGATGGCTTTTAATCCTTCACCGGCTGCACAGCGTTATTTAAAATGTCCCTCTTGCTGTTAGTTAATCACATCTAAAGTGTCATAAGGACACACACAGACAATCCCCATACTGAGACAGACTTTACCATCCCCACGTCTGACATAAATTAAATAGCAGCTGCTGTTTATTGGAGGAAAATGGAAGAGTCACACCTCTGTGTCTGGCCTCCACGTCCTCCTGCTGGGTTTTTGCCTGACTGTGCTGCTTTGCAAGACTGAGTCAGCAAAAGCAAGAATGCCCCACAACTGCAATGTTTCCACCTCCCTCTTTAGGGATTATGCACCGATTAATGAAGAGGCTAAATCTCTGTCTCTTTTTCTATCTTTTCAACTCTTCTTTTTTGCTGCATTTTTTATGAGCGTGCATTTCAGTGAATGAATAAGCAGTTTGATAAGCAGTGATTTTATGACTTACAGGTAGTTAGATATAAGTATTTTGAAATATTGAGGATGGGCATTTTGAGTAGTTTTTGAAGAAAGATCAAACCAATTTAAGATTTTTTCTTGCTTTCCTCAATATCTTCAGAACTTGGGTAGAAAATATTTGTTCCTTGTCTCTGTGAAGCTGAGGTGAGGATTTAAGTCAGATGACTTGAATTGAATCAGACTTAAGTCACAGTTTTTAAGACTTGACACTTCCTTGACTAACACTGATGAAATACTCGACTTGACCCAAATAAAATACTCTTTAAAAACGATGTCAGCTACACTACTGTTTTGACTAACCTTCTATTTTTGCACATGCCTGTTCATCTCTTAAGCCCAGTTGGCCCAGTACTGTGGCCAGCCACTGTTCTGCCCATGTTGCCATGGTAACGCCATGCAACACTTGTAGCAATGTACACATATTATACATCCACATAACCAGAACATCTTTAAAAGTCACTGAATGACTCAAATAAGTGCAAAAATAAAGGTCACATTATGAAGGGACAATTGCTTAATAATGTCTTATTTGCTGTTCTCTGATCATAACTTAATTTTATATGAAAGAAGCTTCTGCTATCAGTTAATCCACTGTTTTGTCTTGTATTGAAATGAGTTCACCTGGAACGAAATGGCCCAGGGCTTAACATGTTTAATGCTGATTGACAAAAAAAGAATACCAGTGTGACATATTCATTCAGCAGTAGTTGACTTCCAGTGAACTCCTCTATTAAACACTATTGCCTTTTTTTTCCAGGAGACATTCTCTTGTGGCATCATTTTAGGATTTTGGTGGTACAGCAATCATGTCCATGTGTCTGCATCATTTTAAATTCTGTAGTGTAACCACAAACTTATTTCTTTTTTTTTTCTTTTACCAAATTTAATCCAATTTATGTGTTTGAACATGTACTTTTCCTGTTTTGTCTGTTGTCTGTCCATGCTGTCTGTCATTATTTTATGTCCCCAAAATGACCAAAAAAAAAAAATTTCATTTGATGTTTTTGAGTGAACTACTCAACAAACTACTGAACTCCTCTGCTTGTTAATGGACAAGTCTGTGAAACTAAGCTAAGATTATTATCAGGTCCCACGTTTTGATTTTCTGCAGCTCTGGTAGATATGCCATCCTCTGAGGGCTCTGGTTTAATACAGTCTGTGGTTTCATGGTGGAGTTCTGGATTTGTTGACCAATAATTCACCAAAGCAGTGCTTGATTTAGTTAATGCAAGCTGGTAAAAATAAGTTAAGGGATTAACAAATCAGTGACCGAGCAAGTAAGGACACATAAATAAGTGAAGTATGTCTTTGGGTGAACAGCTGCTCAGAGGTTACTCATGGTTTAATGAAGAGGGAACCTCTTCTTCCTCCTCTCCCGTTCCTCTCCCTCCTTGAACTTCCTCTTTTTGCGTGTGTGTGTGTGCGCACGCATTGCTTCGCAAGTTCACACTTCCTCGAGGCTCAAGTCATCAGCGTTGAAAGGAATCCAAAAGCGTTCGTTTCCTCTCCACTAGGATGTTTTGTCCTTAACATTCACTCAGCGTCTGCCAGTGTCGACAGGTGATGCCAAGCAGATGAATAGAGAAAATACTCTTTGTTGCTCCTTATGCTCACCCTCTCTCTCTGTCTCTTTCTCCCCAGGCTGCTGTTTTGTCACGTTTTACACAAGGAAAGCTGCCCTTGAAGCCCAGAATGCACTGCATAACATAAAGACCTTAACAGGGGTGAGTGTGTGTCCTCGATTCTCCTCTGCCTACTTTCTCTCTTTCTCTCTAATCGCACATTTACAGCAGCACCCTGAGGCGGCCCCTCCCCGACCCGGTGTGTGTGTACGTTGGTCTGTACATCAGTGTGTTGTACTGCTGCCAAAGTATATTTGCAAACCTGTGAGTGATCAAATGAGTGTCTGTATGAGCAGGTGGGCAGCTGACTGTTGGTGTCAGTTTAGAGTAAAATCATACACTTTAGTTGATAAGTATTGAATCTTGTGTTAAAGGTTGTTCTTACCTAAATATATCCACCTACCCTTAAGCACTGCCACTGAAGGCAAGTCACATAATCCATTTGATTTGACCTACAGTATCTGGCTAGACTTGGAAGCAGTGTTTCCCACAGAATTTTCCAAATTAATGATAAAATAATCCTGCAAACTATGAAATCTCTGCTGCAAATATTTGAATTGACAAGTGCAAACTGATAAATGAAGGATCTGAACATTATATACAACTCTGGTTTAATTGTGGTCTGACTTGAGCTAGATCTAGATCTGATTACCTTGTACTGTAGAGGATCTTAATTTGATTTTTAGAGTAATCATAAAATTATTAAATAAATCAATCAATAACAATGCTACATAAACTTTCTGACTCTAATAATCTTAATTATAAATGGGCTGAGTACTGGTGTAAATACTGTATTACACAGGCTGCATCATGGGCTCTTTGTTGTATTAATCTTGCCAGGTTGACTATTTACATCAGTTTATAATGTTTTAGAGTGTGTCAGGACTAAATAATAGGTTACTTGGCCTCAGTTAATCCATTTAACCTGGATTAGATTATGTAATGTATTTTGCTGCCATTGATATAGTAAAGTGGCTTCAAATATCTAACCATGCAGTAATCCTGATTTAACCCACAAAGACCCAGTGCTACTTTTGTGGCAATTCCCAATTGATTTTTTCTCTATTTGTGATTTACCAACTTTTTTTTTTCCAATATTATCCTCTGTATTTTTTACTCTTAAGTGAAAATCATGTATTTTCCTATATTTAATTCACTGATCATGTAGATGTTCATTAAAGGTCAGATTAAAGTTGAGGGTTTTTCTATCTAAAACAGAAAAAAACTGAAGAAAAAGTAAATCTATCATTAACTGAACATAAACCAAGCGTCTCCCTCCACTCTCATTGATCCAACTCCATGGGTTTTACTGGTGAATCAATGATGTAGAAGATGACGGTTTTTCCACGTTCACTACGGAGCCTCTGAACGTCCAAATGGGTCATATTTGATGACCATGCAAAGATGACTATCTGCATTTTACACCAATTATTTACATGGATTGGTAGGAATCAAGTGGATCAACAGGTATTAAACAGTTTAGATTATTGAAGGATTTTGGTCACCAGTGGATGTTTGGGTCTTTATGGGTTAATATTCATCTTGTGTCTAAGTAGAGGGGCAAAATACGACATGTCATGATGAACAAAACATTGCTTTTAGTTCATCACGAGACTATGGTGGCACAATTAGTCTCTAGTTTCGGTAATTAGCATAAGAAACAATAATTAGCAAATGAAATCCATTCATCAAAGCTTTAGGTAAGTTAACACAATCCTAGGAAACACCGTTTGGACAATGAATCCAAGGTTCAAAGTATGCATGTCCTTCCCAGTGCACATCTAAATGTTAGTCCCACTATAAAGGCGTGTGCACATGCAGTGGCATTGCTTTTCTTTCATGTTGCATTCTCCTCTATTGTTTCCTCTGTAGCCCAGGAGAGCGATATAGAAAGTGGGCTGGAGCTTGCTTGCACTCTTGCTCTTTTAGCCCTGGGTGGATATTTAGAGGCCCCCAGATCCCTTCTGCTCAGGCTATTGGCGGTTTCCCCACCTCTTTCCTTGGCTGCACCGGCTAACTGGAATCTCATCAGTTGAGCGCCTGCACTCACTTGCTTCTGTCAGTTGGATCAGTGGATAGCCCTCCTGTGCAGGACAGGGTGGATACTGCGAATCCCACCGGAGCTATATGCAGGATTTGTGCTGGGGCTCCTGATTCCGAGTCAAGCTTGTTGTTTTGCAAAGAGTCACCGTGTTAATTGCTTGTGGAATAAGTATGTTAAATTTGGTCTGTTTTCCTGTGTCGCGAGAGTTAGTCACTTATCCCTTGTTGGAGGTGTGAAACAGCCCTGGGGAGGACACATACTGCAGCAGTTTCAGGATTATAGGAACATGAAATCGCCTTCTTCTACACCATAACTCCCTCCCTCCCCCTGTACTGTCTGGTCATCACTACTCCCTCCACCAGCTTTTGTCTCCTGAAGCCTTTCTGGTTGTTATGTTCGGGGCTTTTTGAAGTCAGGTACCAATAAAGCCAGATTGTAGTTTCTTGTAAGGGTGTAGGACTGTTTTTAGGACTAGTAAAAAAGAAGTTAAAACAATAAAACACACCACTTAGTGAAAATGATACTCTTGACTTCTTGTAGCAGACATGTTGTACGGAAATGTAATCTGAGAAACAAATCCAAGCATAGAATTAAATAAATGAACTAAAGCAATAGTAAATTGACAATATCAAAGTGCAGATACCAAGGACAAGATTATATGTTTACTGGGAATAGTGAAGGTCTTAATGCTCCACAAAACCCTGTTTTGTTGACTGAGAGAAGAGAAATGCTTAGGAGAGCAGAGAAAATTAAATCTGTCCATTGAAACCCAGACAACATTGATCAACATTGTAGTAAAGTTGGCTCATATTCATCATGTCAGAGTTAGACAGCACTGACTGGCTGACATCCGATTTTTAATAAAACCTCAGTATTGACAAACGGATATGGTTTAAATCTAATAAAGTGGCGCATTAAGAGGGCTGGTGAATACAGTACAGTGCACATTCAAAGACATATTTACAAAACAGGGAATCAATAGTGGCATAATGGCAGATCAATAACCGGTTTGTACAAGGGTTATCTTTCTGAAATGGGGCTTTTGAACTGGCTGTGTCTCGTCCTAAAATAAAAAATAAACCAAAAGCACAGGGAATGAAGGATTCAAGTAGAGATGGAAAAACAACACATGATGAGGATGGTGAATTAATTGCTGAATGAGGTGAGTCAAGACAAAAGGAGAGAGCAGAGCGCATAGAGTGAGGAAAAAATGGAGCGAGAGGTTAGCAGAGGTGATGGGCAGATGGACAGGAAAAAGGTGGAGTAGAGCACTCCAGCACGCTCGAGGGCAAAGCAATAAACGAGGCGCAGTTAAAAACCAATACCTGCTTATTAACTTCCCCACTCTCCTGGCTTGTAAAAGCCAGCGGAACAATGTTTGTATTGGCACTATTTCCCTCCCTCACTCTATCTCTCCTTCCAAACCCAAGGCTCTAACAGGGAGAGATGAAATCAGAGTGGAAAGCTGGAAGATGTCCAAATTGTGGAAAAGGGCACCGGTATTGGCAGCACTGGTTGGCAGCCATCTTGGTTTAGGACAGAAGCAGCTGAACAATTACCATTGTTTGAGGAGGGCATTAATGGTGCATTTTTTTTAAAAAATAGACTCAAATTATCAACACAATATGAATACAGTTTTGTATTGTTTATTTGTCTCTTTTCTTTTTTTGTTTTGTGTTGCAGAGATACTGATTCTTGCATGCTATACAGTTGTCCAGTCCTGTCTTATAATACCACTTTGTACCTCAAGACCTGTAGTGTTTTCCGCCCATAATACATTATCACTCACTGTGTTTTTTTGGTGTGTAGTGTTGTTGGTATAGTATCAGTAATATGTACTATATAGTACTGGGTGTTACATCACAGACAGGTATCTCACATAGCAGTAATGAATGAATTACTAAAGCAAGAAACCCAGTGAACACAACTCAGCAGGTCTCCTTTCACCACAGCTTCATGTGCATCAACTCAAGAATCACCAATATTTACTTAATTAAATGACATAAACTTTAAGATGTTAATAAAATACATTACATTCACAATAACTACCACTTATTTTGTACTATGTCTGCAAACCATGTCCATTTCTTCTCTGTCAGCCATCGTGGTAAAGCAGCTATTAAATCTAAACCAATATATTTTAGCTTATGTAAGTTACCACAGATGTGATTTATTAATGACCTTGCTCTTTAACCATCCAATCAAATAGTGCTGACATAATATAATACATAATAATGATGACATTATAGTGCGCCTGCTAGATCGTGCCTGTGTGACCAACGTGAAATTTGATTGGTTAAAGCAACAGGTTCATCTCCATTTATTTGAAGCTGCACTCAAGGCAGATTTCTTTTAACCGGCAACACATGATGGATGAAATATGACTGAACGAATACTCTAACATGAGATCAAGAGGAAAGCTACAAAAGAAAGAGAATAGACTTTTGGAAATAATTTAATACATTCTCATAAAACAAATATAAAAATGTAGGGTGTAAATGTAGATTGTGATTCTTTAGGCCAACCATTGCCTAATTGCATGTAACACTATTGACAGTGTTACTTTCTAATGAGCTGCTAACCCCCTCTGTTGATAGCTGGGGTTCATTCTGAATTGGAGGCGTACATATTGCACCTTTAAGCAAAATAGTCTGTGGTTTATGTGCTGAGTTTTTCAAAAAAGAATTGTGGTGAGTCTTCCTCCTCCAAGAGTGAATCTCTTCTTCTTCTTGTGCTCACTCTTCACCTGATTCTCCTGAAGATTTGTCAGCGATCTGACAGCACATCTTTACCAAATGTATGCATATTTGGTTTTATGCATGCAGAAAGTGTGTATTCATGCCAGCTCCAAACATGTCTGTCAAGTATTGTTTCCACAGCATGCACAGGTCAGAGCAAGGCGTAGACATTGTATTACTAATGCCCATTCTTTTCCATTTTTACCGATATTCACAAAAGAATACCAAATTTTTATTTTTTAGAAGAAGCAGGTTTGTCCAGATTCACCCACAGTTGGATGTACATTTCTTTTCAGGCGATAATGTTAAACACCTTTTGCACATTGAGGAAGGGACTGATGATATGATAATAACAGTTTGTTATTACAAGTTAGAATTGCTATAATTCATTTTCATAAATAGGATCAGATATTATTAGCAGTCAAATATGATACAGTTGGCAGGATACAGACAAAATGGCAACCACAAACATGTTTTCTGTAATAGTAATATGATCTTCCAGCAGAATTTTACCTATAACTCTCATTTGTACATACTTTAGAGCCTTTATGTGATGAATAAACAGAAAATCAGAAATACTTACCTGAAAATACCTTATATTGCATCAAAACTATTCATATGTGAATGCAAATTTGAGACAGCTGCAACACAAGTTCAATTTAAGTATGTATTCATTATTATCTTAATATTGCTTTGGGTAGATATGCATGGTCCTGGATAAATATTCTCCAAAACTAGTGAGTGCCTCCATGTTTGATTAACATGATGTACAAAGGTTCCTCACTTCTAATAGTGTAGTTGTTTGGATGTGTCTCCATGCTCTTGAGTTCAGGGTGACTAGAAACACTATCAAAAGGCACCTTGTTGTTGTTTCATTCTGCACAAGGTCATAGGTTGATGCCTTTAGTTTTGTGTCTTACATTTAAAGCTTTTTTTTCCCTTTGTCACTAATGTATGAAATGTGTATTCAAATGCACCTTTTGACATGGCAAGAAAAGTGTGAAGGTGTAAATCCTTCCTTGTCCATGTACATATTGAAGTCTCATGTAGTAACAACATCTGGATGTTACCAAATCTTACAATGGACAACAAGAAAAACCTTTCCATCTGCTACTGAAGGAAAAACACAATTGATCTTGACTAAATCAAGCTTACTGATGACAACTCTTAAGTCATTTCTTTCTTCTGCACATTTAGACTTTGAGTTGAACCTCTAAAAAAAAAAAAAAAACACTCATTTTCCAATCTTGTACCAACAGCTATTACACTGTTTTTGAAATCTAAAGATTTTGTGCCAAAACAGTTAAATTTACTCATAGATTTGAACATCAAGCCCAGTGAAGAGTAAATGTAAGTAGTAAGTAGCAGAACCTGTCAGTTGAGCTCAAAATTGTACAAAAAGGTTTGCCTGTGGATTTTGACATCCTCCTGCTGCTGGAACCAACAATAAAATTGTCATGACTTACACCACAGTTACTGGATCAAATATAAAAACAAAGTGCGTATCGAGGAAATACATTCTGATTGACATTATGTAGTCTATCATTCATATGTTTTTTGTCATAGTTGGTGGTAATTTGGGGCTCTGTCATTGCCCTTATTCTAAAGAGCTGAGCTTTTAGGGCAGGGTTTGGCAATTAATTTTCTAAACTTTGACAGGTGTTAAGGGCCAGATCAATACACCTGCAGCTCTGCTCAATATATGTCTCTTATAAAACAGTAAATGAAACAATACAATGATACAATAAAAATGCAGAGCACAGAATACAACTATTTAACCCTTAAAGACCCAAACAGCCACCGGTGACCAAAAGCATCTACTGATCTAAACTGTTTAATACCTGTTGATCCACTAATCCTATCAATACATGTAAATAATTGGTGTAAAATGCAGTTTGTCATCTTTTCATGGTCATCAAATATGACCCATTTGGACATTTAAAGGCTCTGTAGTAAACATGGAAACACCATAATCTTCTACAACATTGATTCACCAGTAAAACCCATGGAGTTGGATCAATGACAGTGGATGGACACACTTGGTTTATGTTCAGTTAATAATATATTTTGTTGAAAAAGTCACAATTTCTTCATTTTTCTCTGTTTCTGATATTATAACATTCAACTTCAATCTGAGCTTTTATGACCATCTACATCAGGGGTGTCCAATCCTGGTCCTCAAGGGACGGTATCCTACATGTTTTAGATGTATCTCTCTTCCAACACACCTGATTCAATTGATAAGCCTATCATCAAGCTCTGCAGAAGCCTGATAACAACCGTCAGGTGTGCTGGAAGAGGGAAACATCTAAAACAAACAGGATACCGGCCACCGAGGACCAGGATTGGACACCCCTGATCTACATGATCAGTGAATTAAATATGAAAAAATACCAGGTTTTCATTGAAAAAAAACCCACAAAATACAGTGGATAATATTACAATAAATGGTGATAAATAACTTACGAAAAGTTAAATAGAGAGAAAAATCCATTTGGGAACTGACACAAAAGAGGCACTGGGTCTTCATGGGTTAATGAATATCCACAAAAACGTTTTTTTGAAAATGCGCAAAACCAGCTCCACATTAACTTTACATGAAAAACAATAAATGCATCCAGCTATGTTTGCATATCTCAGTTCCTTTTCTTTTTCTTTCTCTGACTTCAGTGAAGAAATACCTCGAAGTCTTTGACTTGTTAAAAACTCAGCATTCTGAATCAGTCTTTCTTTTTTTAGCGTTAGCTGACATCTTCATGGGCTAAAACTGAACAACAAACCAATCAGTGCATAAACCTTATACGGAAAGTACATAAATTTAGCAGATCCTTCAAAATAAAAGCAGTGCCGTTGTATCTATTACAATTATATATATTTACATTGACCTTTAATTTGCCAATGACCTCATGTGGACCAGTCAGGGTCAGCTAGCGGAGCACATGTGGCCCGTGGTCCTTACATTGCCCAGGTCTGTTTTAGGGGATTACAGAATTGCCAATGAATTCTCCCATCTTGGATACAGTGACATTTTGTTCGTCTTTGCATCACTTTGGACTGCACCAAATTTTTCTTTATTGAAAGAAAGCCACCTGAATTTACAGAACCACTGCTAATGATATCCTGGTAATGGTTTATTAATTTGTGCATAGCTTAAAATCCTGATGGGCTGGAGAAATTCTCATTTCAGATTTGGAACCAGTGCAGCTAGTTGCAGGAATTTCTACGTTTATACCTCTACCAGTCGCAAAATCATTGTTATTATAGACTACAGACCAGTATTAAAGAGAGCTCCAATAATTCTGCAAAACAAAAATAATTTTGTTTTTCACATTCCGACCAAACGTAAGATGCACAAATTATTTTGAATATGTTCTTAATATTTGCATGTGTATCCTGATAATAAAGCAATCAGTTTTTATAACTGTTTGATTAGCACATTTTTTAATTCTAAAAATAATGCTGGCAAAACTGCAGCTTAACATCTACCATTTTCTGTTGATGTTCACCAATTTCAGGCTATTGTTAGCCCGGGTAACATCCAGGTTAAAAGGGGCACAATCAGTCCAAACATCTGTGCCCTGTCTGACCTGTAATAATGATGGCGTCAATAGATGATTCAATTAATAAAAATCAAAGTTGTGAATGACTCACCTCTGGGCAGCCTCACTTAACATGCTGCTTCTCTGGACAGCTTTTGTGAATCCAAATAAGCAATACTGTTTGTCAAAGAACAACAGCTTTTACTGAAGTTGTTTCTAATGACCTGCTAATGAAGCTGCTGGGGGGTGGAGACAATGTGTGTGTCGATCAGCATGTGCATGTGTTGCCTGGAGAGCCGTGTGTTCATCTCACCAACTCTCTAATAGCAGTAGTGAGGTCCAAATATGCTATTTTACACACATACACGCACACACACACACGCACATACACGCTTACAACACCATCACCCCTGCTATAACCCATCTATCGTGGAAAAACATGCTCTGTACCCCTGGAGCGATTTAAAGCCATAAGACCAAACCCCTGCTGCATGGACTGATCCGCACCCCTGCATGAGTCTTCAACACACACACATGCAAGCACACACTTTTATGTGCACACAAGCATATGCCCCAGCACAGTCTGGCTTTATTACATTACATCGCTGTGTTTTTCACTTTCACCTTTTTTCTTTTTTTTTTTTATTTCCCCCTCCTGGCCCACTCAAGGAATCACCCACTCTCTACACATATTCAACACACACACTGAGACGCACGCTAACAACAACATGCAGCGAGTTAAAGCCTGTCAGCCTGCCTGTCAGACAAGGTTGTTTGAGATTTTCCACTAAATTGAACTCTTTCATTAGTGGCTGACAGATGTCTAAATGCCCGGTGTCTGCCCCCTTTTCTATCCAACCCCTTATGCCCGCCAAGTGGGCCCTGAGGCCGCCGCTCTCTGTCTGAAGCTGGGTGGAGGGAAAAGGAAAGGAGGGTGGAGATGGAAGGATGAAGGGAGGAGTGAAAGCTAATCTAGGACGTGTCCTCTGGAGTGCCCTCCAGCTTGAAGAAGTTCAGTCCTTTATCCTCATTTTCTGTCTTTTCTCTCCCGCTCTCTTCCTTCATCTTACCCTCGCTCTCTCTCGCTCTCTTTCTGTCTTTTGTCCTGTTGAATCTCTCCTTCTACCTTTCTCCCTCTCCATCTCTCCCTCTCTTTGTGAAAAAGGATGAAAAGCCCTTTGATTCACAGTTTCTCTCAAGGATATTTCATTCTGACAGTAAGACATAGGGGAGGGGAGACGGAGGTAGGGGAGAGGTACAGGGGTGGGGGTGGGGGGGTAATCGGGATGTTGGGTGGGGTGGACGAGGTGGGGGCTTCAGACGTGATCAGTCGAGCCCCGTCCTCCACGTGGGCGGATCAGAGCGTTTGCAGAGCGCCGCGCTTGATAAGAAGCGTGGGGCTCATTAAAAGCTGCCGTCGCACTGAGACCACACACACCGACACACACACAGGTCCCCACCTCCCTTACCTTTCTGCTGGCGAGATAATTAGTGACGCTCCGCTGCCAGAATACAGACGCAAGGTTGTGTGTGCTCATGCAACCAAAGGCACATCAAACGCTTCCATCAAAGTAAGTGTGATCTCAAGCAAGGTTAAGGTTTAAAAGCTGCGATTTATAATCCAAAGACATAACTCATTTAATCCATCATTTATTTCAAGTTGTTGGACAGAGCTGTAGATAGACTGTAAGTGATAATGTGTATTATCATTTTCAACCAAGTGAGAAATCATATTCTTTCATGCAGAAGCCCCTGTGGTCCTAAGACTGTGACTGTTCCACCCTTTGAAGGGAGCTTGTGAAATGGGCTGTAAGGCTGTGCCTAGTTTTTGCTCTGCAGCTAATTTTATTTACTGTAACTCTCATCTTTATTCTTGCATTATTATGTATTATGTGACTGATGACCTTGATTATCGAAAGTAAGCCTTATCCAACCATTTCTTTTACAACTGCACTGAAATATAGGAAAATCTGCTTGTTAAATTGCACAGCTTTGATATCAAAATGCCAAACAGGTTTATAATATGTGTAGCCCTGGGTGGTATGAGTGAATGCCAGGAGATATACCAATTTGCACTATTTATAGGGATGTAGTTACTACTAGCAGATTCAAAAAAAAAAAAAAAAAAAAAAAAAGAAGAAGATAATTTAGGCCAGTGTTTTTCAACCTTGGGGTCAGGACCCCATGTGGGGTCGCCTGGAATTCAAATGGGGTCACCTAAAATTTCTAGTAATTGATAAAAATAAAAATTTACTAATAAAAATTTACATTATATAGCCTAAATGTTGCCTAAAATTAACCATTATTTGCAACATATGATTTGACATTTGATTTGATCTATCTCTCCTTTATGTGAAGCACTTTGTAACATGTTGTTTTAAAAAAGGCTATATAAATAAAGCTTTACTTACTTACTTACTTACATATTATAACAAACTATTACACGATCAAAAACAAATTAATTTTAGCAAAAAAAAAAAAAAAGTCTCCATTTTGAATGTCTGGGGTCGCCTGAAATTTCTAGTAATTTATAAAAAAAAAATAATAATAATAAAAAATTAAAACTTACTAATAAAAATTTACATTATATAGCCTAAATGTTGCCTAAAATTAATGTTTATTTGCAACATATTATAGCAAACTATTGTATGATCAAAAACAAATTAATTTTAGCCCAAAAAAATGTCTCTGTTTTGAATGTCTGGGGTCACCAGAAATTTTGTTAAAATGGGGTCAGGAGTAAAAAAGGTTAGAAACCACTGATTTAGGCTGTTTATTTGTAGACAATCACAAAACCTGCACTACTTATACACATGTATTCAACCATAAGAACTGCAAAGAAACACAATAAAAACATAATATCTTGATGAAAGGATTTAGTGGAGTAACCCTGACTGTCAATCGCAGTATTCATGCATCACATGCTCTCTGTTGTCTCTATCTTTTACTTTGATATTGGTGCTTTATGCCACTCATAGAACAAAAATCCAAGCAGCTCAGCTTTGTCTGATGGTTTGGGATCTGTCCATCCTTATATTGAACACACCCCAGAAGGTTTCGGTGAGGTTCAGGTCTGAGTGCATGTGTAACATTGGGTTTATATTTTAGACTGCATTCAAATGTCAAAATTCTGTTTAGGTTATTTTCTTTAGATAGCAGCCTGAAATCCTCTTTACAAATGCAGTTCTTTTCACCAGAAAGCAATGTTGATATTGTACACCTCTGCAATCCATGGATCTCCACATTATTTGACGTTCAAGTATTTGCTGGTTTTCTCAATGCGCACAACATAAATGTCAGATATATAGAATTGAGGTCTTTGCCACCAGAGAGCTGTGTTTCTTGTAGGCTGTGTTTTTTTTCGGTTTGGTAATAGAAGTGCTTTGGTTAGGGATTGGAAATTGTTGTTTTTCTTTTATTTGTTGTTTTTTTGGGGGGTTTAAGTACATAACACATAATACATAGTGAGCTATATCACATCTCTGAGGACTTATACTATAAAAACTGTGAAAATCATTTCATTTAAAAATATGAGTGCAGTTTCTCCCTATACATAATCATATTTAACGAACCACTGATGAATATAAGTGAAAATGACTGTGGATGCATGTACATTTGTATCACAAACTGCTGATTTGAAAAAATATAGAGTTGAGAAAATGTTGTAATTCTATTCATATCTGGTTTGTAGAACCATTTACATTTATGCATTTGGCATAATGTAATCCAAAGTGACTTACAGGGGAAAACCAATCAAATCACTCAATCAATCAAATTTTATTTATATAGTGCCAGATCACAACAAAAAGTTATCTCATGACACTTTATATATAGAGTTGGTCAGAACCAGACTCTAAGCCAATTTACAGAAACCCAACAGAATCCTCCAGGACCAAACACTTGTGACTGGTGACAGTGGCGAGGAAAAACTTCCCTTTAACAGGCAGAAACCTCGAGCAGACCCTGACTCCTGGAGGATGGACATCTGACTGGACCAGCTGGGGTGAAAGAGAGAGGGTAAAGAAAGAGAAAAAGAAAGAGCAATAGAGATAGAGACTGGGGGAGAACCAATCATGTTATTCTCGTATAAGTGGTTTTCCCTAAAAAAAAAAAAAAAAAAAAAAGAAATGTTTGTGTTAAGGTTAAAACTGTATCTCCAGCAGCATTTTGACTCAGCCACCCTGAGACGCTACCTGAGATGGAGCGAAGTCTGATTCAGCATCCATTAATCAGTCTATGAAGGACTACTGTACATAATCAAACAGATCCATCATAGCTGAGGCCAGCAAGACATGTTCTTTTTTAATAAAAGGACAGCGTCAGGTCATTTATCAGCTAACTTGTACTTGGTGTGTGTGTGTGTACAAGTGTGTGCTCCTGACAGAGTGCCTGATAGCAGCACCGCAAAAGGAGAGGAATGCCTCGTGTCCACAGTCTGACAGTCGGACGATGTGTTTTGTTTGTTCAGGTGCGAGTCTATCACACATATCGCTGCTCTATCACAATAGCTTTCCATGCAGCGCTTAAGAGGAGCTCCCTGGCAGGAAAAAGAGATGAGGTAACTCAAACCGGCTGTGGAAGACTGACTGACTGGATGTCCTCCGCACTACAACTTAAGTTTTCGGCAGCTTGTTACACTGCAGATGAGCCTCTGTGAAACCTGACCGCCGTAATCACCCAAGGACCTGGGAAGTAGTGGTAGGTGGTGCTAAGCCCGAAACAGCGGAAATATGGCAGTGTAGGATATTAAATTTATCATGTACTAAGCCGTGCGTCATCAAACATTCATGTGTTATAGCCTGGAGGATATTATGCAACAAGCTGAAAGGTTAGACCTCGGACAAGTGGTTTATAAAAAGGCTGAATGGAGACAGCTGGCCAGTAGACGGCGATTAGAGCAGCTCGCACGAGTGTTTTAAACGTGTGTTTGTGTGTCCTCATCTTTAAATCCTGCTCGGCTCCTCACAGATCATTTAAGTCCGGAGAAACAACAGTAGCTCATTCACTGCAAACACCACACACATATACAAACAACCATTCCCTCAGCGGTGTCATTACAGAGGCTCATTATCGAAATCAATTCAATTAAAGGCTGTAATTGCTGTAGTGAAACCCAAATGCTATCGCAAACACAACTGAAGGAAGGCGAACCTCATCGATGCACAGACCCTCAGTGTGTGTGTGTGTGTGTGTGTGTGTGTGTGTGTACATGTGTGTGTGCACTTTATTTAACTAAAGAAATATTAATCGCTTGTTTCAAATTAACTTCCCTAACCCCTCTTTTCTGTCTGAGTTGGTGGCAGCGTTTAAGCATATTGATTCATCGGGGGGGGAGGAGGGGAGGGAAAAGAAAAGGGAGGGAGGGTGTAAATGCAGGCTAACTATGTTAAACACTTAGAGTAGTTAGTGTGGAGACGCGACACAGCATAGCTAATGCCAAATCCCTCAATCATTCTGCTCACACACGCACGCTGGGTTAATTGTTTACCGAGCTAAATGAAGTGGGGATAATGTAGGCTAACTGTGCACTAAGCAGCACTAAGACAAGGGATATTGTAAAGGACAATTTGATTTATAGTCGTTTGTTTGCTGAAAGGAGAGGGAGAATTAAAGTCACAGTTAATTTGTATCAAGGTGTTTGTCAGAGTGACGTGAGGAAGCAGACAGGGTGTTTGTAATGTGTCGAGTGTGTATATACACTCAGTTGAGATGCTGTTATAGAGGTTACTTGCTCTTGAACATTTTATTTGTGTCTGTATACATACATTGAGTTTACCTGAAAAGCATTATACGGATGAAGTACAGTGATGATATGGAGAGGAGTGTGTGGCTGTTGAGGAGTTACCAGGTGAATAAAGTGTGTTGGAAGTAGAAAAGGGCGATCTGTTAACAACCACACCAGGTTTTCCTCTAGTTTCTCCATTTTCTGGAGGCTTAGGCTGTGTGTAAGGGTTTTCTATTGTCGTTAGCTGACCAGAAACACTGCATTTTTGCTAGTTTTACAATATTGACAGTATCTAAACTAGTGCTGTCAAACAATTACAATTTTTTTTTCAGATTAATCACAGATTTGCTGCGGATTAATTTCGATTAATCACGATTAAATATTCATTTTTAATCTATATTAATGTCATGTCATTTTGCATCAGCAAAGAGACTCAAGAAAGAAGGGAATATATATATACTCCTGAGAGCCAGCAATGCATTTTTGCCCTCTGTAGGGGACAAAAGTTTGACAGTTTTACTTAACAAATGCTGTCTATTGCAAATTACATTACATTAAAAAGTAAATAAATAAAATATAATTTAAAAAATGTACCTGAAAAAATTGTTGCATACGCAGTTTCCAATCAAGACAATTGTTTAATGTAAAAAAAATCTAAAATTTTCACTTTTCTGGGTCTCCTTCAACAGTTTCAACAAACCAACTTGAAACAACTGTTTAATCATTATTAATTATGATGATGGATTAATCCGCATTTACTCATTAATTTGGACAGCCCTAATCTAAACACATTCATATACCCCTTTACATTCAGTTGTAGTGTTTTCATCAGTTACCGTGACTGTGGTGGCCTATTTGCCCCATCCAGGTTTTAAAATAAATCAGTCATGTTTTCACACAGCATAGGTCTTAAATATCTGTGCAAATCTGACTCACTGCACGTCAGAGTACAGAAGCTGGACCACAGTTGTCTGATGTTCTTCATCTTCATCATCATTTCTTCAACAGCGGAAAAACAACATATTACACAAACTCTATGTTAGTGTAGACGGGTGCTCAAACAGGCTAAAATGAAATCATTATCATAGCGACCTGTGCGTAAGACATTAGACTTAGACTTTGTTGACGCACAAGGGGAATTACTTGGCCATAATAGCCCAGTTGCATGTAAAACACTCTTAAAAAAAACCCTAGCAAAAAAGAAAAAATTAATGTTTCAAACCAATATAAATTCCAATACTATACAGGGTGGGGAAGCAAAATTTACACTGAACATTTAGTTGTTTTTTCTCAGCAGGCACTACATCAATTGTTTTGAAACCAAACATATATTGATGTCATAATCATACCTAACACTATTATCCATACCTTTTCAGAAACTTTTGCCCATATGAGTAATCAGGAAAGCAAACGTCAAAGAGTGTGTGATTTGCTGAATGCACTCATCACACCAAAGGAGATTTCAAAAATAGTTGGAGTGTCCATAAAGACTGTTTATAATGTAAAGAAGAGAATGACTATGAGCAAAACTATTACGAGAAAGTCTGGAAGATACTATTAAAGAAGAATGGGAGAAGTTGTCACCCGAATATTTGAGGAACACTTGCACAAGTTTCAGGAAGCGTGTGAAGGCAGTTATTGAGAAAGAAGGAGGACACATAGAATAAAAACATTTTCTATTATGTAAATTTTCTTGTGGCAAATAAATTCTCATGACTTTCAATAAACTAATTGGTCATACACTGTCTTTCAATCCCTGCCTCAAAATATTGTAAATTTTGCTTCCCCACACTGTAAATAAATGAATAAACAGATCCTTTAACATGGACAGTAGCTGAGCAGGAAGCAAGTGTGTACTGTTATGATCTCTTCT